>NC_088648.1:4551806-4736806 GCF_964019385.1 Sycon ciliatum | reverse complement strand
GTGGATCTACCTGTAGAATCTACTGTAGTCTGTAGACCAGGTAGACTCTCCAGGTCTTCACAGCAGTGCAGATCAGGGGCCGGGCAGGGTAGATCTACGCCGGGTGTTGACTGTACTGCCTGCAACAGATATCTCACACTGCACTGGTAGAGGCGACGGTTTCAAATAGGAAATAGGTTGCAAACCGGAACGGACTCAATATTCACTTTCTCTCTTGGTATTTTGATTAGAAAACATATGTCACAGTGAGACTACGATGTGTTATACTCCGAGCCAAAATTTCATGGCTCTGCGATGACCAGAAGCGCCATATCAAGCAGGTGAGTTTTTGACGTGTTGCTTCGCACTGCGACTTGAGTTTTACGACTTTCGAAAAATCAACTTCTTGTCGCAGGTAAACAGCGGCTCGCCTCTCGACAATAAAGCACCGCATACCAATCAAAACTAATGGAAGCACACACAAGGCTTATTGTTACTCTGTACTGGCCGTCGTGGAGCGATAGCAATTACCTAATTTCAGACCCAGAGTGAATTTGACGGGCACTCTAAAACGTGTCCGGTTTGGAGCCACCTCTGATTTGAACTTTTTTGAAGCGAAAAATTGGGCAACTTGGAGGCAATGGGTCAACACAAAGGAGTGGCTCAGTTCGATTGACTCTGGCCCCAGAGCAAACTTCAACATGCCAGTTTCCTTCCACAAACATATTTCGAGTGAAAAATCAACGTTGATGATCGTTTTCATGGTTTTGGGTCTATACAAATTTGGCTGTCAAAACGTTCCGGTATCGAGCCGTCTCCTCTACATGGTGCAGGGCCAGGGGCAAGCCGATCAAGGCGCAGGGATCTCGGTCAGACTCTGAAGGGAGCCAGTTGTGGTGACGGTCCCCGGTCGTACCGTGCGGTACCGGTAGCTCTGCTTCTACATGCCTGGCACGGTGGAAAAGTCCCAAAACTCTCCCAACGGCGGCAATGACACTACCAATAGTATCATTATCACCATGTACTACCAGCACTGCAGTTTTTTTACTTACAGGTACTCCATGGTATGCACGGCTATAATGTGTAGGCTTTGCGGATAATGCCGGCAGAAAAATTGGCAGAATTCGGTACTTTTCCTGGTAAGTTTCATGCGTGTTTGGAATGTGGATAAAGAAATGGAGCAGAATTCGAGGAATTGCCCGCCATAAGGTTTGTGTGGTTCTGCCAATTTCACTGCTTTTCGAGCAGAATCTGCCACCTTTTCGAGCATTATCCGCCAATGCCTATGATGAGTATCTACGGGTATGTGTGAAGCCAAGCCTACGTAGTTCACGTAATGTGACCTAGGCGAATGTCATGTTAACTTAATACAACGCTGATGGTACGGGCATAATGGGGCCTGTCGAATACGGATAATAATTATTATACATGTACCCTGTATGTGTATGTCATGGCCAGGGAGTCGTTATACTCCCTCCTGGTCATGAGTAAGTTCTTGTTCTTGTTGTTACATGTACTTTATTTTACTTCACCAGAATTACAGGCAGTAGAATGCCTTCTCACTAGACCAGGTCTAGTTCTCACAAATGATGAAGAATGTGAATGAACATGCTAAAGCTAATGAAAAACAAGAAATAGAAAAAGATGAGAAAATCTTGTGTTCTATATTTTATGACGGTATTTGTATGTGAGTGACAGTGATTAAATGACAAGGGAAAGAAAAGAAAAAGATAGAAAGAAAACAGTAAGGAATAAACGGAGCAGATGTTTGAAATAGAAATAGAGAAGTTGAGGTATTTGAGGAGAAAAGTCAGTTTGTCGATTAGAGACCAAACCAAAAGATCAAAATGCACATGTCTGACGAATGAGTCAAGACAGAGAAAGTAGCCAGATGTAGTCTACAGCACCATACGCCAGCTGTTGTTGCGAACTTGCGATGGTTAAACCTACTCAATGCTTCTTCTTGAGCAAAGAAAAGAGGCAACGAGGAGGAGGTTAAGGGCCGATTTCCATAAATCAATTATTTTATATAAAGGCGATTTGAAGTGCTGTCTTGAGCAAGGGAAAGTCCCTTTGGGACTGGCATTACACTGTTTTATCGAAGCTTGAAGCTCCGATATGCAATTTCTTGTTGTTCGCCAAACTAACAGCAGCAGCAGCAACAACAATGTCGCAGACTTCCTTCTTCTCAGGATAGATCGACTCCAAGGCAAAGCTGGCAGAACATGTTGTTGTTGTAGAAGTTTATTTTAACCCTTTAGCGGCAAGTTACTTTTGTATATTAACGTTGCACCACAAACAGGCTGTTTCGCCTCCTTTGATACATGCATGTGGACGACAGAGGGAATGAGAGGGGGTAGGGACCGGCGGATTCTGCTCGAAAAGGTGGCAGATTCTGCTCGAAAAGCAGTGAAATTGGCAGAACCATACAAACCTTATGGCGGGCAATTCCTCGAATTCTGCTCCCTTTCTTTATCGACATACCAAACATGCATGAAACTTACCAGAAAAAGTACCGAATTCTGCCAATTTTTTCTGCCGGCAGAATCCGCCGGACCCTAGAGGGGGGGGACATGTGTCCGCAGAGCGAGGTTGGTTTAGTTTTTCCAAGGCAAGAATGTTTTCGTATGACATTCTTCAGTTGGAATACATCATAATCGAAAGTCAAGGAAGAACAACAACTGATGAGCAATCACAAGAAAACGTTCTTGGCAACTAGCCCTTTCCCAAAGGTGCTCTTTTAATTCGCACATAGTGCTTTTCGCGTCCCTCAAAATATGCTGAAAAAGTGCTCTTTCTTCAATGAAAGCAGGCAAAAAGTGCTCTTTTTTCAGTGAAGCAGGCAAAAGTGCTTTTTCAAAATGACACTTGCTCGACTTTACAGTGGTTAAGGGGAAATTGGCTGGCGACTGATGTACAGTGCCTCTAAAGCGGATAATCAAAAGTATTGTAGAATGGAGAGGATGACGACGACGGATGGAAATGAAATTTGCTGTAATACAGAGTGATGAAAGAAATAGTGGTATCACAACACGGACTACGGAAGTAAAACACAGCTGAACTCTCAGATTTTAGCACTTTTTCAGCTCAAAAAGCTCAAAAAGGGCGATATTCACCAAAAACGCAATAAAGGGCGAAAGAAACGGGTTTTTCCAAAAGGGCGAAAAAGGGCGAAAAAAGGGCGAGCACCTTTGGGAAAGGGCTATTGTATTGGCAACACTAAACAAACCTTGCTTACACGTGTATTATAGTCACGTAAGAGCGTGCATTTGATACTGTTCATTCTGTAGCGTTACGTCATGTATTTACACTTGATTACGAAAGCATGACACTTTTAAACAGCGCCAAACTAGCCTGGATTTTCCTTGTTGTTCTGTATTACGCTCTGCCTCCGCCGTGGTGTTGAGCACAGTCAGCTAGGCCTTTGCGGATAATGCCGGCAGAAAAATTGGCAGAATTCGGTACTTTTTCTGGTAAATTTCATGCATGTTTGGTATGTGGATAAAGAAATGGAGCAGAATTCGAGGAATTGCCCGCCATAAGGTTTGTATGGTTCTGCCATTTTCACTGCTTTTCGAGCAGAATCCGCACACACCTACTGTCAGCCCCCTTGGTACATCATCCGCTGTATTCACACTTGGAAAATTCAGCTCTATCACTAGGTGTGACTAATCTGTCGTCGTTTTTTATGAAAGTTCATTTCTGTTGCTTTGTTCATTAGGTCAAAGATATCGATGTTTCCTGAGGAGTGTTGAACGAAACCTTGTTTCAATCTTTCTCCATTGCTGTCTTCACTATTGCATTTTCTTTCCTTTTTGTTACTGCACATTTTCATCATCGATTGACACACATGTCCATCCCGAACTGACTCTCCTTATTGCGCTTATAAGATTGTTGTCTCCTTGCATGCCGCGGTTGTCTAAAGAATAGAGAGCGACAATACCATCACAGGTACATACATAATTATAAAAAAGTCAAACAAAGATTCCTGGCTCTGTCCACTGGACATTGAGCACTGTAAGCAGCCTGAAGAACTTAGACAACTGTCTAATACTTCAAGTATAATTATACAGTCAATAACTGAACCGTCGCTATCTGATTAGCCAACCTAAACTCTAAAAGGAAACGGTTTCGGTCTTTGTTGCTTTGCCCCCAATCAGTCCAATGCTATTCGTATGAACCTACGATCATCACACATTCATGTACATTTACAGAATCCGCTGGAAGGCGGACGCGTCCTTTCGCGCAGTTATTCCTCTTGGAAATGGGAGCATCGACATGCACCGGTGATATCCGAAAGCTGCATAGAGAGCGGACAATGGAATCAAGAGTACATCTGTACATCACCCACACGTAAACGGTACTCCTGAGGTCAGCTCAACAGTCTTCTGTATGGGTGGTGAAAGTACATGTCATGATTGTACGTGCTCCAACGTTAACGAGAGCAGCAGTGTCCCTATCCGCTGAGACAGTGAGAGCGGCTTGAGAGCTTACGGTAGTCAGAGAACCTTATTTTAAAAAAATCCTTTCTTTATCCAGTATCCAATGACGATGCTGTTTTAATCTCAAACTGAAGCGTCCCGCATTAGAACCAAAGATCATTGTACTTGTACAAGAAAGAGTAGAGAGCAACCCCTTCAAAGCCCCTCCTCCCCTGATCCCTAGCCGCAAGGACTGTGTGTGGGATTGGTCAGGCTAGGTTGCAGTTTCACATTGGTTGTGTTACAGTGTATGGTGTACTTCGTGTGGGCGAAGCCTGAAGCTTGTCATACTCCTTCTGCACAGTGACTGTGTATCTTGTTTAGTTAATATCGTGACACAGTCATGCTTCTATTTCAGGGAATACAGTTCAGACCAAATCTGTGTATGTTTCGAAATTTGGAAGGAAAATGCGTGGAGATGTCTGCGGCTTTTAGACGTATGTACATGTATACTGGTCATAGCTTGATTACTTCATTAGCTCCTCGCAGCGCTTTTCATGTATTTATCCATCCTAACCAGTATGCCCGCTTCAATCCTGATGATGGTTATTTTATGGCCCGAAACGTTGAATATTTTCCTGACATGAATTTTGAAAAGCATTGATTGAGTGCGAGCCAGTGTTCACAAGCTTCATTACGTTTTATTTACTCTCAAGGTATTGTGTGAGGCAAACTGAGTTGGTAGGGTCACTACTGCAAGGACCAGAGCCGCTATCCAACACCCCTGGAGCGTTGCCCGCACAGGAATAGACCGATGATCAAACTTAAAAAAAAAACCCGATCACATCTGCTTTATGACAATGAGTCACCAGAATAAAACAATTTGGATGTATGCATTTAATACTATTAAAAAATACAGAAATTATAATACATTCGAGCAACACATTGTGCAAATTTAACGGTCAAATGCATACTGCCGTGAGAACATGGAGGAACATCTAAAAGCAGATATTGGAAGATGCTCGTAGACTCTGAGACCGTGTGAACGCATAATATCATGAACAGCAAACATTGCATCACACTATTGGAACTAGTCACATTAATAGACAGATAAAACCAGTAGCACAGTTTGTTTAAAAGGGAGAGGGAGGTTGAGGGGAGGGGAGGGAGGAGGTGGGGTGGGGTGGGGGGGGGGGGCAATTGTCCGGTATGCTTTCAAGTTTCAATCGGTGTGTGCGGCATGTTAATCGGGTCGAGGCGATGGGAAGTCGATGGCAGCATTCGAGTACATATTACACCTGCAGCTTGTGTTCTGTGCTTTGTAACCAACATTAAGCCACCCATGGCACTAGGCTACAATCACTTGGACCAGTCACAGCATACGGCTGCTCCAATACTGACAGCACGACTGCCGGCGTCCATTATTGTAGCTGTCGTCGTGGTAACGCTGATTCCCATCACCTCACTCAATGACGTCATAATTATAGTCAAGTACTGGTTATCCAGATAAGCAAAACAGGCTATGGCACACGCACAGTCAGTTATCCTTTGTCCGGGCCTTTGGCTATCCCAATGTCATACTTTTATAGTCATGTACTCTTTGTCCAGATAGGCAACCACACGCTACAGCGCATGCACAGTCTGTTCCTTAGTAGTTTAGTTTGGAAGAGGGGGGGGGGGGGAGAAGGCAGGGAAACATGGCTGTGTGGGATGGGTACCTGTCACTTGTGCATCTGAGCCCAACACCTCAAGAGTACTAGGATAGGATTGCCACATTATCACCTCGAAAGTCACGTGACAATGTGCCAATACAGCAAGGTTCCTAGCCAATGGCTCAGCATATCGACAAAGTGGAGCAATATTGGCACATCACTCCAACATAGCAGTTATTGAATGCTGTCAGACGAGAGTAAGGGAGAGATAGAGATAGATATATAGATAGAGATAGAGAGAGAGAGAGAGAGAGAGAGAGAGAGAGAGAGAGAGAGAGAGAGAGAGAGAGAGAGAGAGAGAGAGAGAGAGAGAGAGAGAGAGAGAGAGAGAGAGAGAGAGAGAGAGAGAGAGAGAGAGAGAGAGAGTAAGTGAGTGAGTGAGAGAGGGAGGGGGAGAGAGTGAGAGGAAGAGTGTTTGTGTGTGTGTGTGTTTGTGTGTGTGTGTGTGTGTGTGTGTGTGTGTGTGTGTGTGTGTGTGTGTGTGTGTGTGTGTATGTGTGTGTGTGTGAGAGAGAGAGAGAGAGAGAGAGAGAGAGAGAGAGAGTTCGGGCAGAAACACACACAGAAATACAAAGTGGACTCAGACCACACTTTCGGCTTGCCTAGGTCGGTGAACACAGTGTACCAGCAGCGGTAGTAGCAGTACTGACACCGACCGTTTGCCTGTCTACATTCTCAGGTCGCTCAGTGTATTGTATTCCAGCGAGCCAGGACGTGTGCTACCAGCGCTGGCATACGGACTCTCCTGTATGCTCTCCTGTGCACTCTCCTGTATACTCTCTTGTATGGTTAATTCTGGAGAATCAAACCGGCAGCCGTACAGTGGATTGCTGACGGTGGAGAAGCGGGCGTTCTCAGCGTTACGGGCGGCGCGTTCGGCATCCTCGGTGCTGCCAATGCTTTCCAGAGGATTGCTGCTTTTGTGCCCGGCCTGTGGGTGCTGACCGCTAGCGTTAAGAGGCGTGCGCACCTGGCCAGCCAGTGGGGATCCGCGTCGGAATGCTGCCGGCGACTGGGGCGGATTACTGCCACCGCCAGTGGGGTGACTTGCTTGGGTATTGCTCCCGGCGGTGCCATCAACCCCCGCACCTGCTGAGGTACTAGCCATGCTGGTTGCCGGGGCAGGGTCAGCGGTGGAGGTCGGAGCAGTGTTGCAGGCGGAGGGGGGCTCAGACATAGCGTACGTGTCGGAGTACATGCCCTGGTTGTCGCCAAACGTGTTGACGTACTGGACGGCGTTGCATCCCATCAGTGCCTCGGCGGCTTCTCGGCTGCTTTGCATGGACGGTGAAAACTCTGCGTTATGCTCCTGCGAGACAGGTATGCCCGTACTGAAGCAGTCATATGTGCTGCCTGTCAGGTCCACATTGGATCGCGTGCGGTTGAGCCCGGCCGCGGCTGCCGCTGACTTTTGACCATTGCTGCTGGCAGTCCGGCTGGAATGCGTGGCTCGCGCCGAGTTGCTCCTCTGCATGGGTGGCTGAGATGATGGCACAGCAGCACTTCCTGGAGTGTAGCTGAGTCGCTGATTCAAGCCAGCATGTGCCGAGTGCGTTGCAGGCACAAACCCGACGGCATTGTCGTTGTTGCTAGGTGCAGCACCGGGAACTGCCAGGCTGGCCGGGAGCCAGTCATTGTTCGGTGCTTCCAAGTTATGACCAGCGATGATGATGGCGCCGTTGTCTTTCATTGGCCGTGCCGCGTCCGATGCCGATGTAGTCTTGGACCTGTTACGGCTGGGAATCGGAACAGCGTACTTGTTGTTGAAGCTGTTACAGCGTGGATGTAGAAACTGACTGTTGTCCATCGTTAGCTGCTGTTGCGTGCTAGGATCTGCACCGGTCGTCTGGTTGACGTAGGTGTGCTGCTTGCGACCGCCCGGGACGAGGAGGGTTTCTTTATCGTTGGAGGTGGACAGGAGCCGTGATTGGAGTGCCAAAGCCTGCTTCGCCTCCGTCTCCTTGTCCAGCTGAGTGGTCTTGTAGTAACCAGATCTGCCGGAGAAGCTCACCATGCTGGACTTGCGGCTCAGGTCTGGAAGGCTGTCTTGATACTCGCTGCCGCAGCTTCCCCGCGAACTGTCCGCGTTTGCCTCCAAGAGGGCTGCGGCGGCAGCAGAGGCTGTTATGCGCTTGGCTATCACCACGTCTCCGATGAGGATGAGAAAAGCGACGGCAGCCGAAACGGCAATGACCATCCGATCCACTGAGTTCAGAGTGCCCGACCCTGCACAGAATACAGCACAGAATACAGCATAGAATACAGCATAGAGGAACAACTCAGTGGAGAAGAGGGAGGACAGCAGGGGCGAAAAGAGAGATGGCACGGGAGAGTAGATGCAACCAAGGGGATGGAAGGGAGGGGAGGGGGGGGGGGGGAGAACGGGGGGGGGAGGGAAGGAAGGTCAGGGTATTGGAAAGAAGGTTTTAAAAGGTAGTGGGGGTAGGAAGGAAGGGGAGGAGGAGAGGAGAGGGGAAGGGGAGGGGAGGTATGTCAAGGAAGAGGCTGGCAGGAGGGTAATTAGTGAACTCTTCTCTCTCTCCTTCTCTCTGCCTCTCTGTCTCTCTGTCTCTGTCTATGTCACTGTCTGTCTGTCTGTCTGTTTGTCTGTTTGTCTGTCTGTCTGTCTGTCTGTCTGTCTGTCCCTGTCCGTCCATCTGTCTCTGTCCGTCCGTCCGTCCGTCTCTGTCTGTCTGTCTGTCTGTCTGTCTGGTCTCTCTCTCTCTGTCTCTCTCTGTCTGTCTCTCTGTCTCTGTCTCTGTCTCTGTCTCTGTCTCTGTCTGTCTCTGTCTGTCTCTGTCTGTCTCTGTCTGTCTCTGTCTCGCTGTCTCTCTGTCTCTGTCTCTCTTTCTCTGCCTCTCTGTACCTCCTTCATACCTCCCCTGTTCATTTGCTCTCTCTCTCTCTCTCTCTCTCTCCCTCTCTCTCTCTCTCTCTCTCTCTCTCTCTCTCTCTCTCTCTCTCTCTCTCTCTCTCTCTCTCTCTCTCTCTCTCTCTCTCTCTCTCTCTCTCTCTCTCTCTCTCTCTCTCTCTCTCTCTCTCTCTCTCTCTCTCTCTCTCTCTCTCTTTCTCTCTCTTTCTCTGTCTCTCATAATAGTTCTGCAAATCTCACCGGTTGTTGTGGATGGATCGTCATCTCTACCAGACGATGGTGTTGTAGGGTTCTGGGCTGTTCTGCTGGTCAACACCGGTGATGGCACCGTTGCGCTTGGACTCGCTGAACATCAACAATAAACAAACAGATGGGGGAAGCAAGCGGATGGATAAAAGTGTTGTACCTGGTCTTTCTCATTCCGGCTTCCAGTCCAGTGCGATCTCCACACTCAGACAATCAACGAGATATTTATTCCCGTAGCTATGCAGAAGACGTTACTTCAGTAACGTCTGGCGCTAGCCAGGGTCCACACAACTTTAATTTGGTATTTGTTTGTTTGTGTGTTTGTGTCACGCCTGGCGCTATCCCGTATCTGTCCCGTACCGTACCGTACCATCAAACACAGCTGGCCACAAACAGCTGGCCACAATATTCAAATAGGGCTTCCAAATGCAAGATCATAACGTGAAGCAACTTGGAAGAATGAGTATGAATGCGAAGTGTATTGGGGAATGCATGTAGGGCGATAGCGCGGTTCGAATCCCAGGTTATGCCTTAAAAAATAGGAGAATTGAAAAATTTATAACATCCCTATGCTTTTTTTGCCTAGTCATCAAGGTGGTAGACGGTGTCATAATTATTATCCTCGACTGTATCTGTTCCGTACCGTATCGTACCGTACCATCAAAGACGGCTGACCACAAACAGCTGGCCACGATATTCAAATAGGGCTTTCAAATGCAAGATCATAACGTGAAGCAACTTGGAAGAATTAGTATGTATGCGAAGTGTATCGGGGGATGCATGCAGGGCGATAGTGCGGGTTCGAATCCCGGGTTATGTCTTGAAAAAAATAGGAGAAATGAAACATTTATAACATCCCTATGCTTTTTTGTCTAGGTCTTCAAGGCAAAAAAAAGCATAGCTTAGGGCCCTGAGCTTCCAAGCTCTCTCGTATTGGGAAGACTTCATTTATGACACATCTGCGGAAACACAACCGGACATGACGAACTGAAGGCGACGACTGTTTTTCACGAAATAGCAACAAGCGCATGCACCAACACACAGGATGTACAAAAGTAACGTACGACATCAAATTTAAAGGTCGCCGAACTTCCGGGGCAGATAGCGCAGCATTTGCTACTCCAGTCCATGATGTAATCCTGTAGTGTTGCTGATGACCCAGAATGTACTACAGTAAACCCTGTGACTAAAGACCACCCCTTGGGGCCAGAGAAAGCGGTCTTTAGTGGCAGGTGGTCCTTAGTTAGAGGGTTGCGCCACACAACATGATATGAATGTGAGACCGTCCGTGCCTGGCAAAGTGGTCTTTAGTGCCAAGCTAGTCGCTAGTCACGGTGGTCTTTAGTTACAGGTTGTGCTGTACTCCATCGGACCAATCGAAGAGCAAATGGCTCACAAGAGTGTGCAAGTCCCGCATATCCTGCTTTCCACACAGAATTTCAAAGTTGACGTCATGCTCATGATACGCTGCTCCTCGCACGAGTAACTCTTTGTATGGGATTCCAAGGCTTCATACGTGGTTCCTTGAACTAATTTGAACCGGATAAAATGGAGACTTGTCAACCAAAGGTCCAGGATAAGTCGAATAAGACGTGCAAAACGCGCATTGCATCACGCCGGCAAAAATGATGTCAATTTGTACTTCTGCCGGGACGGCACCCATAGTGGAGTTGCAAACTCTGGGGGGGGGGGGGGGGGGGGGTCTCTTGGTCCTATTCCAACTCAAGATGAACTCCTGCAGTGATGCTGGCGCAGCAGAACAACACTGGTGAGAATGTGGAATCGGAAAGATGTTTGGACAGATGTGTGCACCAAGTCACTTCGAACCCCGCCGTGGAGTAGGGAGAATGCGAGGTGACCCTACGGCTCTGTCAACGCTCTAATTCTCACATTGCATTTATACCGCGGAGATGCTGGCTGCAACATAATGTAGTACAGACCAGTACTGGTAGGTTCTGTTTGCTCCCTGTGTTGAAAGAGTCTCACTATTTGTTTAGCCTCCGTCTAACACCCGCACGTTCTCCTGGCAAAGCGAAATTCTTCTAAGTATTGATCTGACCAGAAATGTTGTATGCATATTCTATTTTATTTTATACTTTGGATGAAGTTTTCCATTAGTCATATTGGTATTGTTGCTTACGGCTTTTGTTGACGTCACTTCTGTCATAAGAATTCGGGTGGACACACCCATTCCCATAGCGCTGCATATCACATCCGAACCAGTTCCGTTATTTTGCAACGTTTCGGCACTTGGCCATCATCAGGTTATAACAATGAATACCGTGGAAGCCACACAAGAGCAGTATATACGCAGAGTGTAGCGCCAAAAAAGATGCGAATTATGTCACCTAGTATGACAGAGAGAGAGAAAAGGCGCAACTAGCACATCACGGCGGAGAAGCAGCAGAAGGTAGCACGCATTGTGCTCTGTGAATGGCGTTGCGCAGAGTGTAGCGCCAAAAAATAAAATGATGCGAGTTATGTCACCTCTATACAGAGGGGGGGGGGAGAGACTCTCTCACTTCGTAGAGCACAACGGCGCGCTCTTCTTCTCCGTGATGTGCACAGTTGCACCTTCTCTCTCTCCCCCCCCCCCTCTGTATAGAGGTGACATAACTCGCATCATTATATTTTTTGGCGCTACACTCTGCGCAACGCCATTCACAGAGCACAATGTGCGCTACCTTCTGCTGCTTCTCCTCCGTGATGTGCTAGTTGCGCCTTTTCTCTCTCTCTGTCATACTAGGTGACATAATTCGCATCTTTTTTGGCGCTACACTCTGCGTATATACTGCTCTTGTGTGGCTTCCACGGTATTCATTGTTATAACCTGATGATGGCCAAGTGCCGAAACGTTGTAAAATAACGGAACTGGTTCGGATGTGATATGCAGCGCTATGGGAATGGGTGTGTCCACCCGAATTCTTTTCACAGATGAAGCTGCAGGAAGCCTCAGCCCTTCTTCACACTTCTGTCATTTCATTGTATCGTATTACTCTTCAGACATCAATCCTGAATGGCATAAGCGAGGGTGGCACCCCCGCCACCTACGCGGACATGCTTTTAATAATAATAATTGATTTCAAACTTCATTGCCGCGGCTTTAATAGCGGTATGCGGACATTCCCCATGCATATTCAATACCCGGTAGGTATTTTTCACATGGAAACTTGAAAAGCCCACTCCGCGCCAGAGGAAAACTATTTTTGTTGCAAACAATTTGAGTCCCTAGATGGCCCTATAGTTACTCAGTTGTTTGAAGAAGATATTGGCATTTAGGAAACTTCACTTCCCAACTCCAAAAACGGTCTCTGTGTAAGTGGCTGAGTTTGCGGACAATTAGAAAACATGTTCTCATTGCACATAAATCTCTCACAGGGTTGGAAGCAGAGCGGTGGTGCTGTGGATGTAGCAGTTGGAGAATTCAGCTTTCCATCGCTGCTCAGTAGGTACACGGTGCCGTTGGCGGCAATCGTCCAAACGGGAAAGTGGACGTTCAGCACCTGCTTGAGCACGTGGCAGTTCGCGTGCCGGGCAAAACAGGACCGAGCCGGAGCCAGGATGCTGCCCTTCAGGGAGCATATCAGCTTGGCCTTGCTAGCCTCAAGCGGATGTGAGTTTGGTGAGATAGTACCGTCAGGTACGTCCGGGCAGTCATCCCTCCCTGCAGTGTAAGCAAACCAAACGAATTTCAGTGGCAATAATGGCGATGAAAACTCCTCATTAAAACTCGGGTGTTGAGCAAATAGTAATATGTAAAGAGAAAAGGACCTATAAGTTTCTAGTAATGACTAACAGTCCACCAAGGACCAATGTAGTCACACTATCTGAGGGTATATTATCTCGTTACCTTGGTTACCTTGGTGGACTGTTAGTCATAACTAGTAACTTATACATGTGGGTCATTTTCTCTTGACAACTCCGAATTATTCAATATTCAACAGGGCAGCCTTTGGTCTATATCTCTATCATTCTCTTCATTCTCACCCCCCCCCCCTCCCCTTCCGCTCCTGCTTTTCCTTTCTGCCACGGTTGGCTCTCTCCCATCATGTCCACTTTTGAAGGGGAAGTTCAATGAAAATTTCACAACCTGGAGCGGAAGATGCGCTGATCCCAATGGTGAAGTTCCCAGGTTGTTCAGAGCAGCCATTCCCGCAGTAACAGCTCGAAGTTTTGACTAGATTTGGTGACATCATGATTATGTCATCAACTCGCCCAGAGTAGGCCATCTCTGTGACGTAAGAGAGATACACATTGTATGGGAGTAGATGGGGGTTGGGGAATGACCAATTTCTTTCTTGTTTCTCTACAACAACAAACTTCTTGCAGAATTGTTTTTCAGATGGGAGACCGGTAGGATGCTATATGTCCCATTCCGAAGTTTGAAAAACTCCTGACTTCTTTGGACCAAAGGCAGAGCCAAAATACTGCTATTTTGAAGTATAAACCTGGATGTTGAGCCAAAGAAGTCATGGATAAAAAGAAAGGACAAAATGTTTAAAAAAAGTAGGGGTGAAAGGGGTGATCCGGGTACCCGGGTACCCGTCTGTTTAGCTGCTGATCCGTTAGCAAACCAGTGCCCGTTAGTCGTGTACAACGGTAGGGTACGGTATTACTAGCTGGCTTCTACAGTCGTACAGTTCGATATACAGTTGGAATGTGTTGTTGCTGGTTTGATCCAGCTACATACGACAATTTGGAGTGTTTTGTGCTTGTCGCCATGTAGTGCAGTTGCTGTGAATTGCATGACTTTGCATGTCCTCCTGGCTTGAAATGCGGAAGGCTATTGTATAGTAACTGTTACTATTAGCTGCTAAAGGATACCCGATAACCAGCCCGCTAAGCCAGGTACCCGTTTGTAACCTTAAAGGGTGACCGTTTCACCCCTAAAAAAAAAGGTCGTCGAATGTCTCATGACTCCTTGTCAGTTTTGTGCCATTTTGTCACACTCCCTAACTGTATAAGATCTGCTTACGTTGGTGGACAGTTAGTCATAACTCGTAACATTTTGTCCTTTCTTTTATCCAGGATTTCGAAGTATTTTCACCATTTCACACCTTTGGATGTGCCTCAAGCATATGAAGGCAGACTCAGCATGCGTGTTTGGTTATCCGGATATTTTTTTTGTGGAAAACGGACGTGTGCAGTTAAACGAGGTCTGACTATATCAGTATATTCATCATTCTGCGAGAACTGTGATTACACGCCCAATGAGAAGGCAGTTTTTTGGCCTGTGCTGGCGAAGTAAAATAACGCTACTGTATTTTCCGCAGTATAAGCCGTACTTTAAGCACCACTAATTCAAAAATTTGGTGCGGCTTATACGACAATGGTCAAATTAACGGTGACAAATAGCGTGGATCTGAACTTAGAATTTGTGACTTCGGCGGTATTAGTCATGAAGTTGGTTGTTACTTAAGTGGTGCCTTTTAGGCACAATCTTCCTCAGCCTACTCAAGCTCAACTGATGAGGGGTGAATTCCCCGAAACACTGTGTATCGAGCAGGGAGTGGTGCTTTCTTGCAGGTTTGCCGAGCGGAAGGTGCAACGTGTTCCTCGTGTGCTCCGGATGGCAGTCGTGAGTCGGTCGAGTGTCAAGTTCGGCAAGAAGCGCGTGTTCCTCATTGGAACAACCAACTTCATGACTAATACTGCAGAAGGCGCAACTTCTAAGTTCAAATAGGGTGGGTGTCTGCATTTATCTGTACAGGGCCAAATGCTGCTGCTTACCCCATTCTCTTGTCTGCATTGTGTGACAAAAAATCTGGGCGCAGCTTACTTTCTGGAAAATACGGTAAAACTCAGATGGTGAGCCAAGGAAAACATTTGTAACATGGAAAGTGTGGGCACAAGTTTTGCGATCTTGTCAGTTTTGTGCTAGATTGTGCATATCTGACTGTTCAAAATCTGGTTTAGTTGGTGGACTCGATCGCATAACTCGTGCCCACAATCTCCATGTTACAAATACGGTAAACAAAAACTTACAGCCAGGGTCCATGAGCCCTGTGCAGGCAGCAATGCTGACGTTGCACTGAGCAAGGAGAAGAAGACAGCAGGCACTGGCGATGGTGACAACTGCCGGGGGCCGTGATGCCACGGACCGACCATTCGCGACCTGCTAAGCATTGGGCGCATGTACCGATCAATGCAACGTGTACACGCGCACACAGATACATACAGACATAGACAAACATACACACACACACATGCATGCACACACTGACACACAGACACAGACACGCGCGCATGCAGACACACGCATACATGTGCCCACGCATACACGTGCACAAGCGTACACATGCATACGCATACACGTGTGCACGCACACACACACACACACACACACACACACACACACACACACACACACACACATGCACATGTGCAAACACATACACGTGCATACACACATGTGCATACGCATACACCCAAACACACGTAACGTTCTGTATCTATACTAGTGTTGGGTCCGAACAGGAGACAAAGACGACTGACAACGGGAACAGGTAGATTGGTGGAACGACATTTATTAGATACGGAATGACTAAGACCAGGACGAATGAAACGACTACATGGTGATTATTGAAGAGAGAGAGAGTTGAACAGAGAGAGACGCAATATAAAGGGCCTGGGTAGCTATGGCAAACATGGACGTGCAAGTAGCTACCCAGGCCAAATGAATAATGCATGAACTAATGAATTATATGAATTAATATAATTATTGTAATTACTTGTGGGCCTAACATACCACCCCTTCATGAAAAAAGAACCCCGCATCCTCGCGGAGAAAAAAGAAAGAAGAAAGAGAGAAAAAGATTAAAAAAATGACTGAGGGAGAAAAGACACACACACAGACAGACTTAGTATCCACATAGTGATAAGCATCACTACACCAATTTAGTTAGCTGCTCCTCTCCGGAAAGAAATCCAGATTTCCCCAGAGTGACCAGCACATTTGTAGCACCTTTGTAGCTCTGTGAGTAAGCTGTTTACCTTTGTCTGGGTCTTGTCTTGATCTGCGGTTTCACTTTGTCTATCTGTCTGTCTGTCTGTCTGTCTGTCTGTCTGTCTGTCTGTATGTCTGTCTGTCTCTGTCTGTCTGTCTGTCACTTGCCTTGTCCTTTTCTGTCTCTCGGTCTGTCTCTATAAACGTATCTTAATCAAGTTTCACAACTGGCGCGTGTATGCATGAAACCACGTGTTTGTGCGTAATTTCGCTGCCTTTTGGACGTCATGCGTACGGAAGCGCGCCTAAATTGAAATTCTGACATGCAATTCTCAGCGCACATCAGGTACGTACCAGTGTGAATGCCTGTGTGAATGCCTGTGTGAATGCCTGTGTGAATACCTGTGTGAATGCCTGTGTGAATGCCTGTGTGATTGCCTGTGTGAATGCCTGTGTGATTGACTGGCGGGGGGGGGGGGGGGGGGTCAAAACTTCGTAACCAAAGGCATCCCACGCCCCCAAACTACAACTCGACCTGCAGTTTCTTGGAAAAGCTTGAAAGCTCACCTGGGCATGCATGGACCGCAAACGCACCGCGTACACATGTCAGTTATGAACACAGCTCTACTCTCTTCTCTTCGTCAGCTTACTTGGTGGTCATGTGCTTTTTCAAGTGAATAATCCAACAGCAACCAGGACCACAAAAACAGCAGCAGCAGCAGCAACCCCAATAGACGCTTTCCAGCCCCATTCCGGCGAAACCAGTATGTTTTAAAGGCAGGAAACCAAACATTCTTGCATGGAGATTGTAGTTTGATTAGGGACGTGCCACTTTTGGACAACAACCTACTGCACTGCACAACTACATGTACTGCAGGCCACAACATCACAGTAAATTTTACTATATTCCTATGTTTGACACGGGGGCTATTTTTTGGTAGATTTACTTGGATTGGACACCTAATGCAGGTGATGGGTGAATCTAGTATGCTTTCTTTACAGAGCTGCCTGTGCCTCTGATCTATCCTCCCCCACCGTTTAGGAGCCGCATCTGACGTCTAATCATGGGGTGGTGGCGTCCCACGGAAGCGGAAAGGTGGTTCTTGACCAGGGAGTTGTACGACTCCTTGTTCTGACCTGCACGGTACGCGAACCCGTCGAATTTTTCTTTTTTTTCTGTGCCTACGGGTACGGGTGCTAAAGGAATTTAGTCGTAGCAGACTCCACTAGACCACATATTGAAACTTCCTCAGCTGGGTGTGTTTCTCAATACAGTGGGACGTACGAATCCATTTCTCGTCATTAGAGAGGTTAACCCTTTTGTGGACGGACTGTACGAGTTTCGATCTAATAAGATCGAAACTTGAAACGCGAATTTTTCTGGGCGCACCGCACGTTTTCGGCGATATTTTTTACACAAATCGAAAGACGAAATCCATATCTTTCCAATGGTGCTAAATTCGCCGGGGGGTCCCTGGTCAAAATGTTGACCAAATCGGCCGCGCAAGAAAAAAATTGAGAGCTTGCGCGAGCATGCAGAACTAAAATTGCAGTACGAGTACTGTCATGGCACGACGCGGAAACGTCCTCCGCATGGATGCGGACGATGCCATCGGCATGATTCTGAACTGGAACTCTGACGAGGACAGATCTGGCGACCCACTTGACGAGTTTGAAGTGGACAGTGATAGTGATGATGATATCCCAGAAATTCAAGAAAACAATTTATCTGATGGATTTGCTGATACTGCTAGTAGCGAGAGCGGCGGCGAGGATGATGATGGACAGCTTATCCTATCTACTTTCCGAAAATGTATGGTGTTGTATTGGCTAATGTACACCGATTTCGAGTTATTACTGATTTTCGCATGTCGCTTCTTTCCTGCACAAATTTGGCAGTCCATAAAGGATCAAGTTACACGTTTTTTGCCAATTTTCAAAACGCGGTGCAAATCTCAGTTCACCCAAATATCAAATCTTCCAACAAACTCGACAAAACTCGATAAAACCACGGAAACTCACACAAATTCGATCAGGATAACCAAGCGAAACTTCCAAAAACCCACGTCACGAACTTACGTGCGGGACAGTCAACTCACGTAAAACACGTCAAATTTTACGTGAGTTTTTCGAATTTTTGACGTAAAAGTTCACGGACGTAAGAATTTTACGTTAAACTTAACCTCTCTATTTACTAGGTTTTGCGGGGCAAGTTCACTACAACCGTACACACTGTGATACCAGCTCTGCATAAAAGGTCATGAACTTTGTACGGCCATACTCACGTTTGTACGAGAACGGGTTGCACCTGCCGAAAATGGGGCAAAAACTTGCCCTGCAAAAAGGTGACGGCCATCTTCAGTGCATACCTCCCATTGCGTAGCCGGTGGTAACGGGGATGTGCGAACAGTATACTTTATTTTCACATAAATTCTAAATAATCAAGAGGGGTAAGCAGCGGCATTCGCCTTGTCCAAATTATTATCAACCGCCACACCACACCGTTGCGCTCTCCGGCCGACATCAACACGTTGCCACAGCCCACCATCAGGAAAATGACACTTCAGTTGTTACTCTGTTCCTTCAGACAGCAGCTGTTTCGATCATCAGGATCTCGTCAGTGAAGGTTGATAGTGTAGAATAGCTAACAGATAACAGATACTTCACTGACGAGATCCTGATGATCAAAACAGCTGCTGTCTGAAGGAGCAGAGTACCAACTGAAGCGTCGTTTTGCTGACGGTGACCCGTGGCAACGTGTTGAGGTGGGCCGGAGAGCGCAACGGTGTGGTGTGCTGGTTGATAATAAATTCTAAATAAATAAATAAATTCACGTTTCGCGTTAGTTTTCTGCATCTGCAGGAACGCCACTCTAGGATCAAGGCGCAGATGCAGCTCCAAAGCCGTGGGAGGTGAGTAAATCAGACCCAGCACAAAGTGGTGAAAGACCCCACCAAAATCCCATTCACTGCATCCATGTTTCCCTCGAGCCAGGCCATAAAACTATAATAGTGTACTATAATACATGTATCGTAAATTCCCGCCAGAGCACTCCTACCTCCTCGACGCTTCAGGTGGGGAGGGGCGGATGGGCGAGTCCTACTTGCCGCATTCAGTATGAAAATTTACTCCCCCTACGAAAACTGGTCGTGCATCTCGTACACCGACCAAAGGTCAAGTGCCAGGAGTAGTACAGACCCGTCGGAACCCAGTGTTTGTGCGATCCCTGGTCAAGAGGGCGGGCACTGTTGCGTACATTTCCAATGGGGTCGGGCACGCGTCTGCAGACTGAGTGCAGTACAGTACGGCATCACAGAGTCATACGAGGATACAATCAATCACTTCCCTGACAAGAAGTCAGGGAGGGGCGGATGGGGGAGAAGGGGCGGATGGGAGAGAAGGGGCGGATGGGGGAGAAGGGGCGGATGGGAGAGAAGGGGCGGATGGGGGAGAAGGGGCGGATGGGGGAGAAGGGGCGCTCTGGCGGGATTTTACGGTAATAGTATTTACGCTGTAGAACGAAACACGAATGCTGCTCTGCATACACATTGTACAAAATACAATGATGCAATGGAAGTGGCCCAGGGCACTTGGCAGTCTGGGTGGGATTTCCCCTGGTTCAGCTGTATGTATGACAGTACCAGCTTATCACAAGGTGGATGCAAATCGCTGAAAACTGTTTAACTGGTACGACAAGCAAGCAAGGAGTGCACCCTTTAGACTGAGAGAGAGAGAGAGATCATAATCTCTCTCTCAGTCTGCCTGTCTTCAAATCTTCATATCTGCAATCTCCCGCACAGGCGTCCTGGACAAGTACAATGCATGCGTCTCCGATGGGGGTACTGTGTCAGCTGCGGATCAACGAGGGGTGCAATAGACAAGTGTTGCAGGCCACCACACTCGCACCACTGTCCAGGCATTACTGTAATACATGTATCGCGTTGACAGGCTTCAACGCCTCTCTTGCTTTACACCATTGCCCGAGTTACACTATCTGAACTGGAGCAAGTTGAACATAAAATTGTGACGGCATTCCAGCACGATTTCTTACCGTCATCTGGCCTGATATATGCTGCTTGCCACGTGTCCCCCTGTGCTTGATATCGACGTACGCCTATACTGAAGCTAATGGCTGAAGCGAGGAAGCTGGTGCACGGTGCAGCATGCCCAGTTGTCGCAGCGTTCGGGAAACGAAAACGTTACAATACTCGTTTACAAACCACAAGCTCATCAAAACTGAAGCTGGACGAAATGGTCTCGCATTTGGTGTGTAACCGGAATAAATTATTACGGTGAGCGCTCACGCAACGTCCCCGCAAAACCTCGTATCTCGTGTATCGACACCAATACTGCTAACACCTAACAGACGCTGCCTTCTCGTGGAAACTGTAAACTATTATGTCAGTTCTCTCTCTCCCTCTCTGTAAACACTGAAGGAACCGTATGATTAACTTTGCGTAGTGTCTTTGCGGTCCGGTTGTGAAGATGCCAACATTCAAATGTGCACAGTTTGTACCCAGTTCCAGCCTCATGTAGCACTAGTTTCACCAAATCAGGACATACCGTCGCCGGGATGGCCGCAGTAATCACTTGGCTTCTTTTTATGGAACCGAGGGACAAAAAAATCGGCGAAGCTCGAAGTAGCTCACTATTTCGTACGCATCACATCCCAGAAAAGCAAAAGCCATCCGGGAAGAGCGCGAGGCGTCTTGCATGATGACGCATTGCCGTCCGATTTGTTATTATGAGCACTCACTTGTACATGGGTTGATTTGATTGCTTGTTACGGCCATCACTACGACCATTAGTGCTTTACTGGGCTTACACAAGGCTGCAGGTAGGGCCGGGAGGCGTACAAACCCGCGTTTTCACGCCACAACGACTCCCTGTTTCACAATTGCATGATTTGCATCAGGAGATCTCCTCGACAGGCCATCGCCTCAAGGGAGATCCGTTAATAAAGATTATTATACAGAAAGGCAAAGCACCAGTCGCGCGAGCAGCTATATCCGGCCAGGTATATGACTGTAGCGATAGCTTTGCGTTGCCGCGGAGGTCAAAGATAGTAAACTACGTATTTCTACTTCGCCTTCTCTCCGCATCCAATCACACTGTGCATGCCTAGCGCCTTAAGCCATGCAAAATAAATGCCGGTAGTCACAAATCCCCAAAGAAAAGACTGTACGAACATACATGTACTTACTGTGCAGGGCTTGCGCATGCACAGTGCTCCTGGATTGGCCTTTGCGCGCTTTACTACCTAATGTCCTTTCCCCCCCTCTCTGTCCGCAGATTGAGTACAGCGCTGTACCTGAGCTGGGTGTAAATATGATTTGGACCCAGATGATTTACAGGTTATTATCAGTTGTCTGAGGATTACCTTAGCTTTGCTATGTGCATGAAGCAACAACAATGAACTACACTGTAGCCGGTTGTCTCTGTTCTCTTCTGCCTATGTGGTGCTCCTACCAGTAGATACATAATATTGTTAGAACAACATACGAGTTAGTTCCCAGCGCTGCTGCAGCGGTACTGATGAAGGCAACCAACGTGTAGCAAAATTGAAGCAGTTGCTCAGGTTTGTAGATGAAATTCAAGTTTTCTTGACCAGTACTAGTTTACGTGACAACATCAACAACAAACAAGTTAACTAGTGGAGGTAACCAACGAGTAGCCGGGGTGTTCCGACGTGGTGAAGGCCTACCCATGGCCGCGTTGGGACATCACCAACTCCGTCTACAGAGAGCACCTTCTCACGACAGTGTCATGGTGGTGGCAGTAACTGTTGACAGCTGACGAGCTGAGAGAAGGACGCCATGGGCAAAAGTTGGAAGAAAAGAAGATTTGAGAAAAGCAATTCAGGTTTAAGTATCTACATGACTACCAGGACGACGTCCAGGAGCGATCAAAGAATACACGACGGACGTAAGGAGAAGTCTAAAACTCCCCTAGCATAACGAGGGTCAGAACCGGGTTCAACACCCATATGGTTCAAATGGTCCGAAGGGACCGGGGCTCTGCCAACCGCGGAAGGTTGTAGTAAGGTCACTGTTTCCGAACCCAGTGTCCTCCACCTTGTTTCATGCTGTCAATCTAACAGTATGTGTGAACTATAACAAGGTTTATCTAATACTAGTTTTGAACTAGTACATGTACTGGGTGGTGTACTGGGTTATACCATAGTAGATACGTGTACGCTCCATGACGCTCCATGTTACTGAAGGACTAACTTCGATCATTGGTTTTGTAGAGCCCCATTCTCTAGGAGCTGTCTACATCTGCTTTGTTTCAATGTCCAGCATAAGCGAACGTGTGGATCAAGCATAACTGCTTGGTTGACGCTGCCGCGGGAATGCGTATAATAAATAGGATACGTGTACAAGTACCTGCATTCTAGGTTAATAAGTAAGTGACTTATGATGTCGACACCACGTCTTATGCATGCAGGTCCCTGTCGTCTTTCTCGGGCTTCTGTTTTAGGCTTCCTCTCACTGTGTGGACCAAAACGGGTGAGAAGTCAGAATGTTTGCAGCGAAATAAGCACACATGCCCCAACTCTCAGATTTGCTGGTCGCTCAGTTGCAAACATGTCTTGGCCGTAGGTACCAACCGGGGAGGAGTAATGGGCCAACAGCATGCGGTTCAGGCAGTCGTCGGGTCCACTCCCTGCTTTTGTTATTTTACCTATCCTCCAGAGGGTATCAGTGAGTGGGAGAGAGAGAGAGAGAGAGAGAGAGAGCGAGAGAGAGAGAGAGAGAGAGAGAGCGAGAGAGAGAGAGACAGAGAGAGAGAGAGAGACAGAGAGAGAGAGAGAGAGACAGAGAGAAAGGAGGAGAGAGAAATTCAGGTGCAGGGATCAATAGTTGATGAGTCCAGGCCATTCGCGGTACACCGGGGGCAAATGAGAGCAAGTAATTTGTTTGAAATAACTTGCACTAGTTTTGTACACAGTATAACTATGAGGGTGTCATATCATGTACCTACAGTGTACATGGACATATCTAGAGTCCATAAACGTTTATGCACTCTAGATTATATCTGACGACTTCTTAAGCTGGAAATGCGTCCCGACTTCTCCCCCGGTAGGGTCGCCACAGTGAGAGGAAGCCGAAACCAGAAGGCCAATCACAAAGAACTAAGTCCTATCACAGTTACGTGTTCGTGTATATAAGAGTAAATAAGCGTCCAGAGCTTGTTTACTCTGTGTACGAGCTGCATAGCTGACCGTTGTGTACATCAACCAGGACTTGGTCTGGCCGAGTGGCAATCTCTCTACTTTCAACATCTTCCTTTGTTGTGGAGACATCCTTTTTGGGGGTGCCGTGCATGTGCCTGTCAGGAAGACGTTGATTGCGGATAGGATAAGAGTGAAGTGAACGCACAAGAAACAATATTCCTGTCTTGAAGCTACACTTATCTCTTGTGGTTGTGAGACATGGACTGGGGATGCCTGGCTGAAAGCGCCTGCCTTTCTGTTGTACTTGGAAGACGATATGGACTGGAGGTTGGAAAAGGAATACGCCGCGTAGACAGAGGTCGCTCGAGACAATGTTCCTGTCAGAAAGCGCCTGTCTTCCAGTTGTGTGAGACGATTCGGATTGTAATTAAGAAATAGGTCGCGTACAGAGCTCTAGAGGGTGCCCGAAACAATAGTCCGGTCGTCTTCACGTGCCTGTCTTGCCTGTCCCTTACCAGGTATGTGGATTTGAACTGTGGATGGCATAAGGATGATGCAAGAACATGACTAACTACGCTCTACAGAACAAGAAGCCGTTTATCTTGTAAAAACTGTATACCCTAAAGCTAACGCATGAAAGATAAGAACTGCCTACAATCTGATCTGCACCACCTGTTCATCGGCACCTACAACGCACTGCAGCCTTCTAGTGGCACAGTCAAGTTCATGACTGTAGATTGTGTAGAATGCTTGTCGATGCACCTGTCAATCAATATGGACTGACTGCAGACACCATTCATTAATTCGGAGAAAGGAGGAGACAACAAAGGATGCCTGAAACAATATTCCCGCGTCTGGAAGCGCTTGTTGTGTTGCTGCTGACGACGTCGTACAACACTAGTGCCATGGCGCGGGCAGGCGGTTGAATCAGATGTCATGTGTTTGACTGAGACGGTGTCAGCCAGCTTCTTGGCACTACTGGTAGTACTGGCACTGGTAGTGCACTTGCCTACAATCAAGCACAATCAAGCACGCATAACTAACTTAGCCATAAGCTCTACCAAGAGCTTGTAACCATACTCCATTAGGCATTACAATTTACAGTCAGCGGGAGTATGACTACCACTGTATCAGTATAATTATGAGCCCCTAGGGGATGGCAGTCATGACATGAGTCATGACACACCCAGGCCATGTGGCCAGTTCGGATCACTCAACAGCAACAGACTGCTTTGTGGGATGTGGACTGGAGCAGGGAGTCGTATTTTGCGCCTCCTGCTGTGGAGACAAATACATGAAATTAGTTGAATAGGACAGTGTGCACTTTAAATACAGTGCGTAATTGTTTTTTTATTTTACATCGCATTATACATGTACATGTACATGACTGTAATGACTAATGTACATTATGGCTATGCGCAGCGCTAGTACAGTCAGTAGTACAGTAGTCAGTATGTTGATGCCTGGTGCCTGATTGCGATCACTGCATGCTAGTACATGTACATGTGCATGTAGTAGTGTGGCAAGTCTAATCACTGCCAACATAATCATCATTGCACCGCATTTCTACTAATTAATTATTTTCTAGACTGTCGACTGTCTTTCGCGATGATTTCTAATGAGTCGCCCGACTTCCTCTGCTAAAAAAAAACAATCATGTAATCAGTTCAGCCCGGTTGGATCTGTTTTGCCGTGGGCCATGGGGTCATTCAACCTACGGACAATGCACACGTAGAATGTACAATGTCATGTACATGTACTTGTACGTGCATTTTGACAAGGATGGCGACTCCTGCTGGAAGGCTAGAATTGGACATACTTGTAGTTATTGTACTGAAGTACTGATGTAGCCTGGAGTCAGTGGAGAGATCGTATCAGCAGCATTGGTAGAACTGTACAAGTCATGTATTGTCAAAATACTCACATGCACATACAGGGCATGGTGTAGAACTGTAGCCCTTGGCGGATCACTAGTACAGTAGTACAGTACTAGTAATGCTCGAAGACATTGGCAGATTCTGCTCGAAAAGCAGTGAAATTGGCAGAATCAGACAAACCTTATGGCAGGCAATTCCGTGAATTCGCTCAATTTTTCTTTTCTTTATACACATACCAAACAAGCATGAAACATACAAATTACAATGTAACGTTTAATACCCGAAAAGGTCCTAATAATTCTGCCGAATTTTCTGTGGGCATTATCCATGCTACTAGCACTAGTACAGACACTAGCCAAGGGCTAGTCACAGGGATTTCACGTGAGTGTCTGCTCTCAATGGGTGCATGCACTACACAATCATGTACTAGTAGATCTACATCATGTACATCATGTACATGTACATGTAATGATTACCCGGTATGTGACTTGCATTGATTACTCAGTCACACTCCGATGCATATGCCGCGTGGAGCGTGCACGTGCACAACCCACCACGTGGTTCCTAGGATCCTCGGCCAGGCCCATGCCATGGCCATGTCCAGTGCTAGTGCATGCACAGACTAGACTAGGCTACAAAGTAGGGCTCAAACGGTCACGGTTTTACCCCTAAAGGCCCTAGCGGTTAACTGCTAAGCTAACGGTCGGTTTAACGCTTATATTTATAACCTATAAGTATAATCCACGACAATCCTGCGGACTCTTTTTTAACCGTACATTTGATCATAAAAAAATGTACCCTATTCAGTACAACGCACACATGTACATTCTCTTGCATGCTCATTCATACATACTCTCACACCAAGAGACCCCGATGACCGAGTTGACAGCCCAGATCAGAAGTTGCCTACGCGTGCGACAGCCTGCGAAAGTGCATACTTTGCAACGACCTGATACTTGACAAATTGACTGAAAAGTTACTGCGTAACCGTTATCTTTATCGGTTAACCGTTAATTCTTCGTAACCGGTCTGCAACCGGTTAATCGGACTAACCGTTTGAGCCCTACTACAAAGCCTAGTCTAAACCACCCAGCGCGGCATGCTGAGCGCTGAGCTCTCGAGATCTCGCTGTCGATCCATTTTCTCTATTTTCCTTTATTGCCATTGTTCACCCATTATGTAACCGATGCTGTATTGAGCAATGCTAGTTTCACAATCTGTAGTCAGGAATCAGTGTACTGTATGTATTGACTATTGTAGACCTCGAGCACCCACACTACACTAACTTATATTTTAGTCTGCAGGGCCACAGGAACCGACGAGAATCTGACTGTTCGGCACAGTGTCTTATGTTTCTTGCGATTGGTAGCACAAAGAAGTCGTTCATAAGGAGGACCACTTCACTTTACCAAAACGTGAATGGGTATTTCTTCATGCGGCGTTAGCGCTGGACACCGGATCATAGAGACACTCAAATACTGGTCACAAGCGGTCACTATCTTCCAACAGAAAGCCGCTTGACGGCTGAAAACAGGTTCAGGCAGGTGTTGACGGTCATGCGAAGAAAGGACGCGTCGACGCCGAACCACGAGTTGCACTGCCATCAAGCACGTGGCCATTCAAGGGCACGCGTACAGGTACTAGGTACAGGTCATATACAGCACATGCACTAGCATGCGCGCGTTGCACTACCACGTCGGATCCATATCCAGCGCCTACCATAGCCTAGGCCATGCGCGCGCGCAGGGACTCGCGCTCCACTGCTTGCACTCGACTCGATCGTGCGCATCTTCATTGATGCTGTCATCATGGTCATGCATGCACTCGGCTCGTCGTCGGTGACAGGTTTACCACCAAAATCAAACCAACAAATCCACTTGTTGCAACTCGCGTACTTACAGCCGCTGAGTCTGACGCTGTGGTAGATGCAAAAAAAGGATAAAGCCCAGGAGATCTCCTGGTTTACGCTCATTCGTTGCCAGAACACTAAGTGACTTTGCTCTCAAGGCTGCGGTGTTTCGGAGAGGATTGTGGAGTTTGTTGCAATAAGAAAACTTGTCTAATAAGAAGGTAGCACGTTTCGCTCGTCAGTCTAGATAGTTTCCAAGTTTTTGATTCAGTATCAACACTTTGACTATTAGTATTACATCAACTCTTCCTAACTCCAAACAGCTAGCTAGCTTCTCTGTCGACATGGATCTCTTCGAAGCATCCGATCTGTGCGAGCTCGCAGTACTAAATTGCTCCATGGCGGATCCGTTCAGTGAGAGCCAAGGACAAAACGAAGACTGGCCAGCGTACTGCGAAAACGAACACAAGCCCCGTAACTCAACCGTCAAGCACGTCGCACTGAGAGTGCTGGCTCTACCGATTGATGTCTTTCTAGCGGTCGTTTTTGCGCCGCTGCTGCTGGTTGAATTCTTCACGTCCACCGCTACCTTCCTGTCGTTCGCTGCGCTGGCCACCTACAACCGGCAAGAGTCATCTGAATCGTCCGCAGCGCAGTCTCCGTCAGCACTAGGCAAAGGATCCGCGCAGCTCCACGCTACGCAGCAGGTGGAGAGTGTTGAGGACAGGAGACGAAGCGCACTGACGGCACTGGCGATTTGCCAGTCAGAGGCTGTGCGGTCCGGTATTGCCCAGTGCTCCATCCCCAGAAACGGTAGTTAATTGCGCCACACAGTCACTGTGGGCTTGCTGACAAAGTGACATCATTGGAAACAACTCCGCAAACTGAATGATAAGTCAGGCGATTACTATCATGGTGTTGAGCTGTGAAGTGTGATGAGAACATAATGCACAACATCTTGATTCTTCACAGTTATGAAGGCTACGCAGCTAGCTAGCCTGTTCACCCTTGAGCTGCAATGCATTGCCTAACACTAGTAACAGGGTACTGGATCATGGCCAGCTGCGGAGTGCCTGGCATACACCTTGCTAATGCCAGTACGAAATGGCCTTGATTACACTGACTTGCTGGTGTCCTTGAGATTTTGTTGGTTTAAAATACTTCCTTTGCAGCATCGTCTTGATTCCACTAGTATGATGGCATTGATGCACTCGCAAAGATGTGACTTATAGAAAGATCTTTCCGAATCTCTCACACTTTCCTCTCTTACCGCGAAGAATTTTATCTGTGGCACATTGCCTGTATATTTCGATCACACTCAAATCTTTACCTTTGCTTTTATCGATACCCACTTGTTCTACAACCCAGTCTATATCAATACTCTGCAGTAACAGCTGCTGTTGCTGAACCCAATGGCCAATGTATGGTCAGAAACTGGTGTTACCAAACTAAGCACTGATGTGAAGGCTGTAGACTAATGTAGTCAAGCCTGGACCCCTACTACAGACATACATGTACGACATACCTGGGGATTAGCCAGAGCGTGCAACTCTGAGCTGTAACTATTAATATCCTCTCTCTCTCTCTCTCTCTCTCTCTCTCTCTCTCTCTCTCTCTCTCTCTCTCTCTCTCTCTCCTCTCTCTCTCTATCTCTCTCTCTCTCCTCTCTCTCTCTCTCTCTCCTCTCTCTCTCTCCCGACTGTGTGTAGCCAAGAAATAGTTTATGCAGCTCTGCAGATTCGCAGTGCAGTACAGTCTGTTGTGAGATCTATAGACTATACACACACACTGCATATTGTGACCATGATCATGATCAACTCCAGGCATCCATGATCTAAACATCCCAATGAAGTGAAGACAGTGCATGACTTTGTGGTGTGTCTCTACAGGACCATAGTACCCCCTCCCTCTCCCCCCCCCCCCGTAACTAGGAAGTACACTGTAGTTCTTTTAGTTAGCCTACATGTATGTTCAAAAGGGTTTTCCGAATCGTAAAACGTGTATTGCTGGTCAGGTGACCCGCTTGGCCTGACCACCCGACATCCCAGCGCTAGGACTGCTTGATGTGATGCACATCATGGGGTAGTTTCACTCTAACAGTCTACCATGGTCTATTACTACATGTACAATGTACATACTCATTACGTGTTTGGAGAATGCATAGAAAACCACTGTTCACGGGTGTTCGATTTTTATTTTATTTTATTTTATTTCTCTCAACTTGTGGTCCATGACCAATTGGCACACAAAGTGCGAGAGAGGGGTGATATCTAAGCACAGCAAGAAAAGAAAAGGAATAAAGAAAAAGAGGCAAAGGAAAGGTAACCAAGCAGGAGAGATTTGATAACCGCAAACAATAAGACAAGCTGAATGGAAATTTGTGTATACTTTGTTCATGCAATGTGAAACGGTGGAGACAATGTGCAATAAAACGATTAAAAAGATTTACATGTAGTTTAGGACGTTGCCTCAGCAGTACATGTACATGTACATGTATAATTATATACAACGTCAATGTAGAAAAAAAGAAAAAAAGAGGGTGGAACAGAACAGAACATAACAGACGCTTCACACTACAGGGTTCTCTGATCATGAATTTGGTATTTTCTATCTGAACACGTTGATTTAGCTTTGCCAGTACAATCAATCCGTCGAGATAGCAACGAAAAAAACTTCCTAATGCCAAACTCTGGCCAATGCGCAATTTGCATTGGCATACTGTCTTGTAGAAAGAAAGTGAATCATCGTTAGCGGAGATGTGCAGAATGCTTCAGAAAATTGAAGAAATACAGCAAACCAGGGGACACAAACGTAATTTACATGTACATACGCCTTCATACTGTTATGGACAAGAATGAAGCCCGCACTTTAGAATGTGTTGTAATTCTGGGCGAGAAGTTCGTGCTGAGAGAGAGAGAGAGGGGGGGGGTCTGTAATAAGAGACAATCCTTTTCATACAGTACAAGTCAATTGCAAGAATAGCGATGAGAGGGATATGCGATGATAGTTGAACAAGAATCTAAAAAGAATCTACAAACATACATGTACGGTAGTAGTAGTAATTGTGTTTCTTATACACTGTGCGCTGGTGTACGTACAATGTACTCTGTGTACTGTGTGCAAATGTCCGTCAGGCGTTAGCTTGCTGGGTCTCAAGGTCGTGGGGGATTTCACTGAAATTTGGTCGTTCCGTGGCGGTGGGTCGCAGGCACGCTTCCACCAGGTGACGATAGTCGTATGGCATGCCAGGTGGCAGTGGCAGCTGGTGGCCACGGGCGATTGCTGCCTCCACCTCTCCTTCGCCCTTAAGATGGACATACGGTGTTTGGCGAGTGAATATCTCCCACAGCACCACGCCAAAGCTGTGCAGGAAGTGACAAATCCGGAACAAAACATCACACGAGAAGAGAGAGAACGTTAGAGGAGAGAATGATGAGAGAATGTTTGGGAGAAAGGGAAATATAGAGAAAAACAGACGTTACGTTAAGCCGATTGTCTCCTTGAGAAAAGTAATAATTTTTTTAATATTCTGAAGAAGACAATCGTCGAAACGTTCGTACATCAGTATCAATCAGTCGGGTTTTGCTCCTGTTGTGTGGTGCGACTATTCTCCGTTGCAGTTCACAAATCCCTTGTCTGGACCTGTGCTGGTGTATCATCGTATGTATATTAAGTTCTTTCCAAACCCAGACAGACAGACAGAAAAGCAGACCGACAGAAAACAAACTTACAGACAACCAGACGGACGGACAGACAGCCGGACTGACAGAAAAACAAATAGACAAACTGAAGGACAACGGGGCCTATATAACACCACGGTGGAAAACCGGACCACTTAAATTAACATGAACGAGACAAGACAGTATATTCTGATGGATACTACGAGTAGTGGCTGTGAGATAGGCAGGCAGTCAGGCAGGCATGGTGGGATGATCTAAGACCATCACTGACAAACAAGGACACTCGTTTCACGTCCTGCGTGAAGGGCAAGAATTCTTCCAGCTGTGCTGCGACCTACAGTTATCGGTTATTGGGAACACGTGACCTGAGACGAGGAAACATTCTTGCAGCGAACGGGATTTTCGGTCTTTGACCACCGTGGTGGGTTTGATCTACTCATCGCTCATGGCTTTAGGATCTGCAACTGCCCTTTACCCGTTTTCCTTGAGGGTGGTGGTGTTACTCTGGATGCGAACAAGTCCGTCTGACTGAACCCCGCTTGAACCGTGAAAATACTTCAGAATATTCGTCTGAGATATCTTCCCTCCACCGTTAAGTTAATTACTGTACAGTGTGAAGCGTCTGTGCTGGAATAAAGTGACAACAGAGTGGCTTCACATCTTTGTCTATGACTTTATTTTGCTTAGATCGTGATCGTGACACAATGCATGTGGACACCAGAGCAAAATGACTGCCAGTATGCGACACATACACGACATGCAAGAAACGCTACAGGACTTTTTGCTGCTTCTTCTTTTTCGATAAAATCCACGTTTTCCAGCAAATGAAGTGAATAATGGAGTGTGGTGGTGGGAGTAAATAAATTATTAAAATTAAGCTTAGCCGATCAGAGGCCTACCTGTATACGTCGGCTTTCTCGTTGTAATGCTCTCCCCGCACGGTCTCGGGTGATTTCCATCTCAGTGTACCCACTTCACGGGTCATCACCGATGCAGAATAGCGCTGGTACGTCTCACCATGGTTTGTAGAGATGTCCGTGAGCAAAGGAGTTGTCAGACTGGTTTCCTCTTGTTCTGTATTCACCCCCGGATTCCCGGAGTTGCTTGTCACGATACGCGCAGGTTCAGTTGGAATCTGTTCGGCTGCCTCAGCAAGCAGATTTTCATCGCCTTGTGTATCCGTGAGGGTAGTTGTTGGGGTCGCGACATCTGCACTGTGGGTCGTCTGGTTGTCAGCCTTGTCAGGATCTAGAATCGCCATGAACCGTGACGTGCCCAGGTCTCCGATTTTCACCACCCACTTGTCGCTGACTAGCAGGTTGGGAGACTTCAGGTCTCTGTGCAGACGTGGAGGGTTGGAACCGTGCAGATATGCCATACCGCGGGCAGTGTCCAGGGCGAACCTCAAGCGATCGTGATGTGTGAAGACATTGTCTCTGTCATGGAGCACGTGATAGAGCGAGCCTCGCCGCAAGTACTCCATGACGAGAAACGGTCGTTTACTTGCGTGATCAGTGCCGGCTCCCAGGAATATGACGATATTAGGATGACGAATTGAACGCAGGACTTCAGCTTCTTGGATAAAGTGATCAGTCAGCGAAATGTTTCTACCTGAATATTTTGGTAGTACTTTCACAGCTACCAACATGTCGCTGAACTCTGCTAGCCACACTTGCGAGAAGGAGCCCCTGGCCAGTTTCTTGGTGCGGTTGAGCGATGTCCACTGTATTCTGGCCCCGATGTTGATTTGGTCTAGCTTCTTCTGATACAGTCGCATACTCTTGTGTTTGTCCCGCAGTTCTCTCTCCTTGAGCTTGAGTTGCTGGTTTCTGTTGTGGTACTTTCGGGTAGCGAGAGCAATGGCCGACACAAACAGGAGGATTGCAGTCGCAATGGATAGGCTGACTAGTGGCACGCGACAGTTATCGTATTGCACGAAGCCGAAGTTGCAGTGACACACAGGTATCAGGTTGTTGTCTACCACGCACACACCATGCTCGCTGCACAGCTGACCGCGGCAGGGAGACGGAGCAATGCAAGCTTCCGAGCCTTCCGCTTCGCTGGTCGTAAAGTTCGGACACGGCCTGCACCCGCTATCCAGCGAATCCGAGAATGCTCCCCTCTGGCATGGCTGGCAGTTTGCGTTCAACAGCTGATAGCCTCTCGGACAAAGACCCTCAGTTATCGTCCTATACTTCTGCCTAGATCCCACCGCGATGCTGGTAGAGCCATCCGTTCCGCCGAACAAATACAGTTTTTCTCCTCTTACTACGTGATGTTTACGTATGCGGCTATGAGTGAAAAGTGGTAGTAGTTTTGCCACTGTATGCATAGAGCTGAAGTTCAACAGAATGAGTTGTGACAGTGTAGCCTTATCCCCTCCGAATACTAACAATCCGTTCTGGTTGTACCGTGTTAGGGTGGCGTAGCGTCTGGTCAGCACGCATGACGTTAGCGGGATACGCCGTACTCGCAGGGTTTCTGTGCTGTTGCTCATCACCACCCTGAGAACTGTGAGATATTGGCTGCAAACGTCGGGACGAACGTGACCGCCGAACACGTAGTGCAAATCTCCATGTGTCATGGCCGCATGACCGTAGCGCATTGCCAGAGGACCCCCCACAATACTGTGCGGCTGGACTTTCTTCCATGCGCCTTCGCAGCGGTCATCGTGTGTCAGATGCAAAATCCAAACGTCGGATAGCGGGAGAGCTGTGCTCCTCTCTCTTCCACCGTAAACAAGAAGACGTCTGTCGTCAAGACGAACCGCAACGTGCTCATACCGCATCGACGGAGATCCTGCCTTCCCCTTGTCCACAAATTCATCGCATGTATTATGATCAATTCCTATACACCAAGTGATGGAGGTCTCGGCCAAAGTGTCAATAGTTGTGTATCCATATCCGAACAGAATGGCGGTCCGAATGGACAGACTCGTTGATGAAGCACTCTCGAACAATTTGCTGTCGCAATTCCTCATAGCCATGATCTCGTACTCATCTGCCTCCACGGTCAGAGTCCACACAACGGGTGTCCAGTCATAGAGCCCTGCGTGCCACTCTGGAACCTTCCGCTCAGTTTCAAGAAAACATTTCGATGTTGGGAAAAACATGACGCGCTCCTGACCACCTCGACCTTGAACAACTGGTGTGGGTGTCAGGCAACCAAGTTGTCCGGGAAATTGAAGATCCTGCGAGGGTGATGCGTAAATATTATTCTCCACGAACTCATGTCCCACGACTGAAAGCAAGCCTTTCACAGGAATTTCCAGCGACGTCTTCACTGTCAAGCTAAACACTTGTTTCCCTATCCCGTAGAAGGCACCCGAAGTTGCGCTGACGGCGTAGAATTGCCCAATCTCCGGTGTCCTTGTATTCTTACGTGACACAGCCAGTCGACATTGGGGAGTATCACTTGAAGAACTGCTTAGACTGCATAGGTACGAGCCCTGCAAGAAGTGGATGAGAATCTGCGACTGGTTTCCAAACAGTACAGCTCGTGGACGTTGAAACATTAGGCCAGTTACTGACGGCTGCATACTGACCAGAAGACAGGCGTTAATAACATGCTGGTGCCGCGTCCATCTGCGCGTGTGTAAGTCGAACATCCAGAGCGTGCAGAAAATCTTTCGATTCTCCCAGGCCATTATACTGTATCCTTTTGTTTTCGTCAAACCTCCATGAAGGATCAGCGTGTTGTTCCACACAACCAGAGACGGGAGAAGAATTGGACCAGGTCGCACGGGGGACTGGGCTTCAGCCACAACTTCCCAGGTTCCTATTGTTATACTACCGTCCTTCGTGGTGTGAATACGCACCCGTCGAAGACGTGATGCCACTTTGCAAGATTTCATAAAGTCGTCAGTGCTCCCTTCCCATTTGGTTCTGTTGTTGTTGCAAAGAAGTTCTCCGTAAGCTAAAATCCAATAGCTTTTTTCATCGTCATCTGTGTCAGCAAGTGTCACTATCGACTGTAGGTATCTGTAGCTAGCACTACTAGTATGTGCTTCACGTGACACTACCTTTCGTAGCGTCATGTCTCGCCAAACGTACATTACGTTGCACTCGTCCCACGGCCCGAAATTGTGGATGATCAAATCCTGCCTGGATGGTGACGTGGCCAAAGAAGGTGTGAAGCCATGTAGGCTCCGACACTTCTTGCTTAACCCAGGATACGCCAGCGTGGCAATATGTCTCCACAAGATCACTACGGCTTCAGTATCCATTGCGATTAGGTCGTCCACTCTGAATCCGGATATGCCCTCCACCCTGCGAAAGCGCAGACTGACGATATGCTCAGTGAGGCGAGATCGTTCTGGCTGGAGGAACAGAGTTGTGGAAGGAGTCGGACGAAAGCGAAGGTGATCAGTATCATGCACCGCATTACGTTTAGGGTATTCATAAACGTACCGGGTTCGCAGAGGGCTGCTATCTCCTTGGTCCCGTCCATTTAATGCAGTGGCAGGATTTGAGGCAGAGATCGATTTGATAACGCAGATGAGAGCTACCAGAGCTATTTGTTTCATCACCCACCTCTCACCCATCACCCACCTCTCTGGTCGGCACGTCAGCACCATGTCTACATGTAATGCCACCAAATTAGATCTGGTGCGAAATTCTGGGAACGAAACGGTGACAAAGTTGGAAACGGCCTCTCGTCACTTATAGTCCAGCTAGTGAAGAATACAATGGAGCTACTGGCAAAAGACAAGACCAATGCCAAAGTGTGTCTGGCGGCAATATCAATGCTAATGGGTCATGCCTCTTCTCCACAGTCTCTTATAATAGGATACATGTGTACAGACACTTTCCAGACCTGTAAAAATACGGGTGGAACTATTTGAAATACATGCCAGCTTACCCCACGGGACTCGTGTCCTAGGAATCCAAGGCGCAGATCGATTGCAGACGTGCGACAAATCGACCTGCATATCTGACTTCCTTCCTCCACAAACACTCCGCCTATTCCATTTTATGGAACACCCTGCCATCCGACGTGCGTGGTATTACCCAGTACCACCAGTTCAAACAAGCCTGCCTCCCGTTCTGTCTTGCTAGCAGTAGCACCCACTACTGAACACCACAGGAATCTTTGAACGTTTGCGGTACTCCACAGTACCAGTCATGTGCTGTTTACCGCCTCCCCGTTGTTGTATTCTAACGTTAACGTTATTCATTGACTGAGCGTTCTTTGCTTTGTACTACACCCTGCTATCATGTTAGGCTATTTCCTACAATATTTTACTGTTTCCATTCGCTTCCATGTAATTGGGCGACACCGCCCGTTTGGTTCTGCGAATTCAAATAAAAATGTACCTACCTACCTACCTATTAAACCCATGTGCACATTAAAAGTGCATCGTCACTGGCCTTCGCACTGTACAGGTACATGATGTGTATATGATGTATACTCAATCTACGGATAGCATGTACATGTACTCGCGTTCTCGATGGTGCTGGTAAACGAATCGTCTACAGAGGTTGTGTGAGGCCAGTCCTAGAGTATGCGCCATTGGTATGGATGGGAGCAGCTTCAAGCCATCTGCGCCTTCTCGATCGAGTGCAGAGACGCGCCCTACACATTCTTGGCCCTGATATCCTCCTCCAGAGTTGGGCAGCAAGGAGATTGGTCGCCGCCCTCAGCTATATGAATAAACTGATGTGTCTGGCAGGGCCACCGCAACTAACGTCGCTGGTCCCCCCACAGCTTCCTCCACGAAAATGTCCTCGAACACGGGCCGACCACTCGATGCGCCACGAGTCTCAGCTACAAAACGTCCTCCCGGCTTCCTCTCCTGATTGCGTGCGACGCTGCTTCCCTTACAGCATCATTTACGAGTGGAACAACTTGCCCCTAACTGTGCTGCAATCTCCGCCACGCCTGACGTCCCTCCAGTCGTTCAAGGGCATGGTGCATCAGCACCTACGACAAAGCCGCTGGTATTGGGCTACAGACTGTGGAGATCTCGGAATGGGCACGCAAGTTCTGATCTTCAAGCCCTCCTAGTTCCTTCGTCAGCTGGCTCAACTAGGTTGCACTCCACCATGGGTCTACGCCAACCGCCAGTTTGCACCAGGTTCGGCAAGGGTTGCCACGCGTTCCGGGGCACCCAGCTGTGGAACACCTTACCCAGCGATATTCATGTAAGTGCCATCTCCACGCTCCGCCAGTTCCGCGCCAGCATGATCCCGCACACCCTTAGTACCTAGAGTACCAAACGTCCTGTTTGATGATCAGCTGGCTTAGTTTTTCTCCACCTCTATCCATATTATTACATCAGTCCCCAATTTCATTTATTACTGCTTTCTATCTGCATTCGCCACCTTTTCATTGGGCAGATCTGCCCGGTTGGTTTGCGAATTAAAATAAACACAACAACAACAGCAACAACAACAACTCGCTGTAACACCCCATACTAAAGACTCGCTGTAACACCCCATACTAACAACTCGCTGTAACACCCCATACTACAGACTCGCTGTAACACCCCATACTACAGACTCGCTGTAACACCCCATATATCCAGAATCAGCTCCCTCCCCCTCACTTACATGTATCTATTTACATGCGTTTCGTAATCCCGTCCATGGTGCGCTGGACTGCTTTTTATCTTGTTACAGTCGTGGATAGTTGCTTCATAACTCGTTTCCATGTGATTTCATCTATTTTAATTATATTTACTGGCTCACTATCCGAGCTAAATATTATGATAATCCTAGGTCGGCGTTGCTAGTCCCGCCTCACCGGCACAGGCTCCCTGAGAGCACTAGTACATTGACTGTCTTTCTCCTTTGTTGTCTCGATCATTTTTCTTTTGTCTTCTTCTTCTCCTCTCTTTGTTATGGTAGTATGGTATCAGTAGGTGCATTCTGTAAAAATAAATGTACATATACATGTATGTACGTCAATTTTTTCTCCAGACTTTTCCCGTTTGTCTCTTTCCCTCAAACCAGTTAACATGTATGTACATTCGGGTTATGGAGATTGAGTGCTATCGAGTTCTACATGTACAATCAAGTACATGTATGTACATGTACTTGTGTAGGCCCATGCACATGTACATGTATACTATGTATATCCTCGATAGGCGTTAGTTAGCCTTTGGGTTGTCCTGAAATGAGGATTATCATAATATTTAGCTCGGATAGTGAGCCAGTAAATATAATATTTTTTTAAAGATGAAATCTCATGGAAATGAGTTATGAAGCAACTATCCACACTGTAACAAGATAAAAAGCAGTCGGAAAGTGCGATAACCAGGTCTCAGGTCGTTGAATGTCTCAGTAGCCTGTCAATTGTATGCCCTGTTAATGTTATCGCACTTTCTGACTGCTTTTTATCTTCTTACAGTCGTGGATACTGTATAAGTACAAATTTTCGTTTGGAATTAAAGGGGAAGTATACCCTAAAATCAAATTTTCACCAGTTGTAGTCTTCTGGGTGCTGAGTCGAATGGTCTTGGTCCGAGGAAGCTGCGACGCTCCCTTCCTACTTGAATCCCAATCGAACTCGCGCACTTCCACCGAAACTGGGTGACTGCGCCCTACGAGATGGGGATTTGTATGCAAAATGTCACTAAAAGCGCCATTTCGTTCTTATAAAAGCACGGATGACCGCGATTGGCCCATATGTTGTAGTCTTTTGGACGCTGAGTCGACTGGTTTTGGTCCGAAAAGGCTGCGATGCAGCGTTCCTCCTTTATTCCCAATCGAACATGGTTGAAGAAGCGGTCACGTGCTCCTGGGTGCCCAAATCACCTGGTCACCGCGCCAGCAGGCGACAACTTTCACACCAAGGTTCAACTCGAGTTCAACTCGAGTGACAGGACTGCACCCAAAAAAGGTCAAACAGGCTAGTAAGTTGTACCCTGCAGGCACGGTGACCAGCTGACTGGTGTACGCAGGAGCACGTGACCGCTTGTTCAACCATGTTCGATTGGGAATAAAGGAGGAACGCTGCATCGCAGCCTTTTCGGACCAAAACCAGTCGACTCAGCGTCCAAAAGACTACAACATATGGGCCAATCGCGGTTATCCGTGCTTTTATAAGAACGAAATGGCGCTTTTAGTGACATTTTGCATACAAATCCCCATCTCGTAGGGCGCAGTCACCCAGTTTCGGTGGAAGTGCGCGAGTTCGATTGGGATTCAAGTAGGAAGGGAGCGTCTCAGCTTCCTCGGACCAAGACCATTCGACTCAGCACCCCGAACACTACAACTGGTGAAAATTTGATTTTAGGGTATACTTCCCCTTTAACTTTCCCTATATTCGTTAGGGGCACGAGATAACTAAAATTTGTACATGTACCAAACTAAAGGTTTTTTCTCAACGTTCGGGGTGACAGACCTCGACCAAGAACGAAATTTAGTACGTAACAAGCCTGCTGGTCGAGTGATCGAATTCGAAAGATTTCGTGAAAAATTCTACTTGTGCAGTAGTTAGTTCATAACTCGTTTCCATGTGATTTCTTCTTTTTTAATTATCATAAACATTAATATTACGTTTCGATGTGTGAAGAAGGTGCTGAGCGAGTGGTCACTGCTTGGATGACGACTACACCATAGCTTACTGGTAGAGCATGGCTGGGCGGTGGATATGACTGGCATGAGCGAAGGTCCTGGTTTGAACCCTGGTTGGGACGGTCAATTTTTTCTTCAGCCTTTTCCCTTGGAAAACTTCCCCTCAAACGTATGAATGGTATTATTACATGCACTCCTTCCGGTGGGGAAAGTGCAGAGTTGTAGTGGTAGGAAAGCACGCGTCTGTTCTATCACTGTATGTTCCGTTGTGTTAGCCGCATCTGGTCGCAGCCGCTCCCCGCCCCCTTCCCATTTCGTGCTCAGATTCCGTTTTTGTTGACATTCAGTGGAACACTGTACCAGTAAGTTCTAACTCGGACTTTGAGTGTTTTAGTCTCCCCACTTCTTCCTGTAGGGAAAGTGCAGAGTTGTAGTGATGGGAAGGCACGCGGCTATTCTATCACTCTATTTTCCGGTGTGTTAGCCGCATCGGGTCTCAGCGGCTCCCCGCCCCCTCCTCATTTTGTGCTCAGATTCCGTTTTTGTTGACATTCAGTGGAACACTATACCAGTAAGCTGTAACTCGGACTTTGAGTGTTTTAGTCTGCCTACTTGTGCCAGTGGTTGTGAGACTTTTCCACTCACCCCTACCGTTAGACGCTGCATCTGTCGCCAGTTTCTTTTTTTTATACGAGAAACCACGAACCTCGAGAACAGAATATGTTTACCGGCTGTTAGCAGCCGTCGTGAGTTCCCTTCGGGAACGGACACAAGAATTTACTTACAAGTACTTTAGGAAATTAGAGGCCCCATGACTCGTTGAGTCGCACTGTTCTTTTTTCTCCGAAACTCAACACTTGTAAGCCAGATAAGAAAAGAGCAGTACGAGGCATGTAGCCTCTAATTTCCCGGTACTTTGAAATTCTCCGTGAAGTGCATTGAAATTACATGTACTTTAAACGTACATGTATTACAGCCCATTTGAAAACTATAGACGCGTAGGGTTCTTGAAATATTTCAAAATTGGCTGGAGCTTTTTGAGAATAACGTTAGTTTTCGGAATATTGCTCAGGTTCGCTCCACAATTACTCTCATATAGTTTCTAAACGATTGGATAACAGATGCCCAATTCGGAAAATGTTATGCACAAAGTGATCACAGATTTTATGTGGTATAGATGCTGGCATCACGGTTTTTGCCTAGTTACTAGTACGCGTCTATAGTTTTGAAATGGACTGTAAATGGGCTTGATATCTGAGGATTGGTGGATAGCCATGAAAGTTTGAAACTGCGAGTAATAGCTTACACATGTACATGTACATGTAGTTCAGCTCCGTTCCATTGCTAACATGTGTGTTGGCTCTGCCCTCGTTGTGTTAATCACTTTTTGCAAGAGTTTAGCAGCATAGCTTGCGGGTACCAGTGCAGACAATACGTCATCAATGGTTTTAAAAAAAGTTGAAAGGCATGACTAAAGTAACGTTAGTTCTAAGAAAAGTTTCGTAGTTTGTCCTTCACTGTGAACAGACAACATGTAGAAGTTAGTTTGGTACTAGTGCAATGATGGATTGCAAAACACTAATATCAGTCGAATGACACCACACATGACTTTGTATTATACACGTACATGTGCACTACATGTACATGATGTGTGATGTATGTGAATTCGTCCTTTCCCTGTGCCTGCCGCCGAACACACTCTATACTGGTGGCGTACCAACTCCTTGACAAGCAGAATGGCTCTGCCTGTTTCATGTATTATAATGTAAACGAAAAGGACATATGGATACGAGTTTTATGAGTAACTCTCCATCACTGTAACTACCTAGATACTATTATACAGTCAGAAAGTGCAAAAACTAGGTACAAAACTGACAGAGTACGGACAGAGTACAAAACTGACAGAGTACTGACAGAGTACAAAACTGACAGAGTACTGAGATATTTGACGTACTGACACCTAGCTCGAGTTACTCTTAACTCGTATCCATAATTATATCCTTTTCCTTTCTACATTTACTATTGGCTCAACATCCGAGTATAATGTATAGCTACGGGGACAATTCCAAGAGACCTGCGATAAAATGATCAGCTGTAGCACCTACTCCACTTTTATGTTTAGGTATCTATGTCATTCGGATCTTCCCAAGTTGTACATTGTACTGTTGAGATACCGAATTCAAATAAATCAATACCATACAATACATTAAATTTCTCAAAATGCGAAGACTCCACTGTAGCCATCCACTATATCCATACATCTTCACGACACTCTCCAAACGGTCTCTGGGCTACACCAATCACTAAAAGAAAAAGAGATACTGTAATAGGTAGCCGAGTGGTAGGCGCGGTGAAATCAACAATAATTACTTTTATTCTACTTTCAGGTACACACCTGAGATATAATCGTTCGTGAAAGAAGAAGCGGCAAAATAAATAACTTTCTCTCCGGTGCTCACCTAGAGGCTGAATCCTTATTCTTCGAGTTAGCTTTCATTGCTATCCAATCTAATCTAATCTTCTCTTCATCAAAACAGAAATGCGCAGCCGCTTATATGCAGCAGACGCCGTACGCTTACATACGGAGATACACTAAATATACATCAGGCAAAGCTCCGTATTAGTTCCGTACTGCTTCCGTATTGGTCGGGCAGGGATACTACACCCTCCCTTCCTACAGATAATCACGCCCTCGTGATTTTCAAAAAATTAGTGAGGAGTTACGAACAACAGCGTCAACCGGAAGATGGCAAATTATATCGGAAATGATAACGTTTAGAGTAGACAGAAGAAATGAACTGATAACAAATCATAAAATAGAAGTAAAAGCACACCAGGTTCACACGATCTCACGGGGTCAAAAGGGAAAGAACTGTCCTCCAAATAGGACCTGAAACCACAGCACTCTTGCTGCACGCTGGCACAACCCGCCAGGAACATCGCAGTTCAAAAACCGAACTGAATACACTATAACTATAAGGGGCGTTGTCACACACATTGTCCCACGTTAGCTGGGTAAACCGTGGCTCACCATGATCAGACGCCTACCAAACTAAACTGGATTCACACACTCGCATAAAGGAAGACTGAAGAGAAAAGGGAGACTGAAGGAAGACAGGAAAGAAAATGCCATACCTGGAATCAGCGTTAGTAACCACGGCGGCGGCTGGAGCTATGGCGGAGGGCGAGCCAGGTTTTATCTTCATCTTGGTTGAGCCGGTGACTCAGAGCGGCTAGCTCGGCGTCAGACAAATAACCTCCCTCCTCGTCTTGAATCGTGGTCTTCACGTTGTCGATTGCATCGCTTTGCGCGACGTAAAGAGTGATTGTCTAGCCAGGAAGAGTGTTGACGAAAATCTGCATCCCACCACGGAGGCGAAGTACCAAGTGAAGAGTGGGCTCCTGCTTCCGACTGTGTGCCGGCGAAAATCAAACGCTGCTGGTCTTGGGGACTACCCTCCTTGTCTTGGGCAGCAGACTGCCTGTTGTCGTCCACATCAGCTTCGCCATCACCACCGGTAGTATACATGTAGGTTGCGGGTCGCTTGGAATCGCCATCGGAGTCTCCAGTGGACGCCATGCGGAGGGAAGGGTGATCCACGCTAGCATCCTGACTGTGCTGCAAGCTAATAAGCAGGGTCAAGCCCAGGAAGGCAAGAAACATGATTCTCATCATGATTCGTCGCAGGGAGCTGCAGCGGGTTGAGCCATGGGGGTCTGGGGTCGAATCACGTTGTTTTATTTAAAACTACACCGCTGCCACCAATGTAATAGGTAGCCGAGTGGTAGGCGCGGTGAAATCAACACGAATTACTTTTATTCTACTTTCAGGTACACACCTGAGATATAATCGTTCGTGAAAGAAGAAGCGGCAAAATAAATAACTTTCTCTCCGGTGCTCACCTAGAGGCTGAATCCTTATTCTTCGAGTTAGCTTTCATTGCTATCCAATCTAATCTAATCTTCTCTTCATCAAAACAGAAATGCGCAGCCGCTTATATGCAGCAGACGCCGTACGCTTACATACGGAGATACACTAAATATACATCAGGCAAAGCTCCGTATTAGTTCCGTACTGCTTCCGTATTGGTCGGGCAGGGATACTACAATACTACATTTATACAAACGAGAAAGGACCAAGGAACTACAAGTTACGCTATACTGTCCACTAACACCACCATTACTAAACAATCAGCTCACGCGATAACATTGCACGACACTGACCGACGGTACTGACTTTCTACAACTAACTGGCTAACAGCTCTAGCACATCTTGGATGCGCACTCCAACAGCCTTCCAACTTGGAAGGTTCTAAATTATAGAAATACCATAAGGAGGAGAAGGTGAGCGCAACCAAGATAAGCACGACCTGACAGTCTCAGCTGTGAAGGACGTTGGCCTGCTTATTGTCCATGTAAATTGTCATAGTCGAAGTACAGAGCTGTTTTACTGAGGCGTTCGGTTTTTCATGATTCTTGTTCGCATAGCTTCCCCTTTTATTGATCTAAATAATCGACGTGGAGACAACAATTTTATAATAGCAATAAAAGAACAAATTCTGCAGTCATCGCCACACTACAACGAAGTCATGAAAGTTTACCAGAATTAATTTTCTTGTCACATTCATCAGTGGAAAGTCGTGACTGAAGAGTAACCATGCTGAACAATGATTAAATATACATTCAATGATGTGTTGCGAGAACAAAATACAGTGCCAAAATAGAAAGAGGGAAGGTGAGACAATAGCAGTGAAGTGAGAGCTAAGTGCAACGGTGGGTGAAAAACTAATAATTATAACGCTAAAACTGTGTAGTGAGACAAACAATCATGCTGTGCACCTACGAAAACAATTTTAACGCAACTACATGTTTCTTCTGCTTACAAAGATCAGGCTTATGCAAACGAATACAAACAGCCTCAAGTACTTTCAACTGACTAGCATACCGTGCACGACAAAGAACAGAAAAACTAAAATCATCATACACCTGCAGACACTTAGGGTGAGACAACAAGTGAAGAAAAACGGCAGACTTCTTACGATCACAATCACCATCTGATTCCTCGTCTCCAACAACCGCAACCTCGTCCTCCGTTTCATCTCCCAACTCGTCCTCAGTATCGTCCTCCGTGTCATTCTCCTCATCAACACTGATCGGTCCCAGGCTCGTTTGACGTTGTTTAACCTCTGTTCGTTGACTCCTCCTTTGATCTTGATGGCAACTTTTTTGTTTGTTTGTTTATTTAGAGTCGAAGAACAAACAGGCAACTTGTTACCATTGTTGTTGTTGTTGTTGTTGTTGTTGTTGTTGTTGTTGTTGTTGCTGTTAAATCTTGTGTTCCCAGTGTCCTCGCCGGTGCTTGATCTCCAGTACTGTAATAATTCATTGAATAATTAGCCGTTGATCGTCTAGGTCTTTGAATGTTGATTGTGTTACTTTCTTTGTTGAATTCCGTTCCCTTCAGCCTTCTTTCTCGTTGTTCACAATCAGTGCTTGCCTCATCCATATATGCACGTGCCACCGACACCACAGACTCAGCCCCAGCACCGCCGATGATAGATGTAGGTGGCGGTTCTGGGGGAGGCAACGGCAAAGACGGCGATGAGGGCATTACCTCATCACAGCGTCCACTTTGGTCTTGAGCTGAATGTTGTTGTGGTGTGTTATCTTGTGTTGTTATGGTGCATTGTGTTGTGGTGACAATATGCCCATTACCCGACTCCAAGGCTCTCGATACGGGTAATGGATCGTAGGTGCACAGCATGATTGTTTGTCTCACTACACAGTTTTAGCGTTATAATTATTAGTTTTTCACCCACCGTTGCACTTAGCTCTCACTTCACTGCTATTGTCTCACCTTCTATTTTGGCACTGTATATTGTTCTCGCAACACATCATTGAATGTATATTATTTTAATCATTGTTCAGCATGGTTACTCTTCAGTCACGACTTTCCACTGATGAATGTGACAAGAAAATTAATTCTGGTAAACTTTCATGACTTCGTTGTAGTGTGGCGATGACTGCAGAATTTGTTCTTTTTGTTGCTATTATTTTATTGATCTTCGCATCTTTTGAGCCACACAAGTTGTGTGGAATGTTGCTTTGCGTTCTTGAATCGTGATTTGACCGTATTGTCCAATGGTCTTGCCAGTATCGTCATCGACATGCATGAACATCCGCCGACGTCCTTCATGGAATAATATATTCCGTGATTTCGCGAGCATAAATCCGCCGGAGGCTACTACATGTACATGTATGTTCAAAACCGGGCTTTTCCGAATAGTAAAACTTGTATTGCTGGTCAGGTGACCCGCTTGGCCTGACCATCCGAAATCCCAGCGCTAGGACTGCTTGATGTGATGCACATCATGTCATCATGGGGTAGTTTCACTATAACAGTCTACCATGGTCTATTACTACATGTACAATGTACATACTTATTACTACATGTACAATGTACATACTCATTACTACATGTACAATGTACATACTCATTACTACATGTACAATGTACATACTCATTACTACATGTACAATGTACATACTTATTACTACATGTACAATGTACATACTTATTTTTTTTTTTTTTTTTTTTTTTTACGGGGTAACGGCCTCTTTTACGGGCAAAATAAAGTCATGTAGACGTGAAAAAAAAAATTGAGATACCATGAAAGTTAAAATAGAATTTTATTCAAGTACAATACATTGGGAAACTCCAAGAAATTCCACGTAAAACGGACGGAATTCAGTTTTCAATGGCCGATGCCTACCCCAGCACCATCCTGCGTCGACAGGCCTGTCAGGCGCCTTCTAGACCCGCGTAGCCGGAGGTCGACTGCATGGATCACAGCAAATTGGCTGCGAACTCGCACCCAAGCCATGATGATAGAAAATGGCTTGTCCCACTTGAGGGCGAGGCGACCAGCAAGTCGCTTCTGATAGCTGGCGTATTCGCGATGTAGCACCCCATCCGTGGAACAAACCAGTGGTGTGAACGACCCACGGAGGTCCTCGGAGGCCTGACGATACTTCTTTTTCTTCGCGTTAGCAGCGCGGTTGGAAGTAGCTTCCCAGGATGAATGGGAGTAACTGGGTGCGTTGGCATCAATGATGCGATTATCAAAAAACGCCACCCTGTTATCCTCCCACACACCCCGGGCAAGCCAATCTGCCCGAAGAGCAGGCTGCCCCGTCCGATCACCCTCCGGCACCATGATCGGCTCGACGACAACACCACCTACATACTTATTACTACATGTACAATGTACATACTTATTACTACATGTACAATGTACATACTCATTACTACATGTACAATGTACATACTCATTACTACATGTACAATGTACATACTCATTTTTTTTTTTTTTTTTTTTACGGGGTAACGGCCTCTTTTACGGGCAAAATAAAGTCATGTAGACGTGAAAAAAAATTGAGATACCATGAAAGTTAAAATAGAATTTTATTCAAGTACAATACATTGGGAAACTCCAAGAAATTCCACGTAAAACGGACGGAATTCAGTTTTCAATGGCCGATGCCTACCCCAGCACCATCCTGCGTTGACAGGCCTGTCAGGCGCCTTCTAGACCCGCGTAGCCGGAGGTCGACTGCATGGATCACAGCAAATTGGCTGCGAACTCGCACCCAAGCCATGATGATAGAAAATGGCTTGTCCCACTTGAGGGCGAGGCGACCAGCAAGTCGCTTCTGATAGCTGGCGTATTCGCGATGTAGCACCCCATCCGTGGAACAAACCAGTGGTGTGAACGACCCACGGAGGTCCTCGGAGGCCTGACGATACTTCTTTTTCTTCGCGTTAGCAGCGCGGTTGGAAGTAGCTTCCCAGGATGAATGGGAGTAACTGGGTGCGTTGGCATCAATGATGCGATTATCAAAAAACGCCACCCTGTTATCCTCCCACACACCCCGGGCAAGCCAATCTGCCCGAAGAGCAGGCTGCCCCGTCCGATCACCCTCCGGCACCATGATCGGCTCGACGACAACACCACCGAATGCCATATCAGCTAGCTTTGCATCGCTATCACGCAGATCATTGTGGCCTCGCTTGATAAGTCCACCTTTCGGGCAGTCAAGGCCATGCTGGAGAGAGAAAGGCTTCCCGCAACCATCACATTGCGCTGGCAGGGCAAGCGGCTGCCGACCATAGCGGATGGCAAGTTGATCGCGGAATTCTGTACTCGACAGATCATACCCCTCGCGCTTCAGGGGCAACACCGTAAGCCATCCGGAGGCATTTCCCCGTACGATGCGGGAGAGGGTGCGCTCCTCAAGCTGTGGCAGGTCACTGAGAATTGATTGGCTGATTTCAGCGGAAATCACATCTCGTTCCCTGCTGATTTGGCTTGTGATGCGGCGACAGTGAGCGCTGTGGTCATTTACGTTTACGGGGTTACCAGATTGGATTGAGTTGCGCAGGATGTCAGTAGCGTTTCTCGAATTCTGGTAAGCCTGGGGTGCTGTGTGGACAGGATCGGCCAAAGCCAAGCCACCATACTTGACTGGCAGGGTGAGGAGCTGGTGTTCCCGAGGAAGAACCTCCCGCCCAAGGATGGCTGGGGCAAATTGCTCCAGGATGACGTCTCGAAGCGGAGCAAACTCCTCCTCAAGACCCTGGACAACACGCTGCAGGTATGACCACTCACATGAGAGCGAGCGATTCAACGCACAATACGCCGACTGGGGGTGTTTCCTGGCAGCAGCGGCAAGGCAATTGACACTGCTCACCCACGTCTCCACTCTCTCCTTGACAAACGATCTCACTCCGTCAGGTTCACCGATACAGCCTCCTAGAAAATACTCATTACTACATGTACAATGTACATACTTATTACTACATGTACAATGTACATACTTATTACTACATGTACAATGTACATACTCATTACTACATGTACAATGTACATACTCATTACTACATGTACAATGTACATACTCATTACTACATGTACAATGTACATACTCATTACTACATGTACAATGTACATACTTATTACTACATGTACAATGTACATACTTATTACTACATGTACAATGTAGATACTTATTACTACATGTACAATGTACATACTCATTACGTGTTTGGAGAATGCATGGAAAACCACTGTTCACGGGTGTTCGATTTTTATTTTATTTTAATTCACTCAACTCGTGGTACATGACCAATTGGCACACAAAGTGCGAGAAAGGGGTGGTATCCAAGAATAGCAAGAAAATAAATAAAGGAAAAGAGGCGAAGGAAAGGTAAACAAGCAGGAGAGATTTGATAACCGCAATCAATAAGACAAGCTGAATCGAAATTTGTGTATACTGTACTTTGTTCATGCAATGTAAAACGGTGGAGACAATGTGCAATAAAACGATGAAAATAGATTTACATGTAGTTTAGGTCGTTGCCTCAGCAGTACATGTACATGTATAATTATATACAACGTCAATGTAGAAAAAAAAGAGAGGGGGTAACAGAATACAACATAAGAGACGCTTTACACTACAGGGTTCTCTGATCATGAATTTGGTATTTTCTATCTGAACACGTTGATTTAGCTTTGCCAGTACAATCAATCCGTCGAGATAGCAAAGAAAAAAACTTCCTAATGCCAAGCTCTGGCCAATGCGCATCAGCTGTTGCGTTTCCGTATCTTTATTCTACAGTGTACATGTAAATGTATTTTTGAAGTGGTATGCCTCAAAGTTGGAGGTTGTCAAGGAGACTTGAACTACGAACATACATGTACTATCTTGTAGAAAGAAAGTGAATTCGTTAGCGGAGATGTGCAGAATGCTTCAGAAAATTCAAGAAATACAGCAAACCAGGGGACACAAACGTAATTTACATGTACTGAAGTACATACGCCTTCATACTGTTATGGACAAGAATGAAGCCCGCACTTTAGAATGTGTTGTAAATCTGGGTGAGACGTTCGTGCTGAGAGAGAGAGAGAGGGGGGGGGTCTGTAATAAGAGACAATTATTTTCATACAGTACAAGCCAAGTGCAAGAATAGCGATGAGAGGGATATGCAATGATAGTTGAACAAGAATCTAAAAAGAATCTACATACATACATGTACGGTAGTAGTAGTAGTAATTGTGTTTCTTATACACTGTGCGCTGGTGTACGTACAATGTACTCTGTGTACTCTGTGCAAATGTCCGTCAGGCGTTAGCTTGCTGGGTCTCAAGGTCGTTGGGGATTTCACTGAAATTTGGTCGTTCCGTGGCGGTGGGTCGCAGGCACGCTTCCACCAGGTGACGATAGTCGTATGGCATGCCAGGTGGTAGTGGCAGCTGGTGGCCACGGGCGATTGCTGCCTCCACCTCTCCCTCGCCCTTAAGATGGACATACGGTGTTTGGCGAGTGAATATCTCCCACAGCACCACGCCAAAGCTGTGCAGGACGTGACAAATCCGGAACAAAACATCAAAGGAGAAGAGAGAGAACGTTAGAGGAGAGAATGATGAGAGAACGCTTGGGGGAAAGGGAAATATAGAGACAAACAGACGGACAGACATACAGACTGACTCACAGACGGAGGAGAATAGGCGGACAGAGGGTAAAAGGCGGATCCCACAACAGGAGAAAGACTAGACCGATTGATACTGGTATATCTATTTTTTGCGTTTCGACGATTGTCTCCTTGAGAAAATTAATCATTGTTTTAATATTCTGAAGAAAACAATCATCGAAACGTTAGTATACCAGTATCAATGAGTCTGGTTTTGCTCCTGTTGTGTGGTGCGACTATTCTCCGTTGCAGTTCTTAAATCCCTTGTCCGGACCTGTGCTGGTGTGGCATCGTATGAATATCAAGTTATTTCCAAGCCAGACAGACAGACAAACATACTTACAGACAACCAGACGGACGGACAGACAGACGGACTGACAGAAAAACAAATCGACAAACTGACGGACAACGGGTCTATATATCACCACGGTGGAAAACCAGACCACTTAAATTAACATGAACATGACAAGACAGTATGGATACTACGAGTCGTGGCTGTGAGACAGGCAGGCAGCCAGGCAGGCATAGTGGGATGATCTAAGACCATCACTGACAAACAGGGACACTCGCTTCACGTCCTGCTTGAAGGGCAAGAATTCTTCCAGCTGTGCTGCGACCTACAATTATCGGTTATTGGGAACATTTTAGGCCTTTCCCAAATCGGCCATTTATTTTGTCCTATTCGGCTTTTCGATCGACTGAAAATTTCTGTAAAAGGTGGAAATTCGGCTCTAAAGTCGCAGCCACCTTTCGCAGATAATGATTACAGAAATTGTATTTGCATGCTATTGAGGCACTAAAACATCAATTTTCGGTCAATTCAGTGCGAAAATTCCGTATTCGGCTAAAAGATCGGTGATTTCTTCAAAACCACTATTTGGGAAATGCCCACGGGCCGTGACGCAGGCGCGGTCATGCCCAGTTGCTCACGACCCTGCAAAACATATACATTCGGCGATTTCTTGGTAAAATCTCAGAATTCGGCCATAAGATCGGTGATTTTCTGAAAAGGCTAATTTTCGGCGAATTTTTCGGCCGGCCGATTTGGGAAAGGCCTAGAACACGTGACCTGAGACTGAGGAAAACATGCTTGCAGCGAACTGGATTTTCGGTCATCATGATGGGTCTGATCTACTCAGCGCCCATGGCTTTAGGAGCTGCAGCTGCCCCTTTACCCGTTTTCCTTGAGGGTGATGGTGGTACTACAGATAAGGATGCGAACACCTCCGTCTGACGGAACCCCACTTGAAGCGTGAAAGTACTTCTGAGTATTCGTCTGAGCTACATGTATCTTCCGTCGAGCGTTATTTACTGTACTGTGTAAGGCGACTGTGCTGGGATAAAGTGACATAACAGAGTGGCTTGACATCTTTGTCATATGACTCACTTTTGCTTGGGTCGTGATCATGACACAATGCATGTGGACACTAGAGATAATACGATTGCCAGTATGCGACACATAGATGCAGCTAAGGGGGCAGCCTACCCATAAATTTCATATGGCATTCAATTGACTGCAACTTTGGTGTTTCTCAATGGATTTGAGTGAAATTTTGACCACACACTCCTGCCACTATGCTGGCCCTCAGGTTCTTGCGCCTCACTGACAGGCTTTCCAGGTCGGAAAAACTCAAATTTCCGGCATAGTGCCACGGTGTGCGAGCCACCCAGGAGCCAAACAAATGCATTTACAATTTTTTCACATTTTCGGCCCATTCTGTCCGTGCGCGGGACCCAAACCTAAAACACGTCCAGAAGCAGCCATGGGTGGTGGGCTAGGGCCCCTCAACGTGGCCCTGGAATCTGTCACAACGGAACGAGTGGGCGTTCCCTCACAGACTCCCACAGACGCAAGTCAATTTTTGAATTTTTTAAGGTTTAGCACGTGCTACGAGGTCGTACCTTTGATACAACATCCAGTGCTGGGACGTCCACAGCAAGCCATTTCCACAGCGCTGCACACCAAATCCAGGATACCCTCAGAAACCGGCAAAGACTACCACTCACGTTCCGCTACTGCCTAGTACTGAATCCTACCTGACTTCTTGACACGACTCAAACTTGCCAAAGTCACTAAATCAACGTCAACTACAATAATCAAGCCACATATCTGCAACATCACGAGGGTGCTGGCAAAAGTCCTGCTGCACGGCGGCGGGCAAAGCCCGCCGCGGTGCAGCCCAATACGTGGCTCAAAAACGTGATTTTTGGACTTTTGGGTAGTCTGCCACCTTAAGGGTTGACTGGAGTTGTAACAGATATGGCTGTCCCGTATGATTATGGTTGCGCTACAGAACTTTTTGCATCTTCTTCTTTATCTGTAAAATTTACGTATTTCAAGACAGTAAAGTGAATCATGGAGTGTGGTGGTGGTGGGGCCCTATAAGCTCAGCTGACCAGAGGCCTACCTGTATACGTCGGCTTTCTCGTTGTAATGCTCTCCCCGCACAGTCTCGGGTGATTTCCATCTCAGTGTACCCACTTCACGGGTCATCACCGATGCAGAATAGCGCTGGTACGTCTCACCATGGTTTGTAGAGATGTCCGTGAGCAAAGGAGTTGTCAGACTGGTTTCCTCTTGTTCTGTATTCACTCCGGGATCCAAGGAGTTGCTTGTCACGATACGCGTAGGTTCAGTTGGAATCTGGTCGGCTGCGTCAGCGAGCTGATTTTCATCGCCATCTGTATCCGCGAGGGTCGCGGTATCTGCGCTGTGGGTCGTCTGGTTGTCAGCCTTGTCAGGATCTAGAATCGCCATGAACCGTGACGTGCCCAGGTCTCCGATTTTCACCACCCACTTGTCGCTGACTAGCAGGTTGGGAGACTTCAGGTCTCTGTGCAGACGTGGCGGGTTGGAGCCGTGCAGATATGCCATGCCGCGGGCCGTGTCCAGGGCGAACCTCAAGCGATCGTGATGTGTGAAGACATTGTCTCTGTCGTGGAGCACGTGATAGAGCGAGCCCCGCCGCAAGTACTCCATGACGAGAAACGGTCGTTTACTTGCGTGGTCAGTGCCGGCTCCCAGGAATATGACGATATTAGGATGTCGAATTGAACGGAGAACTTCAGCTTCTTGGATAAAATGATCAGTCAGCGAAATGTTTCTACCTGTATATTTCGGTAGTACTTTCACAGCTACCAGCATGTCGCTGAACTCTGCTAGCCACACTTGCGAGAAAGAGCCCCTGGCCAGTTTCTTGGTGCGGTTGAGCGATGACCACTGTATTCTTGCTCCGATGTTGATTTGGTCTAGCTTCTTCTGATACAGTCGCATACTCTTGTGTTTGTCCTGCAGTTCTCTCTCCTTGAACTTGAGTTGCTGGTTTCTGTTGTGGTACTTTCGGGTAGCGAGAGCAATGGCCGACACAAACAGGAGGATGGCCGTCGCAATGGATAGGCTGACTAGTGGCACGCGACAGTTATCGTATGGCACGAAGCCGAAGTTACAGTGACACACAGGTATCAGGTTTTTGTCTACCACACACACACCATGCCCGCTGCACAGCTGACCGTGGCAGGGAGACGGAGCAATGCAAGCTTCGGAGCCTTCTGCTTCGCTTGTCGTAAAGTTCGGACACGGCCTGCACCCGGCATCCAGCGAATCTGAGAATGCTCCCCTCTGGCAAGGCTGGCAGGTTGCGTTCAACAGCTGATAGCCTCTCGGACAAAGACTCTCAGTTATCGTCATATACCTTGATCCCGTCCTGCTGGTGGGCGATCCATCCACACCACCGAACAAATAGAGTTTTTCTCCTCTTACCACGTGACGACCACGTTTGTGGCTATGAGCGAAAAGTGGTAATAGTTTTGCCACTGTATGCATAGAGCTGAAGTTCAACAGAATGAGTTGGGACAGTGTAGCCTTATCCCCTCCGAATACTAACAATCCATTCTGGTTGTACCGTGTTAGGCTGGCGTAGCGTCTGGTCAGGACGCATGGCGTTAGCGGGATACGCCGTACTCGCAGGGTTTCTGTGCCGTTGCGCATCACCACCCTGAGAACTGTGAGAGATTCGCTGCAAACGTTGGGACTAACGTGACCGCCGAACACGTAGTGCAAATCTGCATGTGTCATTGCCGCATGACCATAACGCTTTGCCAGAGGACCACCGAGAATACTGTGCGGCTGTACTTTCTTCCATACTCCTTCGCAGCGGTCATCGTGTGTCAGATGCAATATCCAGACTTCGGATAGATCGTGAGATGTGATATGTTCTTTTCCACCGTAAACAAGAAGACGTCTGTCATCAAGACGAACCGCAATGTAGTCACTCCGCATCGACGGAGATCCTGCCTTCCCCTTGTCCACAAATTCATCGCATGTATTATGATCAATTCCTATGCACCAAGCGACAATAGTTTTGTAGCCATATCCGATCAGAATGGCGGTCCGATTTGACAGCTTCGTTGTTGTAGCGCCACTGAGCACCCTACCTTGGCAGTTTCCCAGGTCCATGATCTCATACTCCTCGGTCTGCACCGTCAGAGTCCACACAACGGGTGTACTGACATAACGCTGTCCGTCTAACGTTGGATGCGACCATTCGGTAACAAGGTCACAGTTCGATGTTGGGAGAAACATCACTCGCTCCTGACTACCTCGACCGTGAACAATTGGCGTGGGTGTCAGGCACCCAGGTTGTCCGGGAAATATACGGTTCAGCGAGGGCCATTTGTAAATATTCTTCTCCAGAAATTCATGTCCCACTACTGAAAGCAAGCCGTTAAAAGAAATGTCCGTGGACGTCTTAATTGTCAAGCTAAACACTTGCTTTCCTATCCCGTACAAGGCACCCGAAGCTGCGCTGACGGCGTAGAAGTGAAGCGGAGGCACTGTCCTATCCTTATGTGACACAGCCAGTCGGCATTGGGGAGTATCACTTGAAGAACTGCTTAGATTGCAGAGGTACGAGCCCTGCAAGAAGTGGATTAAAATCTGCGACTGGTTTCCAAACAGTACTGCTCGAGGATAGTGAACCATTGGGCCTGTCACTGACGGCAGCATACTCTTCAGAAGGCAGACATTAATGACATTCTGGTGACGCGTCCATCTGCGCGTGTGCAGATCGAACATCCAGAGCGTACAGAAACGCTGCCGATTCCTTCTATCCATTTGGCCATCATTGTTGTAATTCGTTAAGCCGCCGTGAAGAATCAGCGTGTTGTTCCACACAACCAGAGACGGGAGAAGATTTGGACCAGGTCGCACGGGGGACTGGGATTCAGCCACAATTTCCCAGGTTCCTAATGTTATAATACCTTCCTTCGTGGTGTGAATATGCACCCGTCGAAGACGTGATACCACAGTGCAAGATTTTCCCAAGTCGTAATTTCTCCACATCTGTTCGGTTATCTTGTTTTGGCAAAGAAGCTCTCCGTAAGCTAAAATCCAATAGCTTTTTTGATCGTCATCTGTGTCAGCAAGTGTCACTATCGACTGTAGGTATCTGTGGCTAGCACTACTACTTGTATGTGCTTCACGTGACACCACCTTTCGTAGCGTCATGTCTCGCCAAACGTACATTACGTTGCACTCGTCCAACGGCCCGAAACCGTACATGATCAAATCCTGCCTGGATGGGGAAGTGGCCAAAGAAGGTGTGAAGCCATGGGGGGTCCTACACTCCACGCTTAACCCTGGATACGTCAGCGTGGCAATATGTCTCCACGAGATTACTACCGCTTCAGTATCCATTGCCATTAGGTGGTCCACTCTGTATCCGGGTTTGCCCTTCATCCAGCGAAAGCTTAGACTGACGATTTGCTCAGTAAGGCGAGATTGTTCTGGCTTCAGGAAAAGAGTTGTGGAAGGAGTCGGACGAAAGCTAAGGCGATCATAATCATCATACGTACTACGTTTAGGGTATTCATAAACGTACTGGGTTAGTATAGGGCTGCTATCTCCTTGCTCCCGTCCATCTAGTGCAGTGGCAGGGTTTGGAGCAGAGATCGATTTGATAAGACAGATGAGGGTCAGGAGAGTTATTTGTTTCATCACGCACCTGTCTGTGCGGCACGTCAGCACCATGTCTAATCCCACCACATCAGGTCTTCAGAATGCACGTGGTGTGGAATTCTGGGGACGAAACGCTGACAAAGGTGGAAACAGCCTCTCGTCACTTACAGTCCAACTAGTGAAGAATACAATGTAGCTAATGGCAAAGGACAAGACTGATGCCAAAGTGTGTCTGGCGGCAATATCAATAATAATTATTCTGAGTCTTGCCTCGTCTCCACAGTCTGCTAATATGGTTTCCAATCCTGATCTTCAGACATTTTCAAGATCTGTAAAATACGGGCGTAACTAGTTGAAATACATGCCAGCTTACCCCACGGGACTCATGTCCTAGGAATCCAAGGCGCAGACCGATTGCAGACGTGCGACAAATCGACCTGCTTATCTGACTTCCTTCCTTCACAAAAACTCCGCCTATTAACAAACCCATGTGCACATTAAAAGTGCATCGTCACTGGCCTTTGCAATGTACATGTACATGTACACTCAATCTACAGATAGCATGCACATGTACATGACGATTGTATGTATATTCGGGTTATGGAGATTGAGTGCAATCGGGTTATACAATCATGCATGTACATGTACATGACATTGTACATGTACATGTACACTATGTATATCCTCGATAGGCGTTAGTTAGCCTTTGGGTTATCCTGGAATGAAGATTATCATAATATTTAGCTCGGATATTGAGCCAGTAAATATGAATAAAATAGATGAAATCACATGGAAACGAGTTATGAAGCAACTATCCACGACTGTAACAAGATAAAAAGCAGTCAGAAAGTGCGATAACCAGGTCTCAGGTCGTTGAATGTCTCAGTAGCCTGTCAGTTTTGTGCCCTGTTAATGTTATCGCACTTTCTGACTGCTTTTTATCTTCTTACAGTCGTGGATACTGTATCAGTACAATTTTTCGTTTGGAATTAACTTTCCCTATATTCGTTAGGGGCACGAGATAACTAAAGTTTGTACCAAACTATAGGTCTCTTTCTGAACGTTCGGTGTGACAGACCTTGACTAAAGACGAAAGTTAGTACGTAACAAGCCTGCTGGTCGAGTGATCTCACGGAAGATTTCGTGAACGAAAATTTGGTACTTACAGTAGTTGGTTCATAACTCGTTTCCATGTGATTTCTTCTTTTTTAATTATCATAAAAATTAGTATTACGTTTCGATGTGTGAAGAAGGTGCTGAGCGCGTGGTCACTGCTTGGAGTACGACTACACCATCGCTTAGTGGTAGAGCATGGCTGGGCGGTGGCCATGACTGGCATGAGCGAAGGTCCTGGTTTGAGCCATGGTGGGGACGGTCAATTTTTTCTTCAGACTTTTCGCTTGTCCAACTTTCCCTCAAACGTGTGAATGTTATTATTCCATGCACTACTTCCGGTGGGGAAAGTGCAGAGTTGTAGTGGTAGGAAAGCAGGCGGCTATTCTATCACTGTGTTTTCCGGTGTGTTGGCCGCATCGGGTCGCAGCCGCTCCCCGCCCCCTCCCCATTTCGTGCTCAGATTCCGTTTTTGTTGACATTCACTGGAACACTATACCAGTAAGCTGTAACTCGGACTTTGAGTGTTTTAGTCTGCCTACTTGTGCCAGTGGTTGTGAGACTTTTCCACTCACCCCTACCGTTAGGCGCTGCATGTGTTGCCATTTTTTTATACGAGAAACCACGAACCTCGAGAACAGAATATGTTTACCGGGTGTTAGCAGCCGTCGTGAGTTCCTTTCGGGAACGGACACGCGAATTTGCTTACATGTACTTTAGGAAATTAGAGGCCCCATGTCTCGTAGAGTCGTACTGCTCTTTTCTCTCCGAAACTCAACACTTGCAAGCCAGATACGAAAAGAGCAGTACGAGGCATGTGGCTTCTAATTTCCCAATACTTAGAAATTCTCCATGAAGTCCAAATTTGAAATTACATGTACGTTACATGTATCTAAATGGGCTTCAACTTGATATCTGAGGATTGGTCGATAGCCATGAAAGTTTGAAACTGCGAGTAACAGCTTACACAATATGTAGTTTAGCTCCGTTCCATAGCTAACATGTCTGTTGGCTCTGCCCTCGTTGTGTTAATCACTTTTTGCAACAGTTTAGCAGCATAGCTTGCGGGCACCAGTGCAGACAATACGTCATCAATGGTTTTTTAAACAGTTGAAAGGCATGACTAAAGTTCTAAGAAAAGTTTCCTAGTTTTGTCCTTCACTGTGAACAGACAATAATCATGTAGAAGTTTGGTACTAGTGCAATGATGGATTGCAAAACACGAATATCAGTCGACTGACACCACACATGACTTTGTATTTAATATACATGTACATGTGCAATACATGTACATGATGTGTGATGTATGTGAATTCGTCCTTTCCCTGAGCCTGCGTTATCGCCGAACACACTCTATACTGGTGGCGTGCCAACTCATTGACAAGCAGAATGGCTCTGCCTGTTTCATGTATTATAATGTAAACGAAAAGGACATATGGATACGAGTTTTATGAGTAACTCTCCATCACTGTAACTAGATACTATTATACAGTCAGAAAGTGCAACAACTAGGCACAAAACTGACAGAGTACAAAACTGACAGAGTACAAAACTGGCAGAGTACTGAGACATTCGACGTCCTGACATCTAGCTAGAGTTATTCTTAATTCGTATCCATTATATCCTTTTCCTTTCTACATTTATTATTGGCTCAACATCCGAGTATAATGTATAGCTACGTGAACACATCTCTTCATCATTTCTAGGAACTGGCCCCCGGCCGGTGAGAAGGCATCCTTGCCTAGTGTAAATCTGATGAAGTAAAATAAAACAACAGCAAAAGCAACAGCAACAGCAACAGCAACAGCAACAGCAACAGCAACAGCAACAGCAACAACAACAACAACAACAACAATCTCTTATTGGCCACTGGCTATCGTGAGAATAAAGATTTGAAACAACAACAACAAAAACAACAACAACAACAACAACAACAACAACAACAACAACAACAACAACAACAATAACATCCAAGTGATCCACTCCACTGGTCTAGAACCTCTGAGACTTTTTTTAATGCAGTAACCGGGGGCCGTCCGGGGTTGCCGATTGTTTTTACAAAACGAAAGGTTTTATAATTTTCAGCTCGCACCCACCCACCCACCCACCCACCTTTTCTGAAGGTAAAACGAATTCGAATTCGTATTCAGAGTAACTGTAACAGAACTGCGGTCGGCACGATTTCCTGTCGGCTCTTCAGTCACAACATAGAACATGTTTTATGGCCCAGAGATCCCAGTATATACATGTATAAAGCTAAAATAATAATTAAATATATACCCCATCCTCATGTTGCCTGATGATTGCCAGAGCATGAGACTAATTGAAGTAGCAGCAAACAAGCGTTGATTGTCCTTGTTGTTCTGTATTACGCTCTACCCCCGCGGTGTTGAGCACTGTCAGCACACTGGTTGCATCCTTCGGTGTACATGTACATCATGTACATGAAGTAGACCTACTGTAAACCACAATGTACATGTATGTAGATCTACCCTGTCCCTTGGCCCTAAAAAGGCTAAATGGCCTAATCAGGCTAATGACTCATACCGTCCTTGTACGATTATGTACTACGTAACCATTGAATTAAAGGGGAAGTGCATCGATTTTTCAAGTAGGGTCCAGAAGAAAGACAATTTGATATCGGCTCGAATGGCATATCTCTCGCTTCCATACGATAAGCCAAACTTTTCTTGTATGCTCATGTTGCCATAGCGACCAGAGGAGTGATGACGTACGAAAGGCTTAGCTCCTCCACAGAGAAGGTCGATCACTGCATAAATTGGTCATTTTCAATAGATGACTTGCACAAAGATTGTCTGGGTTCGAGACGGGGCAAGTGGACCTTCTGACTCTGACTTCCCCACCTTTTGAGTTCGTGACTTTCGAAGTTTCGCTTTTTGCCTGACGAACACTGAGCTAGTTTTTTTGGCTAGAGAGTAGAGTTGTTTTGATTCGGCTTGTATCGTCATGCTGAAGCGCTGCTGCGCTCCTGAATGCACTAGCAGACGAGAGATGGAACTGAGGCTCCCATTTCATACGTTCCTTTCCGAGCCGGCCGGCCGGGAGGCAGAAAATTGAGGGAATATTATTTTAGTATCATTCGTGTAGGCTGCAACAAGCACGTCGTGGTCCTGAAGTGTGACTACTTTCCCGCAGTGGAAGCGAAGTCAAGCACAACGAAAGTTTGTGAACGTCTGAGAAAGAACTCGATTCCCTTTGATTCGGCTGCACTAGCTCCAGAGCGACCCTCTCCTAGGACAGACTGCGGAGAGGCCAGGAACCTGCCGAGTCACGAGTGGAAGCCCAAACCACGAAAATGAAGGGTGGAAGGACTGAGTGTGAGAGCCAGATGGCCTTTAGTAGTACTTCAAGTAGTATCTGAGTTGAAGGAGAGAACAAGTGTGCTGGAGAAACGCTGCGAAGTCCTCAGGCCTGATGTGTACTAGCTACTGTTGAAGTCTCACTTGTTCCGATATGAACACTTCATCAGCCCTGACTCTGAGCAGCTGTATCTAGACTTGGACTTAGGCCAGAGACATAGCATTGTAAACCTTACTGAAGCCATATGTATCCAATGCCTGGCTCTAGTGAGAAAGCAGTTTGGCGCAGGCTCGCAAACTATGATTGAATCAGGGAGTGGTGGAAAGTCACATTATACCTCTCCATGATTAGCTGGTAATGACAACGAAGCGGCTCCGGCTGGGTCTCATGGGAAAGTAACTTGCATACCTGTTTAGTTTCAAGGAGGCAACGGTACCCCATGTACTGAAGACATGATTGAACTACATTTTATCTCCTCCTGGGAGAATGTGGAACAAATAATGCTAGAGTGTGTCTGATACACATCACAGTGTGCTGAGTATGTTCATTATTGTGGACGTAACAGAACTGCGCTGTGAGGTACCTTCTGTGTTGGACCTACAGTGGAGCCACTACTCTTCTTACAAATTCCATACAACGGTGAAAGGATTTGTTGGAGCATCATCAAACAGTGCATTCACCTTCATCATACACTGGCTCCGCTGCCTACAGTAATTCACATTTTGTCGGGGCGCGCTGGGACGATACGGAAGGAGCGACGGGAACCATTGGAGTGCTCATGATGCTGGTTAGCGGAGACGGATGTGAGTGTCAGGAACGGGAACGCAACCGCACTACTGTACAGGTCAGGAAGCGATGGAAGAGTTGAATCTGTTCAACCTTCCATGCCGTGTACAATGACACAAGCGTAAAAATGGCTACATTTCGAATGTGAACTGGCGATGGCATTGTGTGGCGACGAACACAACTGCAACTGTTCAAATTTCAGCATTTCGAACATTATGCTTCCCATGATAACTCACCGAATGGCTCACATGACGGAGTTGGACATTACCAGGCTAGGATTATCATTTGCTGTATCTATGGATAGTCCTTGAGTTTTCAGATGAAGTGCTTTATCTTTTACCTGTCGTTCCTTTAGTATGGCACAATGTCCATGGCTGCTTCCTTGTCTTCATAACAGACTGGTATAACCAGCATGATTCTGCTTTATTTGAGAAGAAATAAAACTTTCCTTTCGGAAAGGAAGCCCAGAAACGTCAACCGCCATGGACTGTGCTTTATGACTCTCGTCCATCGACGTTAACCGTCGCAATAACTGCTGCATGTATGTTGTGCTGTGCGAACCGTACAGGATTTTACAGCTCACCCACGCCTTCCCAACAGGCTCCTATACCCCGTACTGTTAGCGTTACATTGAATATGAACTAGGCTAGCACAGTTATCCTTCGTTCTTTTGATGGCGACGGGTAGCATGGAACTTGACGTGTTCTTGGGATCCTCGTGCAGCACTTGCTGTTCCCGGATGCCATATTATTGGGTGCATCGAGGTTGCTTCTATGCTCCTTGTTGTTTAGTAAGACAATTTTTTTATAACTATTTCACCGAAGAATAAGGCAAGAGTATTTTGGGTTGGTTTGGACGCCTGGCTTCTCTTCACATAATATACAGTCATGTACTTCCACTAAATCTACAAGTGCTCATGCATGACTCATGAGCTGCTGAAGACAATGACGGTACTGATCATGTACATGTACATGCCGTGCACCGTTCATTCATGCTGACAAAAAAAGTACACTACAGACGGTGTAGGGTGCCCGCAGTGTAGCCTGGGTGCACAGGGTGCACTTGCCCCGTCTCACTCGCGGCTCGGATCTTTGTGCAAGTCATCTATTGTCTTATTGTATTCACGATGTGAAAGAAGTGCTGTGTTCAATGCTTATAGTGCCGTGAACTATTTGTCGCCCTTCTCATGCATTTCCCTAGGCTGACTGTGCCTTGGAAATGGTTTCCTCCAGGACAAGATGCTTGGAAATCGCCGTCTCTCCTGAGACATTTTCAGCAAACTTTCAAACCTACGACATTATTTCATTCGTCAATCTCCACCACCCGTCGTCTCACCTGGCTTCAGAAGATGTTACGAGAGATAGGAGAGTCGCCAGGAAGCATCACATTCATCTTCAGGAAGTGGAAAGAGCAAACGGCATGGTCCTTGGTTGGGGGAAATGCTGAACGTCTGATTTGTCCCAACCAAGATTTCAGCATTTTGTTCGTCACTATTTTCGCTTGTCTGCTGGTGTCTCCGCGCTCCAGCTTTCTCCTATCGGTGTCACGTCCCAGTACACAACCGAGAGGACTACTAACAAACAGTTCACTGCACTTACAGCATTGAACACAGCCCTTCTTTCACTTCGTGAATACAATAAACCAATTGAAAATGACCAAATTCTGCAGTGATCGACCTTCTGTGGTGGAGCTAAGCCTTTCGTACGTCATCACTGCGCTGGTCGCTATGGCAACGTGAGTATACAATTGGCGATTTGGCAAGTTTGGCTTATCGTATGGAAGAGAGAGATATGCCATTCGAACCGATATCAAATTGTCTTTCTTCTGGACCATACTCGAAAAATCGATGCACTTCCCCTTAATTATTTGTACTTTTTTCACAACCATAGACTTCATTTTGCTCGTAAAAGAGGTCGTTACCCCGAAAAAATTGAATTTGTACTTGTTTTCTACTACGACAATAGCAGCTAGTACTAGATCTACAGTACATCGTGTACAGTGCACTATGCTGGAACGCGTACCCTTTCAAATCTCGGGTTCAAAGGTCGCGGACGTGTAGTTATAGTTGACAAGGCTGGACGTGTTGCATAATCCAACTAAATTATTTCCTGCTAGCCCCGAACGACAACTGGACGTCGTCGTCTCACTCCAATGAAAACCATGATAACTCCCTGCATTCATACGAGTGTAGTCTTTACGAAGTACTTGCTATATTCGTTTGTTGAAGCGCCCTCGCTTAGTAGCTCGATTTTCAATGCCACCAGCTCTGGAGAAGTCACTGAATTATTTGGTCAGAATATCGGGAATGCTCCGCGACAACCTTTCAGTACGGACAACTACAGAGGGGGAGGAACGGCGGCCATCGGCAGGAGAGATCAAGAAGGGTAAGTGAAGTACTTAGTATACATTTTTCGTAGCTTGCTAATGCTGCTTCGAGTGTCACGTTACGTCTGAGTTTATCGATACAATATGTAACTGTCTCGGACAGCTATGCTGCTAGACACGGGGGCATCCGTACTAATGCCTAAAATAGGACATTTGTACCATCGACTCCTTCAGTCTTACACAAGTAGGGCCAAAGGCAACTAGCAATTACTGATCTCTTAGTACTTGTACTTGTGACGCATAGCTGGTATCCGGTTATATTAGTACACCGATGCTGCCTGAAAGCGTAGATCCGGTGACTAAAAGACGTAGATGTGCACTGCAGTTGAACACAAACAGTTGGCTGGCTGCCGGCATGGGGTTTAGTCAGCACGGACTCCAGTGTGCTCTCTTTGTCCTGGGTGTTCACTGGTCGTTCTTTGGACACGCACTGCTTGTCGACGTGGCCATCCAACTGGTGCAAGGCTGCAAGCAGACACCCGTGTGCTTTCCTTAGCCTTTAGTAAGTTCCCTTTAAAATGGTTACTAGTACGTTAGTCAAGCAAGCATCTGTCACTGATCCTCGACTGTACCCAACAAACTCCGCCAGTCTATTTCAGTCGTGCAAGATGAAACCAAACCCAAACTGGATACTTGGCTGCTGACCGCTAGAACTCAGTTCCGGCATCGGCCCGCCTTGCTGCTTCACCGAGTCAATTTCGTATCGCAATCCTAGATTGGCTAGGGTATCCCATAAGGAGACCATAGGTCTGTGGGGACTGCCCAAGGGAAATATGAATAAATACTATACTATACTACTATACTTAGTTTGGAATCCCAGACTTCCACTCACCTGAAATTCTACCAACGCAGCCGAGAACATGGCATGTTTTACCCATACTCTTTGTCTGTATTCATGAGTGAGGTAAATTGCTGATCAATAAAACTGGACATTGCGATTTGAATACTGGCTGGGCTACAGGGCTCTAGCGGTCTCCAACACTCTTTTGAGCTCTTGGACGTGCTGCCAGTCTGTGTCCATGAGATCGAATTTCACTGGCCTGAGTTGAGCTTTCTGCGCGTGTATGGGTGCACTCAGATGCACAGCGCTGCTCAACGAATCCAGTCGCGTCACTCAAGTTCGCGCCTTGCATCATTCCGCAGCGCAGTGTTTTCAGGTCTATGGCTGCGCAACGCCCGGCGCGTACTTGAGTGACGCAACAGGATTCGTTGAGCAACACTGTACATGTTGTTTGTGCATGTGCATGTATGCGAGTAGACCACGCAGATGTACAGTAAAAGTTCCCTAGTCCAGGCAGGTTGGGACCGAGCACTGCCCGTAACTAGGAATTGCCTGTAACTCAGGAAATACATACTTACTGAATGCGAGTAAACATTTGCAATGACAATCAATAGTTTTTGGGGCCGTTTTGTCGTTGAACTTGCCAATTGTGTGCCTCTAAAATGGGCCAGAAAGGTGCCTGGTAGATGGGCATGCCCGAATTAGGGATGTCTCCGGATCTGGTGAGTTGTACTGTACATGTACATGTACACCCGCTCACCGAGAAGAGTTATGGTTGCTCATGAGAGCGCTCAATGTAGGTGCAGAGCCTAGTACGCACAGCAGCAGCAGCAGCAGCAGAAACGCTTTGATTCCTTCTTTCAAGTGTGTAGGTCTCAGACACACGTACCCCGGTCATGCATCGACGTAATGTGAACTGGGTCAGGCTTGCAGCTTTGCAGTCCGGGTCACAGTTCATGCACCTGATGCAACAGTGGTTGCTGGAAAGGTTGTGCTCCGCAAAGTCCGTCGCATGAAGTTCCAAGGCTTCTGTTTCTGTGCAGAGAGCATACATTGTCGGAAACGTTTTAGTATGATTAAGCGGTGTCAACTCACGAATGTTCACTTCCGATAGAGTTCAAGACAATAATCAGGTCCGGTAGAATGTGCCTGCAAGAGACTATGAGCACCAGAAGTATACGTTGAGCCTATGGAGTTCTGTGTCTGCGATTTCAGAACTTTACATCATGTGAAAGACCCATCCATAGTCGTAATTAAAAGTTTCACACTGTGCATAATAGACACAGGATTGTGTGCAACCCAGCTTTGGGTTCACCTCACTGCTGGTCACGCTGCACTGATTGCGGCAAGCCGTGGCCTATTGAAGCCTATCTCCGGAGCGTGAAGTTCTGCCGTTGTCAAACCACTAAATAGAGGTTGTGTGTGTGTGTGTGTGTGTGTGTGTGTGTGTGTGTGTGTGTGTGTGTGTGTGTGTGCATGTGCGTGTGTGCGTGTGTGTGTGTGCGTGTGTGTGTGCATGTGTGCAGTTGCACACACTCCTGGGGGATATGCATCCTCTTGATGACAGAAACACAAGGCAATGCAAGGATTTGAATGCGGTCAACCTTGATAATAACGACCTGTGATGTTGAATGAGAAAAGTGTCGTTTTTTACGAGTTGTCGATGTCGATTCGTGAGGTCTAATATGCAGTTAACTGGTCACAAGAGCTGAATATTGGCCTTTATTCTGCGCTAGGAGCTGGTGACAAATATTTTTGCTCGAGATCGACTCTCTCGTTTCGCAAGCTCATCTCTCTTCCTCTCTGCTGCCTGGCTATTTTCTAAAGGGAAATCGATCGTGACGGTCGCCTTCTCTATAGGACTTCGCGTGGGCAGCACGACTGCCTGTGTGGTTAAAATCAGTCACCGTTCTTTGCAAGATTTTATTTTGAATGATGACGACACATACAGAACTCGTACTTTCAAATCTCTATGATGCGCTGGATACTCCGAGCGTTGAGCTGGAGGTGAGGGAACTGTGATCTCAGCTTGGCGAGCGATCCCTGAGGTGAGCGATCTGGGCTGTTTTGCAAAATAGAACTGATTCCGAGTAGCCGGTTACTTTCTTGTGCGCCACGCTGCTCTTGCCTGCTCAGTGTGACAAGACAAAGCTGAAAGACAAGCGACAATATTGCGGACGTGGACCAAGTAATATAATTATTTTTGTTAGACCCGGGTGGATGCGTGGTGTTTGTGGATATTATAGCGGGATTTGTAGCTCTTTGGTCCTCTTTTCTTCTTATATTTTAGTGTGCAAGGATAGACTCGGATAGAGAGCCATGCATGAGCATGAGCTAATTGTTAAAAGTAACTGGTGGTGTGAGTGGACATTATAGCGTATCTTGTACTTCCTTGGTCCTTTTCTTTACTATGCATTTTAGTCTTCCTTCCGGAGGGAACTCACCTCACCTCAAAATAACATCGCTGTAGATGCGGTGCCCAGGCGCGTACGCAGGGGGGGGGGGGTTCCCGTTGCCCGGAACCCCCCCCCCCCCCAAATGTTCCAAACGAGCAACGTTTTTGGGCATTTATTGGTAGGGCGCATGATCATGATGATCGATCTGGCAAGAATGCAAAACTTCAAAAGATCGTAACTCAGTCAAATCTCGCTCAAATCCAACGATCCAAATATCCAGGTCGAATAGAAAACTCTCAGCTGTCGGTTGAAATAATTTGTGAAGCGCTGCGAGCAATGTATCGTGTGATAAATCATTCGTAAATAAATGAGCCGCGATCTCGGCAATTTCAAAAGCGCGCAGTGCGACTTGAGTATCGAGAATTTGAGATTTTCGTCGCGCTGATTTGCTCAAATTTGCAGGGGCTTCCCTTGTGATATTTTCAAGAGTACACAGGAAAAATTCGAAACTCTGCGATCAAGAAAAACGAAATCGCTGGAGCAGGACGCGTTTGGGCCTGTTTGGGGCATTTTTCGCACCGTCGCTGCACTCTACCGCTATAGCCTATAGGGCTGGATATGTACATGACTGTACTGTGTCCTGGCTATCAGGGTCGACCTCATTCTCTCCCTGATACCTTTCCACTTCCAGGAAGCCCAAGATAATGAAGATTGAGTGAGTAGAACTGAAGTTATGATCCAAACAACACGAAAAAATGCATAATTTTGAAAATTTCCTAGGGCTCTTTAGGAAGGGTTAAAACTAACACACTTACACCCACTTTGTTACTCGTTGTTTGGGATTCGGTTGGAAACCCCCCTAGAGGTGACCCTGCGTACGCGCCTGGGTGCCTAATGGCTGGGTTGAGGGGATTAGTCTGACGACCAGTGTTTGGTATTGCTCCTACCGCCGCAACACCAACATTGGCTGGCTCATGTCCAAAACCTACTGTGATGGTACAGTTTATTTCCACCATCACACAGCAGCAGAGCCAGGCTAGTTTACCCGCAACTCCGAGTTCCATGCCAGCCTGGAACACTGGGTGCGCCCTGGGACTGGTGGTTTTGGTTTCCTAGACTTGGCAAATTAGTAACGAATGGTGTTTTCTTCAACGAATATTCTCTCGAATAAAATTATTGCTTTGCCAAACGAACGAATATTCTATTATTCTTGTGATGTGAGTCGATCACTTCACTCCATCAGACCCAACATTCATGTTGCATACAGATCACATTCCCACTGGTTACAGAGCGGATTTTACCCAAGAACAAGCTTCACAGTTCTCAGAAAATAATTTCGATACTGTCATCCTCAATACTGTTCAGGGGATCAAGTTTGGAGCTAAATAACAAAACCAAAAGTGCCGATTTTTCGAATTTTCGAATATCGAATAGTGCCGCCTGCATTCGAATATTCTTTCTGGTGTTAGTATTCTAGAATATTCGAATAATTCGAATATTCCTTACATCACTACAAATTACTCATACACTCACGCACCCGGATACCTGGTGTACTCTTTGAAGATGCCAAGTCACGGAATGTTGAGTGAGTGGTTGGCCATCGATCATATTAAATTTTAAAGGTGCATTGTACATGTATGTACGACTCACAAACTGACAAACTGTAGCCCTGGGCGTGTGAATGTGTCAGACACAACAGTGTACAGTACACATTGTATCATGTACAGTCAGACCTCGCTTATCCAGTCCACTTCTATCCGGATCCCTCGCCATCCGGAAGAAAATCTCTGGTAACCGATTTACAGCATACATGTACAGGTATGTCATGCATACCTGTACATGTATGTCATGCATAACTTACAATAGTTACATGTACAATGTCACACAGTATGTCTGTGTGTTCGATTATCCTGTTCCCTCGCCTATCCGGATATTGTTTTGTGGCAAACAGATGTGTACGGTTAAGCGAGGTCTGACTGCACAATGTAAAATGTGATCAGTCTAGTAAAAACACGAGAAGGGCGCTGCTATGGATTTTAGTCTTCTGAGGGAAATCATTCTGTTGGCCACACCTGACAAGTTGGGCTTGGGTGTGCCTTCACCGCAAGCACCAGTTTAATTATTTAATTGAACGTGCTCCTGGAGTAGGCACCGGCGGATTATTGGCATAATTTGGTGGTTGAAAATTTGGAGCATAGTTTGGCATCCTTTTGGAGGTAGGAGCATAACTACATGATTGTACCCCAATTCTAGTATGTAAGCTTCACAATTGTGTGCAATGCACCTGATCAGTGCGGGTGGTCTGCATGGTAAAGGGTTCGGAGTAGCCCTTTTCCAAAGATGCTCACCACTTTTTTTCGCAACTTTCCGTTGTTTTGGAAGAAATCGCAACTTTCTTCATTTTCACAAACAACTACTTCGCAACTTTTCCGCAAAGGTGTGCAAAGAAGCGGCTGGAGGAGACCTTCGACTGTGCAAGCTATGGTTATTGCTCTAATAATTAAATAAATGAGGTATAGTTGATGTTTGGTCATGGTGGAAGGAGAGTAGGAGCTACGGGAGAGATGAGCTGATTATTCCCAGGGTGAGGGTGACATCGGTTGGACGAGTATGACGATTACGAAGACAGTTGAACATGACAATTTTCAAAGGTAACTCAAAATAATTTGGCAATGAAAATTACAAAAGAAATCAACTACTGTAAATATACAAATTTTCGGCAGCTATTTTTTCGGCAGCTATTTAATTTCGGCTATATTCGGCACCGACCCAAAACGCCTAAATTAAAACGCCGATGAAATTTTTCACAGCATCTCTCGCACTATACCATGCCCTCTACCCCACGACGAAAATAAATCGCCGCCGAAATGTCAAAAATCGTGAAGTGCCGAAATTTTGCAGCGCCGAAATTTTGTATATTTACAGTAATGATTAGAAGAAGTCATGTTTTCTCCTTTCCATGTTGACCTCTAGCTTGCATGGTCATCTTGGTATGGGGATATTCATGTATTTTGTTGTACTATGGCCACTTGCAAGTATGAAAAGGCACAATTTCCCGAAGTTTGAGGCTCCATAAGTGCAACAAAGTCAATATGTATCCCCACGTGCCAAAGCATAATATGAGGATTTTGCGAGCATAATGCGAGAATCCATGAAAGCATAATTCCATGATTTCGCGAGCATAATCCGCCGGAGCCTACCCTGGAGCTGCTGCTGCTGCTTGCCTCTTTCTCTTCTCCTGGACTGCACCCGAATTACTGCAGCGTGGCTAGAGAAATTCAGCACCCCACCACCCGTTGCTACTGGAGCAATCCCTATCTTAATCAAGTAATTACTTGATGGCCTGAAACGGCATGTCTCACCGACACTCCTGAATTGGATTTACACAGGGTAAACCATAACGTGTGTGTATCTCATTAGTTTTCAGATCAAGAAACATGCCCAGTAGCAGCACAATAATCAATAATTATCCCCACACCTCATTACCCCATCATCCACCCATTTGGCATGGGCACTGGCACTTCAATCTGCAAAGAAGATCCGTGTGCAATGTATTGTGTCAATACTCAATACATGTAAACATGTATTGAGTATTGCACAAAGGTCAAAAAGAATGGTTCCACCAATTATACATGTATATATGCATACGTTGTAACGCTGCGTTTCATGCACGTAGCTAAATGCTAAGGCAATCATCAGACAACTGGCATACCCACTTACATGTACGTATTGAGTATTGTGGACATGTATTTTGTGCTGTCTAAGAACTTGGAGGACGTGGCATATTGGTCACTGCCTTCCTCTCTGCTCCACCGTCGATTAAATGTAGAATTCAATTGAGCTGGAGGAGGGGCCGCCTGGTCCAAGTACGGAGGAGGAGCCGTGCGCCCTGGCAAAACCTTCACTTCCGCAAGCCACAACCCATGTACATGTACATGTACATGTACATCTACGTATACATGTACATGTACATGTATACGTACATGTACATGTACATGTACATGTATACGTAGATGAAGGCCTAAATCAGTGCCTCGGGACAGGCAAGTCACCTGCTGAGTGGACTTTTTTTAGTTTTTTTATACGAAAGTCCACTATATTCCCGAATATGTGCGAGAAGTGGTGGCAGGGCCAGGCTGCTCTGCCGACCCTAAAGGTCTGGGCGTCTACGCAGACAAAGCGCGCCACAATGCAGTAAAACCATGAGGAGGGGAGGAGGAGGGGAAATGAATAATAGAGAGGAACGAGGACAATGGGTAGATGGTCGTGAGAGAAGCAGAGTGAAAGATAACATCACATTGTGGTAAGGGGGAGGGGGGGGGAGGTTGCTAGTGAGGCGCTGGTCTAAACCGTTTCATAGGGCGTCAGTGGCTGTTTGCCAGTTCAGGTGCAGCAGACACTTGTTGCACTTTTCCTTGAAGGACTGGAGGAGAGCTACTGGCGGAACTACTTTACTATTACATTCTTAACTTCATGATCATGAACTAGTACTGCACATCGCCCCCTTGTTGGGCATTGGTTATGAGAGTTACCATGGTTACCACCTCACTCTCGCCAGTATTTACATGTAGCATTGTAGGCTCTGCATCTGCCACCCTGGTGATACAGGCATGGTGGTGGCCTGGCACGAGCGAAACTTCCTTAAGGAGGTTCGCGACGGTTAGCGCCATGTTGGATTTCCGAATTTTTTTTCTGAAAAATAATGCCTTTCGGAGTGGAAAAATGGGACGCGATCATGCACAGAAAATAGTTTGCCATGACTTCGCAGTGCTCGAGTCGGGACAAGATTTGGAGGAAGAAGCTCAGCCACTAGTGGACTTGCGGATTTGTTTTGACATTGGCGGTTTTTGGATAGCTCGGTTCTCCTGCCGACGTGTCCTGGAGATGAAGACGCGGGAGAGTAATCCGTCACCCACGACGCGGCCTCTCATTCTGCGTTCTGGACGATGCAAGAAGCAGAGGAGGGGGACGCTTCGCGAACTCAAACGATCGATCGAGTTCCTGAAAAACGGAAAGGGCTATCTCCATCACTAACGCCACTGGATTCGACTCCCGCGAAGAGGTCGTTCAGTGCCCCTCTTCACGGTCGACGAATCGTTCATCTCAGGTATCTGGCTGTGGGATTGTCTGCGTGCCAGAATCCTGGATGTGGCAAACCTCTGGCGCTCATTGATTGCGTTGAAGAGAAGAGGTACGGCCTGGGCAGCGTACTTGTCATTCCGTGTCAGCAGTGTGGGATGGAGAATTTTATAGATACAGATAGCCCTGTAACTGCTCAACACCCTGGCCCCCGTGCTTCCACAAGCAACACCAAAGCTGCTTTGGGTAAGTGCGTTTTTCAATCTCATAAGATTTACTTATGATATTTGGGAGTCATTGCCACCCTATGGCTATGGAAATGTATGAGCACACTGTATGCGCGGCGGCCGCGAGCGTCTGTGTGTTTGCATAGACCTGCATGTTTGTGCATGTGTGCACCATATGCATGTATGAACATGCACATGCATATGCGCTCATGTGGACGTGCCCTCGCACACATACTATACACACGTGCATGACCGCTCCCAGGGCATGTTGGTGTTACATGTGTATGCGGGCATCTCCACTCATGCACATGAGTGTGCACATGCATGTGGGTGGGTACGCACACGTGCGTGAATGTATGTGTGTGTACGCGCGCGTGTGTTCTATTGCGTGTGAGAGCATGCATGTGTGTGTGTGTGTGTGCGTGTGCGTGTGTGTGTGTGTGTGTGTGTGTGTGTGTGTATGTGTGCACGGATGTGTGTGTCGATGGTGTGCATTTTTGTGATTGGTGAACACTCTGATCCCTAAACCGCGATACCGGAGCTCCCAAGCTACAGCCTCAGATTGATTTATAGTTCATCGTTGGGAATGAGTTCGCTGCTCATGATGCTGTTGCGGATGTTGCGGCCCTAGCTGAAATTGTCGAAGCTCACCCTGATGCCAGTATCCTGTAGCACTCTGTCACTTTTGCATCAGCATGTTCGGCGATGGAGTTTGCAGAACATCAGCAAAAGCGGCTGGCCACCCTTCAACCGTTGGTCCAAGCAACGTGCTTCTCTAAATCAGTTGCAGTGCGGGCAGCTGCCAGTGGGTTGGTGATGAAGCACTTTGTCTTGTCCTACAAACGAAGTGGTGAGCCAGCCATTTCCAGACTGATGAAGGAGCAAGTCGGAGGTAAGAAGCGGGTGACAGTCTCAAGGAAGATTATATTAGTGGTGGCTGAACACCTAGCGAAGAACCAACAGCAACCCAACTGTAAGGAACGCCCTGTGGCACAGTGCTTCACTTGTTTGTGCGCACCATAAAATACCATCATCTTTGCCAGTGTGGGGACACGTTTTAGCTCGCATAGTTGAAGAACAAGAGGACTCAATGTTGTCTGATTCGTTCCAACATGTCAGCTTTCATTGTAGTTTGATATGGGGCAGTGCTAAGCGCTATCATAGCTACATGTACATGTATCACAACCAAGTGCCAACAGGAGAGTAATCATGGAGAAAAGTACCTATCGATAATGCGTGCACCCAGGGTTTTCCGGCAAATTTACTAGTTCAGCTATTCCATCCTTGTATTGTTCTGAACGGCGAGGGTTCTAGTGAGTTTATGCAACACCTATTAACAGCCAAAAATCCACTGATAAGTTATGACCAAAGCAGCAGCAGAGAAGTACAAGCAATATACATGTAGATACGTGAATTTACCAATTTTAGGCAAATTTTGACAGTTTTTTGGATTTTTCTCCAGAATATGCACGGTGACCCCTATTTTCGCCGCGGTAAACCTGTTCCAACCCACTTATAGAATGTGTTTGAAGTATCCACATATGGGGCAAACTCAAAAATAAGCTGCAAAAAATATTCAAAGTTTCATTTTTTGCGTCTTTTTGTTCTTCTCCAGGAAATGACGACCTGGATCCCATCATCAACCAAAGTGTACATTTTTCGGTGTTGATATCATCTTAGTCAATACCTCGAACGATCTGTAAAATTTTATGTCATATTTTCTGTCCTAACTGATGTTATGGTCGATTTCTCATCAATTTTGGGATTTTGTGTTATTTTGTGTCATCAAGGAAAATTGTGTTTTTGGCAAGACCTATTCGGGCAATTGAAAAACTGATGTTACTAAGCGAAAATATAAGGCTGTACCTATTCAAACCTGATGTCAGATTGGGCTGATGTTGAAATTAAATTTTTGGGGCTAACTGTCCCGAACCCCCTTAAGCTGGTTGTGTTTCTCAACGCATAGCCGCTTGTAACGCGGACGTGCTAAGTTTACTTTGCTTACTACAATCATAATGAACCGTTCAGTCTACTAATACTAATAGTCTTGACCAGTGTTTCGTTACTTATCATCGTAACATCCTCTGCTAGTTGACAATCGTTCCATTCCGTTTCTTGCATAATGTTTTCTTCTTAGTCGGACTCATGCAAGAAGGCATGGTTACCTGTTTGTGATGCGAACTAAAAATAGGAGTTGAACAACAATACCAAACAGTTAGTGTACTGTGACAGCTCTAGTGACGAGTTCTGGTGTCATGATCGGAACCTGACCAGGCCCAGCCGCAGTGCCCATCCCGGCGCTGTACATTTGTTGTAGCTCTGGTGTTTGCCTTTCCGTCCTGTGGATACGCATAGATCATCAGAGTCGCGCTTCCGGAATTCCCATCCCGGTTTTATTTTTAGAGACATTAGAGTCGTATTGTGTGTCCTTGGCTCCCTAGCTCAGTGATTAGCCGGCGAGTGACGTCACAACCTGCGCAGATGCAGCTGTGCTGTCAGTGCCACATGATGCCACTGAGGTGCCATCAATAGCATTGATGGCACATCCTCCACTCCAGGTCCGGGCATGATTATGGCAGCTGAAATGGTAGGAAAAACTTTTATCGTACAAAGACATTTTTAAGTCATGTAATTATTGTACGTGCGCCGGTATGTCCATGAGTATCATGCACCAGGACATGTGCCAGTGTGGATGCGTTGTCGTGTGATCGACCACACGTGCCAGGATGCGCCGGCCTGGGGTAGCGCCCACTTCTTCTGTGGATTATTATTAAAAATTTTGATTTGGACTGATGAGATAATGCGTTTCTTCAGAATTCCCAAACTCCATTGCAGCGTATTTCTTGCACTTGAAAACACCGCCATTCCGGCAACAGGCAATGCCCTGATGATGCCCAGTGGGCGAAATATTGGCAAAGTTATTATTTATTTGGTGCAGCTGAGAGCCTGTTGCCGGAATGACGGTGTTTTCAAGTGATGAGATACAATCATCATGTATACGTGTACTTGAAAAGGCGACGAGGAGACAATAACTTTATTAATGCGATTAATAGTATAAGTGAAGCGGACATCAAGGGCGTCGGAACCGCACCGGCCGGGGCAGCCATGGCCGCCCCACTTTTTCGGCCGTTTTTTTTTTTTTTTTTTTAGCACACTGCAACAAAGCTCGATGATCTCAGCGCAAACGTGGCAAATCCTTGTCCCCGATCGTGGTTTGTTGCAGAATCAAAAGTCCATGTACACTGAAATGGCACCAAATGCCTGGGAATGCTTGCAATTGGCTTCAATTTTTGAATTTTTTTCCCGGGGGAGGGTAATGTTTGTCCCCGATCGTAGCATCTTCTTGGTTTTTGCAGAATCAAAAAGTCTTTCATTGTAGTTCTCTATCAAAATAATAAATTCTACTACTACTACTACTACTAGTTACCGTACACTGAAATGGCACCAAATGCCCGGAAATGCTTGCAATTGGCTTTAATTTTTGAAATTTTTTCCCGGGGGACGACCCCCGGACCCCCCCCTTCCATGGCCGCCCCACTTCCGAAGTCGTTCCGACGCGCCTTAGGCCTTGACGGATTATGCTAATATTTTCGTGAAATTATGCTTTTCGCATTGCTGAAAAAATTGCAGAATTATGCTATTTTTATTGTAAAAGTTACCATATTATGCCGCATTATGCTCACATATGCTGCTAATGCAAAATGGTTCTGTGCAAAATAACAAGGGAATTTTTTTGTAGAGGGCGTTGTACTGTAGTAGCAAAAGTTCAACGGGGTCAACGCATCGTCCGACCTGGCTACGACCATCACTGATTGTAGTGGACTGGACATCATCAAGGGAGTCGTAAACCTACAACTTCCTAGTGCATCTACTTGTACTTGTACTTGTAGAACATGTACAACTGTATGGAATTTGATGCGAACAGGCGGATTATTACAATTTTATGCGATTCGTATGCAATTTGCCTCGAATTATGCGATTATTCGATTCTGGTAGGAATTATGCGAAAAATTATGCTAGCATAATCCGTCAAGGCCTAACGCGCCTGGACATTACAAAATGATGAATGAGAATACATGTATCTAAAATGGTTGTTCCTAATCGATTTTCTTGAGACTATTAATCATCAGGGAAAATCGTCTCACAATAGAGGCTATACGGAGAAACAAACTACTTATAGGTTATCGGATAGTGGGAAGTATACAAGGTGAGGTGTGAAAAAAACCCGCTTTAGTTTTTTTTCACACCTCACCTTGTATACTTCCCACTATCCGATAACCTATAAGTAGTTTGTTTCTCCGTATAGCCTCTATTGTGAGACGATTTTCCCTGATGATTAATAGTCTCAAGAAAATCGATTAGGAACAACCATTTTAGATACATGTACATGTATTCTCATTCATCATTTTGTAATGTCCGCTTCACTTACATACTATTAATCGCACTTTAAAATACGTGTACTTGTAAGTAATTATTCCACCATGTCATGTACATAGTGACCTTCATCTTCCCTACAAATACAAAATACTAGTACATTGTAGATCTACGACGTGTTGTAGACTACGTGTATGTCTAGTGTGACACTTGACATGTACTGATGTAGCCCAGGCCATGGCGGCGCGCGGCGCTGCGCGAGACAAGACCTGATTGATTCCTAATCCTAGTAGTCCTAGGGCCCATTTGAAATTTCTCACTTTTACTTGGCACATGTTTGCTAACATGGATTTTATGATCATTCCTGGATGGTTTTTGCCTCCTGAACACAATGGCATAGGTTTCGATTGCCGAATTGTGTCCGAACATGGTGAAAAACATCAAAATAGAAAAAGGCCGTTATTACCATGGCAACCTAACTAGAATTGCTCCTATATCCATTTTTACTGACATGTATATGGCCAAGTAGCACCTCATTTTGCTCAGAATAAGCAGTAGATACAGTACGGCGACAAGTACTGTACTTTTACAGTGTCAAAACAAAATTTCCAAAGTGCAGTGAAACTTGGCTATTGGACATGTACATGTATTATTACATGTCGCGTCGAATGTTAGCATTGAGGTACGTGTACATGCATGTGCGGCTAGCAGGTACATGAGACTATTTACAGGCATGCATTATTATCAGACTGCAAACACGAGAGAAGCGTCAGACGGTTCGGTGTTACACTTCAACTGAGAGAATAGGTATTGTAACCCACTGAGTACTAACAGGAGAAGAAAAAGGTGGTAGGAAGCTGTCAGAGTCTAAGGAAAGAAGTGCTATAGGACAGTTGCAACCTGAACTAATTTACTCGAAGTACGTGGAGATAATACGATAGATCTCGCAGCAATGTAAGAAGGACAACACTATTAATTTTGTATGCGATGGCAGTGCTGTAACGAAAAATGATGAAAATGAAAATACCAAAATCCTTTGTATACTTGTAGATATTAAACAGTCCAAACGTTGGCTAGCTTGTCACTATACTAAAAATGCTTTGAAAAGACTTCAAGGCTGCAGTTGGACAACGCTCACAGGTGAATAGCTGCAGTTTAAAAAGCTGATCCATCCCAACATTGTGATGCGAATACTTTCACTTCCATGTGTTTCACTTTAACTGAAGTTGTTCTTCCGTCTGAGCTTTGGAAACTCTGCGCCGTACAGCTGAGCCCATCTCTACTCCGCCACCTACACCATCACTATTGGCTCTGCTGTCAGGGACAATTCTTTAGCCACTAGTACATGAGGTATTATATGAACTTGTTTTCCCTCTTCACCGCCGCTCTTGAATCGCATCAACTACGTGCCGTGATCAGTTCAGGAGAGACAAGCCATGACATTGGACATCGGACTCTTTCTTGCAGTTAGTGTTTTATAAGTATAACTGCAGTTTCACACTGCCTAGGCCCAGCCATCAAATTCTGTGACAAGGAAATTATTCTTCTACTGCTGGTGTTGCATATTGGGATAGGTTACCTCCAGGTACTCGGATTTCGTTTTTGTAACACTCCACACCACATAGCTACTCCCTCTCACTGCAGCATGGCACTCCTAAGGCAGTTGTCCTAGAGCTGTTGAGCTGGTAAATAGGCTTTTTTTTGTGCAAATGGTAGCTGATCACCACGGTCGGTGTGTTCAAATCATGGTACTAACACTAGCCGCTCTTGTAGATTTTAATCAAATGCTCGTCCACTGTAACACCTCCTGTGCAGCAGTACTCACAAAGTAGATGCCTTCATTCCAGCCCGATGAAGTTAGCCAGGTCTGAAACGTTCCACGGTTGTAGATTAGTCCTATGAATAGTTACAACTGGCTTGGCAAGCTATGATGACTTTCCCCTGCTTTCCACACATAATTGTTGTGCTGCTCCTTGTTGGAATCATGCTTACTTTTCCGGGGAGCCAAGATGACATTGTAATGAAGGTTCTGCTGAATTTAGCATCGATCCATTCGTGGACGTTCCGACAGCAAAAGCGCCAGCGAGTCAATGCAAAACTTCGAAGAAAGTGTCCAAACGAGGTAACACATTTCTGGTATGTCACACCTACACTACTTGATGCTCAATCTTTCCAACTCTCGCACAAAATCTGTGTACGCGTCGGTTCGCATCCTGTGTATGTACGGTGTTACTATAGCTCCTGGCACATAAAAGGGTAAAAACTCCCAGGTCCAGTCAATATAGTACCGAGAAAGTCTTGAAAATGCTTGAATATAGCCGATGAGAACTTAGTTTTTTCGGCAATTTTGTATTCCTATCGAGGGTGATTTCGGGACCTTTGGACGCGATTGGACACGCCATACTGGGCCAAGACACTCTTGAAGACATTATCTATCAAATAACACCGAAAAATCCTTGTTAGCCAACATGTGTCAAGGCATGTATTTTAGAGTTCGATTTTTTGAATTGGCCCCAGTACTATAGATCCTGCCAGTGCACTCATCACACCTAGCGGCTCTACGAGTCAAGCTGCGCGGGTGCGACAGCTGTGCGCTTGTTGTTTGCACGTTGATGCCGCTCTGCAATCTTCAGCCTTTGCTACTTTGTGGCATTGGCATTGTTGTACAGTTCGTGCCACATCTGCCACACGACGATTGATGTACACTGCACTGTCCAAATAAAAATCATGAAAAATAACACAATCGTACTACAAAAGTAGTACAAAGACTGACATGACAAGTCATGTAGAATGCGGATAGTCGAGCGCGGTACCCAGGCCAGGTATCCCTATACCTGCCAAACCTAACACGAGATCCGCTTTGTCATCCTGGTGCCGACCGGGTGAGAAGTAGTTTACTGTCAGTGAGAACGCGAGCAACAGCCTTTGACTGGTTTGAGTATGTCGAGTCTGACGCTGTGAACGCAGATTTTGCATGTACACCAGCTTTTACCCACACGGTGATCATGAATGCAGTATGCTGTAGCGTGAATAACACCGATCGGGTACTGAGTGACAGTGAGTCTACCGACCCGACGTGGTTCGCACAAAATCATCATCACTTGCAGCAGCAGCTTTTCCGCGTCAAGCTGACACTTCGTTGCAGCGAACAGGCTAGATCGCTGCTGCTGCGGCGGCTTCGCTGGCAGTCTTTCTGAACGTTGAGCAGGGTATGGTCACAACATCCATGTGTTGCAGAAAATCTCAGAGTGCTGGCTTGGTAAGGCTGGGAGTGGGAACCCGCTGGCCTGGTGCAGCTGTCGAGGAGATTTCTGTGAATGTTGTTGCTGATGGGCAGAGGAATGGAGGTGTGTGGTCGGTTAGCTACTACTACCACTACTACTACTAGGTAAGTGCAGCGACAATGTGGCAGACGCGTTGTGCTACTCAATGAGTTGGACAAAAATATTTTGTGCGTCGGTTGTGTTTCATGGAAGAGATTGAGAGGCGCGTGTTCCGTTCAAATCGATTTAGGAACCCTCTGTGTATCAATAAACTAGCTATGCAGTCTAGTCGATATTGTTACACAGCACCGACTGGCGATTTGTATGTTTGTTTTTTCACCACGAGGTAGTCTACCCCGCGGGCTGGATATTACCAAGGCAGGGTGTCCGTTGTGAAAATTAATGTCAACGCGCCGCGTGGCACTGTGTTCCAGTAAGCATCTGACCTAGGTGCAGTTCCTGTTCTACGGTGTCGAGATTTGTCTGTGAAATTGCTCCCAGCGAAGCAGCTAAAGAAGTTCCGCTGCGAATCCTGGATCGGTGGTGCGGGAGTGTGTTGTACCGTCTACTCTACTGTATATAGCCCATGGTATTTCCTCCTAGTCCTAGGTCAGCCGCGGTGTCGTCGTTCGTGATGACGAGCCGTTCCGTAGCAGCGCAAGGAGCACTACAACTATACTATTGCTGCTGTTGTGGCCCAGAGTTTCGTTGCTTGGTTGGTGTAAGGTCGATGAACCAAAAGGCAAGTTTGTCTAGTTCCAAGATATCGACCAAAAAAATGTTAAAGCCAAGAAAGAGATGAGGAAAAGAAAAGAGAAGGAACATTTTTTTGTATAAATGTATCTGTGTTAGGTGGTGTGCGTACGTATGTTGTCCCACTTGTATCTCATGTCATGGACTCCAAATAGAGTAATTTAATTGAGTAGAAATAAAGGAACGCCGCGTACACATATTAGATGGGGAATGGCGGAACCGTGAACACGCACTCGCATATGCACACGCTAATGCATGCACACATACCCATGGGTGCGTGCGTACGTGCGCGCGCACACACACACACACAACATATGCGCGCGCACACTCATACTCCTACTCCTGACTGAAGCGATGATAGGGAACAAACCATGTTAGACATAGCAACTTGTGCTGGGATTACGCCATTCAACAGCTTGCAAGGCTGATGAATTGACCGCCACTAATTTTAACCTGGTCTACACCACACGGTTGGCACACACACACACACACACACACACACACACACACACACACACACACACACACACACACCTGTCCTGTACCTTCCTGTTTCCAGTTACACGTCCCCTGAGTTCTTATTGCTTATTCCCCAGCCTTGGGGAGACGAAAGAGAAGTTATTCCCGCAGCTATGCTAGACGTAACAGGCTACAGCTGGGGTAACCCGGGTCCACAACTTTAGTGATGAACAGCCCAGTTACCACATATCACCACCGATCAGGATCAGCTTGCCAGTATGCGTCACATATGCACACCGGGCATGTGCTGTAGCTGGGCATTGTGGTCATGTGACTTCAATGGCGTAGGCTATCTGGTGCCTGGCATGCCTGGGGCCGAGGTGGGTTACGACAGGAGTGTGCTCAAAACTGTGTCGCACTGCTGTGCATGGCTTACCCAGGGCACACAGAGCCTAAAAGCACTGCAGCCCCTTTAAAGCAGCCCACACTTGACTAAACCCCTATATGTCGTACGAAGACACGTGTCCTGGATATCCAGTACGTATTCCAGACTAGCGTTGCCGTATACATCCCCTGGAGAGTTTTGTGTAAGCGGATGCTGTCCTGTACACGGCCATGCATGTAATGCGTGGCAGTTAGTGTGTTTCTGTATGTCTGTGTGCGGTCACAACAATGGCGCAGATGGGCACTCACAGCGAGGGCCCTCAGAAAGAAGATCTCGCATTTCGTGATTTCAATTGCGACATAGTCGAAACAGGAACTTGTTTTGCTGCTGGGTATATCACTTTAATGCACAGAAATGCATTGTTAAAAAATTATACGAATGGAGGACCTAGCAAGAACTACAGGGCATAGAATGAGGCCACATTTGTGCTACAACTCTCATGGTTATACACGTACGTCCGGTGCTGATATGGGGTAGCGGAGTTTGTACAAGCACAATCACCGGTCATAGCCCATGCGAGCAGTTTGAAGTCTCGCTTTAGGTCTGGATGCGCCGTTGCGTTTGTAAAGAGCTTGTCTTCCAATGCGGCAGGAAGCAATTTGAAGCTTCACTGTTGTGGCCGTATGCACAGTGGTATACTCAAAGGGAGGGAGTAGAACATTTTTTTTTCTTCATTTTTTGCATGCACACACACACACACGTACGTGCACGCACGCGCATACACAGATCAACAGGGAAAGAAAACTCAACTCTCGTATGTTTTTTAAAACCGAGTCTATTAATTTTGTGTACGGATTTCATGTTCGTGGCACCGGGAAACGTAACCAGAGTTCACATGTGCATGGAGTTCGGAAATCCACCTGTGGATAGTTTTTTTAACCTGGAGAAGATCAGGACCAGGGAGTGATATCATCCAACAAGATGACATGGACAAGTGCATTATGAAAATTAATATAAGCTTTGCTCCCTAGTTCCCCACAATTATTGGAAACGTTTGGCCTGGCACGGGGAAACATGGACGCAGGGAATAGATTTTCGGTCTTTCTCCATTTGGTGGCGTTGGGTCTGATCTACTCACCACCCACCGCTTTTTTTAGGAGCTGGATCTGCGCTTTGATCCTAGAGGGTGGTGGCGTTCCTACGGATGCAAAGAACTCGGTCTAATTGAGTCTCATGCAAATTATGATGTTCTTGCTCCCTAACTTCCCTGGCTCTTGGGTCAGGGTCGCTGTATCCTACATCGCTAGTGTGCTGCCTTTTTTGGCCCAGCAAGCCATTGATCGTCGGCAGCACACAACTGGTACTGACTGACCTAGGCTCTCCCGGCCGGGAACCCACTGCTGCATGTTGGCAGAGGAAGAGTGCACAACAGCATGTAACAAGAGGGGTTTACCCACCACATACAGCACTTCGCAATGCTCTGTGTGGATCCCATTAGACCCAAAAGTTGTTATTACAAATGCACACATTTTGTTGACTTGTGACTCGTTGTGCCGCTATTAGGGGTGAAACGAAGGTGTCAAAGGTTCGAAGAACCTTCGTTTTCAATTCAAAAGAAGGTCGACACATGATTTCTGCACACACATGCACTGATCTTCCCTCTATACACGTTTACTGTACTGTAGTTTGTACAGTCGACTAGTTTTGTGTCCACTTGGCTCCAGGTAGGTGCCACTGCAAGTCCATAGTAGGCCACGGACTGGGCTTGAGCGTGGCCATTCACGGCCACGGTGTGCAGAAGTAGTCTTGGACAGTTTGGGGTGCAAACTGCGCAGCGCAAAAGCTATAGGCGTGCCAATTGTGGTGACTGCACAGTAGATATGCGCACAGTCATGTACTTTGTAGGGCACATGCACAGAGTCACGATGCTTCAAGAGGAACTGTGAACTGGTAAAAGAATCCGTCGACACCTTTGTTCGTTTTGATGGAAAAGGTTCGTTTGGCAAATTGAGACCTTCGTTTCACCCCGAGCCGCTATCTCTTTCAAACCTTATATCGTGTTGCCATGGGGGGGGGGGGGGGCAGGTATTTGTTTGAAGGAGAATAACTAAACAGCTGCAGTTGCCTAAGATCATAACAGAGAATGGAAGTGAGTTTTGTATAGTCGAAAAAGAGAATAAGGTATACAGGTGGGGCCTGGCACTAGGGAGACAGAGATTTCGGTGTTCGACCACTTTGCGGTGAATATTATCTACTCACCTCCCACCGCTTTAGGAGCAGCATCTGTGCTTTTATCCTGAGTGTAGTGGCGTTCCTATCGATGCGGAAAACTCACTCTGGCTGGGTCTCATGAGAGAGCCGTGAGCCTTTTCAGAAAGGGCAAAATACAGACTGTCTGGATACTACATTATAGCAATGCTGGAGTGTGTGCGGGCACATGTGTGCTTGGTGTGTTGGGTGTAATTCAGTCGTACGAAATCCTTTCCCTCGTGTACAAGCAAAACCAGCGACTTAGACGTACTTGTCTGCCGTGATGCTCGGTCGACTAAGTCCACGGTTGTCGTAGGACCGATACAGCTAACTTTAGCTATTGGAAAGTGATGATGTCAAGACAGTTACGTTTTTAAGAGTCGGGCTTGTAACATCAGTGCAGGGAACTTGCCTGCCGGGTGATCGAATTTGTATGACTGCGGTGAGTAGAGGCGAGGTTTGGAGCCCCTGGACTGGTCCTGCACACTGTAATGTCTTGTATTAAAGCCTGTCAGTGTCTCGTATGGAAGCCTGTTTTGATTACAAGCCTGATTTTCAAGATACACTGGTGGTACATATGCCTGTTTTCAGTGTTGACATACACAGAAACACCCGGTTCGACTAGAAGCCTGACTTGAATAGAAGCCTAGCGCTGACATCGGCTTCCACAGGGAAAAGTCCGGCTGTAGTACCCAACATTACTCGGGTATATGTATGTACCAGTGCCAGTGTTCTATGCACTGGATACCGGACCTCTTATCCACGTCATGACTCAGCCAATCCTGCCAATCAGTACTGGCTGCCACCACCGCTGCCGCCACCGCAACCATGTCATGCGAACGTGGCTAGACAAGACACTTTGACTGTGTGTCTGCTTGGACAAATGTACCTGCCCCCGGCAGTGGGTGTGAGGGTCATGTTTTGCTAGGCTGTAGGCCGACTGGGCATGTGGAATCTTGAAAGCCGGGGAACCACTTCAAATGCACCGTGGGTTACGCCCCGTTTGCTGTTTGTTTGTTGTACCACTGTCATGCAGCGGAGCCGCAGTGGAACCCGGCCCTTACTATGCCGGTTTGTGCTGGGCCAGTTGTGGTGCTTTGCCAACTTTCCATGCACAAAGGTGATCACGGATTTTGACTAGGTGATCACGGATTTTGACTTGCTACACAAGCTGGTGGGGACTGGGAGATATGGATACCGTATCTTCCGGAGTATGAGCCGCGCTTTACTCGTACTTGTAGTTCACCTAAAACACAGTTGGTATGGCCTTTACTACGATGATCAAATGAAGCATGATATACAAGATAGATGTCTGTATTGTGTGACACAAAATCTGGGTGCTGCTTTTATTCCAATGCGGCTTATAAAGTAAAAAAGTAAAGTTTACACGTCCGCGTTACCACCGGCTATACAATTGCGTTGAGAAACACAGACCAGCTTAAGAAGTTTCGCATGTGCCAGGCCACCACCATGCCTGTCATACCAGGGTGGCAGACGCAGCTCCTAACGGCGAGGGTGAGGTGGTAACTCTCACAACCAATGCCCGACAAGGGGGCGAACCTCGTTAGCTGCATCCATGTTACCCTCACTCCGAGTAGTGAGTACCCAGTTGACCGTGGGTGTCAGCGCAGTTCCCTGCATGTCAAGTGGTTCACGCATGCATCACCGCATTTGTTAGCACAGTACACGCTCCCTGCTCCCAGCGCGGGTCTCGAACTCGGGACCTTGTGATTCGCAGGCAAGCCCACAACCACTCGGCCAAAGCGCTGCTGTATGCGGCTTATACTCCGGAAAATACGGTATATGGTTACCTGGGGCAGTCACCAGTACCAGGCTGCATGATAACACAGATATAGCCACCAGAGTAGATAGAGAACTGGTTGCTGTGCTGGAGGCGATGTATAGTGCCAAGCTGAAACTTGAACCGTGTGTGCAGAAGCAGTACAGTGCTACTACTCAGTGAAATCCTGTCACAGCGTCACTCAAGTACGCGCCGGGCGCTGTGCAGCCCTAGACCTGCCAACACTGCGCTGCAGAATGATGCAAGGCGCATACTTGAGTGGCGCGACTGGATTTCATCGAGCAGCACTGTATGTGCGAAAGTCGGCACTGTTTTTTAAATTGTAGTACCTTTGTCCCCGCTGTGGTTTGATTTGTATTGAGAGAACTGATTGAGAGCACACATCGTTCTGCTGGGCACTGGCCAGGCCAGTTGTGGACGTGAGCGATGCAGTAGAGCATCGGAGATTGGCGGTAGGACTGGTGTGGTGTATGCACCACCACAGTCCCAGTAATGCGTACTGTGTGGTGTGAATGTGGGTTACATGTAGGTCGTGCCTGCCGGTTAGGACAGCCGTAGTGTAAGTTCATGTTCTGCAGTTATTTTAATTTTTTATATTTTGTATTTTGAAACTCGGATGTTGGGCCAATAATAAATGTAGAAAGGAATATAGTATCTAGTTACAGTGGTGGACAGTTACTCTTAATTCGTATCCATTATGTCCTTTTCCTTTCTACAGATATTTTGTATGCTTTGATTACACTGTATTGTAAGTCAGAACGACACCAAGTAAACTCGAATCCAGTCGTGTTGTCGTGTGCTCATGTTTTCATTGGGTAGAACATAACAATTGTGGTTTAGGGTACCCTGGCAAGTAGTAATCTGTTCTGACCAGCGTGCTGAATACAGACGCAATGCAAATCACAATACAAGACCGCCGGAACGGACAATTTATACTCTTTTGCTATCGTAAGGCCGGTGGACCTTTAAGTGATGTGTGCATGTGAGCCCGAATGCGACACTCAAAACCTCGGGTTGTCATCAGTATTTCCTGTTTGTTGATATCTGAGATATGTTCCCTGCCATGTTTGCACATCTGGAACACAAGTGGTTTTCAGAGTGAGAGATGGCATCACAAACACGGTGTGTCCTTGTGTGCCACGGGGTTTCTTGCAGAGAGCTCGGTGCTACAGTAAAACGTGCCCTAACCGTACGCCCGTGGTGCAGCGGAAACTGTCCTGATGTGACAGGATTCCGCTTAGTCCAGGGGTGCACGTTCGATCCACAGCACTTTGGTACATGACAGTCTGTACAGGATTCCGCTTGGTACAGGGTCCGGCGAACACAGGTTTAACGGTAGTAGCACGCTAGGCTAGCGATGCACTGGTTTGAAACCATGCTCTCTAACCGCTAGTAACCCCTCCTGCCTTAGCTAACTGGCAGATCTGTCAATAGGTTTGCTAGCCTCCTAGTCTAGTAGTTGTGCTCGGCCTATTTTCTGGGCCACTGGTCCACAGTGGCAATTATCATCTGAGCGCCACTGGTCCGCAGTGGCAATTGTGAACTGAGCGCAGACAAGGCTATTTTACAGATTCCTATTCTTTTTTTTAATTTTGGCCAAGGGATTGCGGCATAGTGGGTGATTTTGCTGTTGGTTGTATTCCGTACCGAGAGCAGGCCAGGACAGGAAATCATTTGTAGTTGTACATTGTGAGGGTGGGTCCGATCTACTCATGCTTGTACACTGGAGTAATGGTGGAAATCTGCTTGACCAGCACTAGCACTGGCTTATGCAGCCCATATCCTCCCCACCCCCCTTCCCTTTCTTGCTTGACCAGCACTGGCTTTTGCAGTCCATACCCTTCCCCCCTCCCCCATTTTCTGTCTTCATGGAGTGCTTGTTGCCTCTTCCCCCGTGGAGTAGGCATGTAAAATACAGTGGAACCTGTCTAAGCTGGCCGCTCGATGGACCTTACAAACGTGGTCTCCTTATCCGCAGGGTCATTTGACTGGATATACATGTGCATGTACCGTATTTTACCGGTTGTAAGTCGACCCCGGTTATAGGTCGACCCCCATATCCGGAGGTCTCAATTCTGCGTTTTAAAGTTTTCACCCAACGAAGCACTACCAAGCACGCCCTGCTACTAACACATCAACAAATCATGTAAACATTCCTTATTGGAGAGTATAACGTCCCAATCCTTGAAAAAGGCCAATAAACTCGCAAACATGTGTACACATGGTGCACTCATGCATGCAGGGCAGGTCATTTTTTGTAGGATTCTGATAGTTCCCGGTTATAAGTCGAATCTTGGTTGTAAGTCGACCCCCACCCTTTCTCCTTCTATTTTTAGTCGTAAAAGGTCGACTTACAGCCGGAAAAATGCGGTACATGTACATGTAGCATCCCTGGGCCCTAGTTGCAGTGGTCTTCTGGGACAGGTGGTCTCCTTATCCAGGGTCATTTGACTGGGAATACATGTGCATGTACATGTACATGTAGCATCCCTTGGCCCTAATTGTAGTGGTCCTCTGGGACCCTAGTTGTAGTGGTCCTCTGGGACAGGTGGTCCTCTGGGACAGGTGGTCCTCTGGGACAGGTGGTCGTCTTATCAGAGCGGTCGCCTTTACAGGTTTCACTTTAGTAAAGTAGTTCGCATATCCCCGTTACCACCCCCGTTACCACCAGCTGTACAATAGATGATGTGCTAAATAACGTGCCACTAGACTTAGGGAGAGCATCGCACACCAGTTGCATACAAATCATACTACAATGTGTACACGGTAGGCCCTGAGCTCTGCAGGAGCACAAGTCACAGATAACCGTACAACTTTGAACTGTATTATGCAACGCCCTCCCAAGTCTAGTTGCATGCTTTTGGGCATATCATCCATTGTGCTGGGAAACACAACGAGCGTCGAGTAGGCATGGTTATCAAGTGAAATAAGTGAAACGGCCGATGATGGTAATTTACCGTTCATATACTGCAGGACCCTTTGCACAGCTTCACACGTAGGAAATAGTTGTGAGCATCACTGTCTCGCACTCGATTACTGCCAACTGCATTTCATTCCGCGGAAAATATTCCTTTTTTGTTATTTCGATCGAAAGGAAATGAGTTTTGACTGTGCAATGTGTGCTCTTCTTATCACCAGTTCCCAGTGTATAAAGAACGTACCGTATTTCCGCAAATAGAAGGCCGTCCTCGTATACAACGCCTTCCTCGTATACAAGGCCGGGGCAGGGGGCGATTGAAAAAATAAAAGACCGTCTCCGATTAGAAGACCGGGCCTACTAAATGAGTCTTTGTTCTTGTGTTAAAAATAGAAGACCGTGCTCAAACTGTGGGAAAAAATAGAAGACCATGCTCAAACTGTGTAAAAATAATGGAAGAACGGGGGTAAAACTGTGTGGCGAGAAATAGAAGACCGGGGGGTCAAACTGGGTTGAAAGAATAAAAGACCTTCCTCGAATACAAGACCGTCCTCGATTATAAGGCCGGGTTCGGACGAGGTTGAAAAAATAGTAGACCGGCCTACTATTTGTGGAAATACGGTAAGCATCTCTGGGGTGGGGTTGGAATAAGGGTATGAAACCATTTGTTTTATCATTGGTTTTTCGATGTGTATGCGTGTGTGTTTCTGTCTGTCTGTTTGCTCATGCGTGCATGTGTGGGTATGACCGTGCGCATGTGCTTGTGCTGTTTGGCATGCCTCGTCTGCTTCTCTTTCTTCTTCTTCTTCTTGTGCTGCTGACAGACTGTGCTTGTGACGACGATGTGTTGCTAGCAGGCAGCTCCACAGCGGCGGAGACTGCGGCAGTGGAGCGGGCCCCGCATGCTCACAAGGCGTTGTCGGCGGCGGCGCGCACTAGCAGCAGCGGCAGCAGTAGCGCTGGTGGCCTGCTGTCCTGTTACAACGCTATGGTGCGAGTATGTCGTGGTTCGCTGAGTGCTCGACACATCGTGGTGTTCGGCTCTCTGATAGTCTGCGCTCTCGTGTTGATAACCAGCCGAAACAACCTGTCTCCTCCTCGTGATGCCAGTGCTCACCTACCCAACGCCGTTAATAGAAAGCTTGTCCAGGATGATATCGACGAGCTCGATGATTCAGTCAACGCCGTCGTCCGCAGTCCAATACTTTTTGTCGACGTGTACTCGGAGCAAATTGGCAGATCGGTCAACAACTTTGCCCGCCTGTTGACCTTGTCGAAGAAGATGGGACGTCGCCTGGTGGAGCCGTTTGTGCACGGCTCCCGCCTGAGCGGCATGGAGCGGAGAGACATCAGCACCCCACAGGCGTTCTCGCACTACTTTGACCTGCGCGCGCTCAATCGCCTGCTGCGCCGGCGTGGCATAGTGCCGCTTGCGTCCTACCAGGACATGTTCAGTGCCTGCCCGCACGGCTGGGACCTGGTGCTGCTCATACAGAATCAGGACGCGTCGCTGAGCCGGCCGGAACTGGGCTCCGTCCGCAACCGCAAGAAGGACGTGACCGAGTGTCGCAAGGCGGCGGAAAGCAGTGCCGACGGCTACGCCGAATGCCCCGTGCTGGTCAGGATGGCACGACTACTACCCGAGCAACGGCAGGCACTGAAGAACAAACGACGTGCAGCGCGGCAATCGGTCGGCAACTCCGTCGCCGCTCGCGGTATTGTTATCAGCGCCGCAAAGTTCCATAGCATATCAAAACTGACCGAGCTGATGAAGGATTCCCAGTGCGCCAGTCTACAGGAGTGGGCGGGAGAGGGTGATCGGCGCGCGGAGTTCAGTGACCTCACGCCGACCGACATGCAGAGTCAGGTCCGACCGTACGAGCTCTACCACTCCGAATTCATCAAGGGAAAGGCGCGCGAGTTTGCCGCTGAGCACCTCAGCGCAGCGTACATCTCCGTCCACCTTCGTATGGAGAAGGCCATCAAGCTCGGGCAGAAGATGCAGCAGCTCAAGGAGTGCGTTCGCTCCGTGGCCGAGGCCGTTGCTAAGCTGGTCAGCACGAGAACTGGTGGTGCAAACCGAGGCGTATTCCTGGCTACGGATCTCGGCGAGCACGGTTCAGACACGCTGCACAAGCACATTGACGCCAAAAACCGTGCGGAACTCCTTGAGTACACGCAGACCACACTCAAAGACGCAGTGATACCCACCGATTTTGGGCTGACAGATCATGGAGCGCGTGCAATGGTCGAATCCGAGATTGCAGCCGGCGGAGGCGAGTTAATAGCCGTCGGAGGTGGAAACTTCCAGGAGTGGATGTCGGTGCTGTTTCGACTGCACAGCGGTGGCAAGAGCGCTACCAAAATGTGTCTGCAGACAAAAGTACCGCCGGGCTGGGAGCTGCAGGAGCCTAGATGATGAGCACTGAACTGTCTTTCTTGACAGGTACGAATCAGCCTTGCATGTTTGTGTGTGTGTGTGTGTGTGTGTGTGTGTGTGTGTGTGTGTGTGTGTGTGTGTGTGTCCCATAATGGTGCAGTGGTATGTGCAGCGATTTCCAATCGATAGGTTGCGGGTTCGATTCCCGACGATTATGGTCACACACGTCTTTCTTCTCTTTCTCAGACTCTTCCTGACTTTTCTTTCATTCTCCTGGGTGGTTACCAACAACCAGTGCATGCCGGAGTATGTGGTGTGATGTGTCTGCGGGAAAAAAAAGACCAAAAAAGACCAAAAAATGTATAGGGATTCACTGGCCAGAAAAGTCACTTCAAATAGCTGTATGGTGTAGACCAGGCTGAATAGGGACGGTCAATTCTTCAGCCTTGCAAGCTGTTGAATGGTGCAATCCCAGCACAAGTTGCTATGGCTTCTGCCGTAGCATTGCTATCATCGCCTCGGGCGATGGGCGGGGGGTTGTACTCGGTGATTGTGTTAGCTTGGACCGATTGACCAATGCCACTGGCAAGGGTGTAGGTACCCCTACTCCCTCAAGAGTGCTGAGCTCCACAAGTCATAATTATACTACTCCCTCAAGCGTGCTGAGCTCCACAAGTCATAATTATACTACTCCCTCAAGAGTGCTGAGCTCCACAAGTCATAATTAGACTGTGCTGCTCAATGAAATCCAGTCACGTCACTTAAGTTTCGCAGCCTGTGAACACTGGGCTGAGAATTGGTGCAAGGTGCAAGCTTGAGTGACGCGACTAGATTTCATTGCGCAGCACTGTACTTGCTGTGGGTTGCGGCAACGGCAAAACTCACCATGATTGTGTGGTGCAGTGTTTACTATAGGGGAGTTGCGTTCCGACCTCTGATTAGGAGCTTCAATGTGATCCGATGTCTATGGGAATCATGAGTGTGATCTCTGCGATTGTTAGAGACGACAGCTAAGAGTTTTCTCTTCTTCCTACCTATTTCGTTCTCTCCAAAGAACTGAAAATTGACCAAGTTACGATAGTTTGAAGTTATTTGAAAAGTGTGGAATTTATCGATCACCCGTGATCAATAAAAGTATGTGCCGTCCGTAAAGGGTTAAATTGACCTCGTGGCAATGGCTACTGGGACGGGCATGTGTGGCCGTATGCATGTGTGTGTGTGTGTGTGTGTCCCATATGGTGCAGTGGTATGTGCAGCGATTTCCAATCGATAGGTTGCGGGTTCAATTCCCGACGATTATGGTCACACACGTCTTTCTTCTCTTTCTCAGACTCTTCCTGACTTTTCTTTCATTCTCCTGGGTGGTTACCAACAACCAGTGTATGCCGGAGTATGTGGTGTGGTGTGTGTGTAGAAAAAGAAAAAAAGAAAAAAAAGAAAAAAATGGAAAAATGAAAAATAGGGATTCACTGGCCAGAAAAAGTCACTTCAAACAGCTGTGTGGTGGATACCAGGCTAAAAATAGTGGCGGTCAATTCATCAGCCTTGCAAGCTGTTGAATGGTGTAATCCCAGCACAAGTTGCTATGTCTAAAAAACATAGCTGTTCGCTATCATCGCTCCCGCGATGGGCATGTCTGAGGTCTGAGGTCTGAGGTGTGTGTGTGTGTGTGCGTGTGTGCGTGCGTGCGTGCGTGCGTGCGTGTGGTGCGTGTGGTGCGTGTGGTGCGTGTGGTGCGTGTGGTGCGTGTGGTGCGTGTGGTGCGTGTATGTGCGTTTGCGTGTGCGTGTGCGTGTGTGTGTGTGTTTGTGGTGTGTGTGTGTGTGTGTGGTGTGGAGTCAAGATGACCAAATCCTGACGGTAGATCTACTACATTATGCTCACATTGCATGTTGTGCGGTCAACCCGTACTCATTGCTCCTTCGAGTGGCCGTGAGCTGCACACATGATTGGTGGGCCAATAAGGAACCAGATGGAACATTATTTCACTCAACTTCTCACACGCACGTGTGTCATTAGCTTTGGTGCTGTCTGGTGCTTAGCGGCAGGCCGAGTCCTAGTTTAATCAACCCAACTGTCATTGTCAATTTGTGTGTTATGTGTCTGATTGTTTGCCTGTGGTTGTTTGCGTCTTGTGTTTGTTTACGTGTGTGTGTGTGTGTGTGTGTGTGTCAGTGTGTATGTGTTTGTGTGTGTGTGTGCGCGCGCGCATGTGTGTATCGTGGCATTGTGTGTCCTCCACACCTACGTCTCTCTTCAGGTCAGTCCACACTCTGGAAGCCTTTCTGACTGAGCTTACCGCGAGCCTGATCTCACTCCGCGTACCCTGCAGTTATGAGCCATTGCTGGTATTCTGTGGCAGTTGCACCGAGGAGCGGCCTGACATGTTTGTGATATAAAGGTGGTGCGGCACGAAGTGTTGTGCCAGCTACTAATATTCCATAACGTTTGGAGACACTACCAAGCTCATGCCATCATTGTGCAATGTGTGAATAGCGGTCTACGTTCCGGATGTGAGCAGAAAATGGTTTTGGAGATACTCGTGTGTTCACCGTGTGTTCGTGCATGTGTGCCTAGTTATTATGTTCAGAAATGCGTGTTTTGTGTGTGTGTATGCGTGTGGGGGGGGGCATGTGTGTGTGCGTGTGGGGGAGGGGGGATGTGTGTGTGTGTGTGCGTGGGGCTTGTGTATGCGGGTCGTGTACAAAAATTACCTCGCTTACTTTTACTGGTACAAATTATTCTGAAATGATTTTATTGCCTCTTCCGTATAACTTTGGATAACTGGAGTGTTCACACGTATTGCTAAGAACTGTTTTCTACGTTTCGCTTAGTGCTTCACCACGGTTTCTTGCTTGCTCTGAAGTTGATGATTGCATCTTGATGCTAGGTGTGCTGCTGCTGTGCTGCCATAATAGTCTTTATAATAATAGTTGATCAATGATACTATCAAGTTCATCATAACCATGTGTTCGTTTGTTGTCTCCACAAAGATTATTGTAATAGTTGATCGGTTTGGTTTTGAGTTCTCGTGTCTTTTTTGACTCGCAAGTAATGCACATGAATTCCTATATTTATTGCTCGAACTCGATGACTTGTTGTTGCGTGTGTGTGGGGACGGGGAGCAAAAAGTGTGTGTTTGGGGTGGTGGTGTGTGTGTGTTGTTCATGTGTCATTGATGAAGAATGCATTTGATTTTTATGTGCAGGGGGAGGGATCAACGTGTTGTGTTTGGTTATGTGTGTGTTCGTGTGTTGTGGTCCGCCATATGGATTTCTGTATTTATTGCTCGAACCAGAAGACTGCACTGGTGTTTGCGTCTGTATGTGTGCGGGGGGGGGTAAGCAAAAGACGTTACGTGTCTGTTCAGGAGGTGTGCATTTGGGCCGGCAGGGTACGAGTCATACATGTATGTCTTTGCATATGTACGCGTGTACGAGGAAGTGTGTATGTACGCACGGAGGAGGGAGTTTCTCAACACTTTCATGCATGATTGCGCATGGCAGAGAAAAACAGTAGATACGACCGTGCAATAAGAAGCAGAACCTAACATGATTAGATGCAGCGAACACGGTTTGGAAAGTGTAAAAACAGTATCCGATGTACGTATTATCCTTATTATTTTAGGCCAGCTAGAATTAATTCGTTGTTTCGGGTCACTTCACTCATCCGTACCAGGGTCGGTCGGTCGGGTTTATTTTTTATTTTATTTTTTATTTTGGTTACGTCCATGTACATCGAATAGCTTTTGTCCATCTAGCCAGTCGATCAAATCTGACTGTTGTGCAGACCATAGACAATCCAGCGCAGTCATTGTCCCATCAGATCCAGGTCCCCTCCAGGACCAGATATTGGCCTCGCTGGCAAGCGAGTCTAACCGGCGAGCAGCTCTCACCTTGAAAACTTCTGTAAATAGCGACAAGGTGGCGGAGCTGATGCTGTTTCAGGACCGATTGCGGATCGGAGATAGAAGACAACGTCGTCACCAAGCGCTGCATCCTGTCATTTAGCCATGGCTGCTTCTGAGGTCGATTTCTGGACTGCTATTATTAGGGTCGCGTGTGTACATAGTCTAGTCTACATAATTATAGTCTGTACATTTGCATGCACTATAAAAAAAAACATTTTGGGGTCGGGTGAAAAAAGACGGTCGGTCGGGTGACCCGAAACAACGAATTAATTCTGGATGGCCTTATAATTATCGTTTATGGGTGGGTGGGTTAAGGAGAGCTTCATTGAAAAAGTATAGATAGCTGAAATATCAGTCTATTCTAGCCGGACGGCCCCTTATTATTTTGATCAGCGTGTACAATGGAGCTGGACAGTACATAATTAAAAGGGTGAAAGCCTGAACTGAACTGAACTGAACTGAATTGAAGTTTAATGGACTGTCACCACTAGGCTCCGTCGGATTATGCTAGCGAAATAATGAAAATTAATTATGCTTTAATGGAGGCTCGCATTATGCTCGCTCATAATTATGCTTTGGGAAGTGGGGATACTTCACTTTGTTGTACTTATGGAGGGAAAGTTGTGCGCTTTTCGTACTGGCAAGTGGCCATACATGTAAGTACAACAAAATACGTCAATTAGTTGGCTTGCAATTTCAAATATGGACTTCACGGAGAATTTCAAGTTTTTAGGAAATTGGAGGCCACATGCCACGTACTGCTCTTTTCTCTCCGAAACTCAACACTTGCAAGCCAGATATGAAAGAAAGAAAAAATCATCAGTCACACCACCGGGACTCGAACCAGGGACCTTGCTATTCGCGAGCAATGCTCTAACCAACTGAGCTACAGTATGACTCTTATCCACAGTGATGGTAAATCTATCCTTCTTCGATCAATCCATATCTGGCTTGCATCATACTGGCAACTCACACCAATCAAGAGGGCCCTCGGCCATTCGGTTGATATCATGGGGAGCGCATCAAACTATGTCCACTGCGAGCAAATACAAATTGCAATTTCAAATTTGGACTTCACGGAGAATTTCAAAGTTTTTAGGAAATTAGAGGCCACATGCCACGTACTGCTCTTTTCTCTCCGAAACTCAACTCTTGCAAGCCACACACTGTGGATAAGAGTCATACTGTAGCTCAGTTGGTTAGAGCATTGCTCGCGAATAGCAAGGTCTCTGGTTCGAGTCCCGGTGGTGTGACTGATGATTTTTTCTTTCTTTCATATCTGGCTTGCAGGAGTTGAGTTTCGGAGAGAAAAGAGCAGTACGTGGCATGTGGCCTCTAATTTCCTAAAAAATTAGTTGACTTCTTCTGTAAAATATTTTGAGTTACTTTTAAAAACTCATGATCATGTTTAATTGTCTTCTAAGTCATCATACTCGTCCAACATGTCAACCTCACCATACCGTTCACGCTAAATCCAACGGTACTCGTACCCAACACCCAAAATACCGTCGGTTTGGTACCGTTTCGACTATAGAATGCTCGGTTTAGCGGGAGAAAGAAACGGTAAGATTTCAAATAGGGTGACGCCACAAGTCGATCGTTGTGTCAGGAATCGAAATGCTAGCCATGTCTTGAAAACACACAAAACGGTTCAGGCCGACGTACGGTCGAAGTTAGCGTGAACGGTAAAATGCTAACCACGTGGGAGTTGTCGTTAAGATTATAGCCTGAACAGCCATGGTTGTTAAAATCCAAAGGGCATGACATCGCACATAATGTACGCAAAGTTATGTGGACTACCCGTCGGTATCTCGTCCGCCCTGAGATTACTGATAACGGCTGATTCACTCATAACTTCTGCTACAAGGTATTGTGTCAGCGTGAGAAAGAACTTTGAAGAAAACAAGCAAAAAGAGCATACAACAATGTATTGCAATGATTTCTTCCCTGCGTTTCACTGATAGCCCTTTCCCAAAGATGCCATAATTTTTCGCAACTTATGCTTTTCGCAACCGTGCCAAAACAAGTGCTAGTTGCTGAAATCGCATCCATATTTTCAGCAAAAGCTCAAAAGTTGCTAATATCGCAACCTAGAATTGGAGAGTTCTAGTGCAAAAAAAACTACACAAAAGGGAGTAGAAATAGCAGAACTTACGGTGCATCGACAGCAAACTCGTAGATCTACACCCCTTCCTGCGGTGAACCACCACTTTACACAGGGCCAGTAGCCTGTTGCATGTATCCTACATGTACATCATTCCAGTGCAAGGAAAAGGGGACTATTACTTCAGTGCACATTATCACAACTACCGTTGATCTACTGTTTCTCTGAAATCAGCCTGAAGGCAGGCGAGAAATGAGCGAGTACGAGTTTGCATTTGTCCGACATGTAGTCGGTGAGTCGGTGACTTGACCGTTTGACCCCATGCCATGGCGCCAATTGCGGAAATGTTGCGAAATAGTTCGCGAAAAAGAAAGTTGCGAAAGTTGCGAAGGTTGCGATTTCTTCCTAAACAACGAAAAGTTGCGAAAAAAGTGGCGAGCATCTTTGGGAAAGGGCTATTCACTGAACACACTGTCTGTATGACTTCTGACCCCTTTACCATACAGACCACCAGCAACAATCATGATCAAATTAGGCTCCATATTTTCGACCACCAAATTATGCCAATAACTGTTTAAAACTTCCGAACATGGATTGTCATCGCCGAATGTTGTTGTCGTGAGTTGAACAGAGATGATGCTTTATCGATCGTAACTCATGGCAGATCTAAAGTGCATCTCGCCGTTTCGGAAGCTTTGTACAATCGTAAACTGTCCCCCGAGCTGTGTGTTCATAAAAGATAATGTGCTGGCTTTGCAGCTATTTGGCACTAGTCCTCAGGAGTGTGTGAGTAATATCCCATGATGTGCTGTCCTACTTTTTTTCCTTTTTTCCTACCGAGTTAAATGTGCCGGTCACCTATTTTCACCTCTTTCTTTCTCACTTCGTAAAGTGCTATACTATTTAATCTTTTATGAACTCATTTTCTTTACATTTGCAGTCTTTGAATCGTTCCATCATTCCCTGTATGGCTCTGTTGAGAAGGGAACGCAAAGTTTCGGCCTTTTTTTAAACTGTTTGGATCGTCTTCGTGCTTGGTTCTGCTGTATCGGTGCATGCGTGAATTGATAAATTCCTTGTTTTTGCTGGAATTTCCCAACGATAGGGTTCGCTTCCTTTTTGCACCGTGCAGCATTTCAATATCTAGTTAAAAGATCAGAGTCAATCAGGTTGGAGGGACACACGACACACGACACACGACACACGACACACGACACACGACACACGACACACGACACACGACACACGTACACGACACACGACACACGACACACGACACACGATCGACACACGACACACGACACACGACACACGACACACGACACACGACACACGACACACGACACACGACACACGACACACGACACACGACACACGACACACGACACACGAATGCATTCTTATTGGGTAGCAGTGTAAACCAAACATACAGTCTATATACAATTCACGTGTAAGTCATAAAAAATAATTGTACCTCCCTCCATTTACACCCAGAGTCTTAGGCATATCCCTCCCTTAGTGGTGTATATATCTCCGTATACACCGCTAAGGGAAATTATTTACAACTTTGAATGCCGACAATGCGCTAGTCGGTATGTTGGTAGGACTTTTCAGCACCTGAACGCACGCATCAAACAACACACACCATGTCACATACTTCCACCTTGCGCACAACAACAAAGACCGAAGCGAGGGCGACCTAGAAAACAACCGTTACCTACACAACTTGCGGATCCTGGCTCACAGACTGTGCTTGCTTCGCCGTCGCTGGTGGCGGTGGTGGAGGAGGGTGGGCGTGGTGGCTCATCGGGCCGGCTTGTGTCGCCGCCTTTGCTCCTGCCGTCGGTGGTTCCTTCGTCAGTGCCCCCGACGGCTTTGGCTGGGGTGGTGCCGCTTGCGGTCCCGGTCTCACTGCCTCCTCCTGATCCTCCGCGGTCGGCTCTTGCTCCGGTGGAGCTTGCCAGTGACAGACCGCGAGCAACTATGACAGTGGCATTAACACTACAATTGCCAACTCAAAAAGACCCACCTTGCGTATCAGGAGCTCCCACACCATCACCAACAATGCAATCTACAGCAACCACAACTAATCCACCATCCAAGCCCACTATTGAAAGACCAAGACGATCAACAGCCAACTACAACAGAAGCTACGCACTCAACGGGCAAGGGCGCAAGGAGGGACGTGACAGCAGGGTGACGGCCGAGTCCCGTTCAATGGACCAAGTCAGGCGGGATAACAGAGAGAGCGCAGAGGAAGCGGATGATGGGACGGACGGTGAAGGGAGCAATGAGTCTGAGAGGGACGATTGTAGTGATCGTGAGAGTGCCGGTGAGAATGTTAGTGTTGTGCGTAGGTTTCGTGGTAGCAAGTCTTCAGTGTACAATCATCTGTTGGCTAGTCCTGATTGTTGCAATTCGTATTCCAACTCTTCTTTCACTGTATTGTGCCGTGGTCGTCATGGTTATGGACTACAGTTAACAGTTTTGGAAGCCATCTGTCAGCGTCTGTATAAGCCTAATTTGTGTGTACAGAAAGATAGTATAATTGGGTTGAAATTGTTTAAGTAACGTATCATGTTTGGTGCGGCCAAGCTTGGCCGTTAATGTTCTAGGTGTAATGTACAGCTGTTATTCGTTAACACTTTGTCCTTCCTTCTTTCTTTCTCTTCTTTGTTCATTTTTCAGGTGCAAGTTTATTGTTAGTACACGCATTCGTTATTGCTCTCGCTTTCATTGTTAAAATTCACACTTGTAAATTTCACTGCTGTTGTTCTTAGTGTTATTTCTCTAAGTTAGTACAACGAAGATTCCTGATGAGTGTTGTACGAAAACTTGTTTGAATCCTTATTTTCTCTACACCAATTCTTCCCATTTTCATCGTTTTATTGCACATTGTCTCCACAGTTTTACATTACATGAATAAAGTGTACACAAATGTCGATCCAGCTTGTATTACTGATTGCGGTTATCAAAGTGTTGTCTCCTCGCCGTTTGTTCACATACAGAAGTACCAGTACTTACAAACCTGATCCGCCTCGTATTGGTTCACAAGAGTAACTGGAGGCCGTCGCTCGGCTCCTCTTCATCCATACATGGTTCAGCTGGTCCGACAGGGACACAATAATAATACGATTTTCTTGTCGTCAGTCGCTTCTTCTAGTTCTACATGTACAATGTACATAGAATCTGACAGCTACACAACATTTCGCCTCTGTTGTATGTGGCCAATTGTAATTGTGGGTATTGCTCTGCACATTATCTTGTGAGCACTCTGCTTTGAGCTGCCTCGACCGGCCTTGTTTGTACAATGTAGATACAATGATGTAGAATGACTGATGTGTCCCGCTCATTCAAGCGGCCTTCTTCTGCCTCAGGGCCTTGGCTTAGGCCGTCGTCTTGCACTGCGGACGTTCAGCCTGGCTTCCCGGTCGTCGCTCTCCAGATCGCATTTCAAGGCTGCCTGCTTCCAAGAACCGGTGCCATTACGCCACATCTCCAGATACGGCTCACCAGGCCCAGAACCAAATCCCAAGATGCAGCGAGATGTTGCAGCGCCGTCGATTCCGTCGAGCTAGCGAACGAAGAGGCAACTTGTCTTCTGCTTCCAGTGGAACAGGATCGTCGAGGAAAGGAGAGAGGATGAACAGAGCCAACAGAGCCAACTTTATAGCATGATGCAAGTCGCTCTGCACCGAGCGGGCGCCGACTCACAGCCCTTGCTTGGGAGCAGGTGAAGGTGTGAGAAGTCCGTGTGTGCGTACGAGGCATGCCTGGTTCGCGCTCCCCGCCCGGCCTGGTAGGTCTCCGGACCTGGTGAAAACTTTTCACCGTCACCGTCACGCCCGGCCCCGGCCAGAAAAGGCAGAAATGCCTGTTCACTTGGTGAAGCAAAATAAAATGAACAAAAAAGAAGGATCAAAGGATCAGTTGAAGTTCTCCCAATGAAGTTCTCCTAATCCAAAAAGAAAAAGAAAAAAGTCGCGGACTCAGCGGGGGACGTTCAGGTTCCTAGTACACGGACATGTATCTCCGAATTTCATGCCGCTTGAGTCAGCACTTGTATCATTGTATGCTATAAACTCTGTCTATGACATTGGGTGTTCCGTGCAGCAGTGTTGTATTTCTGTGCTGATAGTACACTTAAAGCTCTAGAGCCTAGAGGTACACGTACACGAACGTGCTACAAACAATGGCGCATTGTAGCATGATAGCATGTACAATGACTGTAGACCAATTTTCTGCTTGGCGCGTGCATGACCAGTGTTGATACGGAGACTCTTGGTCGGTTTAGCTGCTTCTGCTCCACCTCCACTGCTCCTGCTGCCATCGCTATGTACCGCCCTGTGCGCTTTTGCTGGATTGTGCACCATGATCGCTTTCTTGTAAAAATATGAAATGTAAAAGACTTGGTATGGAAATGTCACGCCTGACTCAATCGGCGAGCAGTTTTGACCACGTTTCGTCTCATCAGCGGAGCTCAGGTGACCAATCGCAATGAGGTTCATCGAAGGGGTGACTGTCACGTTGCGGGATAACTTGAGCGAACTGGTCTGCCGCAGGCTAAATGCGACTAGGGAGCAATATTCCTGGCGTTCTAAACTCCGGCTACAGGACAGTATTATGCTTTAAAATTATTATGATTGCTCCCTAGCTAGGCGTCGGCGGGTAATGCTCGAAAATCACACGGATTATGCTTTTCAGTATTAGGCACCGGCGGATTATGCCGGCAATATTACTGGCATAATTTGGTGGTTGAAAATTTGGAGCATAATTTGGCATCCTTTCGGAGGTAGGAGCATATATGTAACTAAAATTGATTGTATCACAGTTCTAGTATGTAGGCTACACAATTGTGTACAATACACCTGATCAGTGCTGGTGGTAGGGTCCAGCGGATAATGCTCCGAAAATGTTCGTACATGTATAATGCTAATCATAATGCTTATAATGCTGATTATAATGCTTCAACAAGGGCTATAATGCTCTTGGTTTGGAACAAACATGGAAGAAAGGCTGCACATTGTCAAACTATTACTTCCAGGAAAAAACGCATTTAGTCGATCTGCCTACGGAGTTGCTACAATATCTCTCATGAGCTCCACCACTTCTTAGCACTATATGACATGATCGAGTCTCCATTGGCTGCTCTCCATAATTGCAACCGTTTGATGCAGGGCTGTGGCTGAATAGTGGGTGTATCGAATCTTTTCCCTAGCTTATCCATGTAGTGAGAGGTGAAACCATTATTGCTGGTGATCATTTGGATGCTGGAAGCATATCATGGGAAGTGATATTCCTGCCTGCAGACAAGCTGTCACCGCTTCCACTCTGTGAAAAATGCCAGTCTTCATCTGAAACAGCTCACATGAGGCCGGTCGAGAGACGATCTCAGATCGAGATCCCTCACATTTGCGGAAATCCTGACAGCACAGGGTCAGAAATTATTTTGCCGCTCTACATCCTCTGCTTGCGCTGTCTTCTTCTCCTCAGGTTGCGTGGAGACATATGCTTGGCCAAAATACTCTTCTTTTCTGATAGCACTTGACTGTAGACCTTGCATTACAATCATCCACGACTAACTGTACAGCCTCTCTCCTTCAAGAGACCTGTCACAATGTCTCCATTGAGCCACTGCTGCAGCCACTCACTGGAGAGAGAATGAGATACAGGTCTGCTATTGTGGAGGAGCATGCGCGGCTTGATGTAGCGGTCAGTGGTTTTGTGGGGCAGTCGTTTTGAGCGTACTTTACTTGATATACGGGTTTTTAATCCTCATGCACGCTCAAATCGATCTGCACCACACACCACTGTCTATCGGCGCCATGAAAAAGAAAAGCGACGATGTTATGAAGAGAGAGTGAGAGAGGTGGAGCATGCGACGTTCATGCCTGTTGTGCTGTCGGCAAGTGGTGGCATGGGAAGAGCGGCGACATCACTCTATCGCCGAATCGCGTTATTGAGAGCGGAAAGGAGGAAGGAGCAGTACTCCCATGTAATATCTTACATCAGATGCCGTCTCTCATTTGCCCTGTTGCGATCATGCATCATGTGTTTGCGGGGTTCACGGGGTCTTTTCCGTGAGCGATCGGTTCGGCATCCGGAGTCTGCTGAGCTGGTTGTTGCTGAGACCCAGGTTGCTCGCATGTGAGAATCTATAAATTGCAGCAGATTATTTTTATTATAAATACTGGACATGGATATTGAATTAAACTGTACTCAGTGACTTTTTACATTTTACAGGCTACGTTTTATTATTATTATTATTGCAAAGCTTTCCTTTTGATCTTGTCTCTTATTGTTGTGACCTTTCCACAATAATTGTGTTGCATTGTCAAAAAAACAAATAAAATAAAAAAATAAAATAAAAACTAACTGTACGTGCTTCACCAGAAAAGTAAGACACAGGCTCCTGAGCACTCAAATCGACTTGGTACTGCGTCCACGAGAAACTCTAGTTCTTTTCGAGCCTGCTGAGCTGGACTCGGCAAAGGCAGTTATTTTGAACAAGCTCTTTCTCAGTGTTTATAGCCGCTCCTCCATCCAGGTCCAAATTTATCAATAGATGTTGTATTTCTCGCCGGCCGGTCACATTTGACTGCGGCCAACTTCCCTTCACTTTGTGTAGTGTCGCTATTGCGGTCTATGTCTCTGTGTGTGCCAGTATTATAATACAGTGGGTATTGGTTATAGCGTGGTCGTGTAAAAGAATATACTGCCTACAAGAATGAACTCTCATGTTTTCATAATCATAACATGGATTTCATGTGCACATTTATTCTTACAAGCAATTTTATCGTACAGTAGAATATATCGGTCCTAAGAATGGACTTTGTGTAGCGAAACATGCCAGATCAGTACAAAGTATCGCCTGTAGTAATAACATCCGTCCAAAGCAGTTCTGATCTGACTCGCGTTGGGTCCTAGTGCTGCAGGTTCAACTACAGTTGAACATCGATTATCCGACCACCTCTGGGCAGACAACTGTCAGGCGGTGTTCAGATAAGGCAAATGTTCCGGATAAGAAAAAACTGTCACTCACACACTTTCAGTGGTTATTACTAGCCGCACGACCTTTTTACTTTTTACTTTTCAAAATTTTCGTACTTTTTGAATGGCTCACTACATGCACAGTGCGTACTCTACGGCACGTGCGCCCAAAAAAACTGTTACGGATAATCGAATGGTCGGATAGTCGATGTGCGGATAATCGATGTTCAACTGTATTGTGGTCATGTAACTCATGTTGCATAGCCACATGGTAAGCCTATGTGACTGTGACCAGCCGCATGCACAGTAGCACTACGTACCTTGTACATGTGTGTACGATGATCTTCCTGCCTCTGCGCACATGCACATGATATGTCACACTTGATTTATCGTGTGTAAGAAATATCGGAAATAAGAATAGAAAGTCGTTTTTCAAACACCCATAGGCCCACACTATAACCGATATACCTACTGTATAATAATATTTATTTCAGGATTACCCAAAGGCTAACGCCTATCTGGGGGATCTCCTATGTTGAGCGAGAAGAGTATTTTCTTCAGTATCGCTAGAAATGCTATGGGCAGAGCCTATGGCATAATAGGAAAACTCCTCTTCGTCTCTTTGATATTCACTTCGCGGACGTCTAGTCTCCTCCATGGCTCTCCATAGTTTCTAAAAAGAACTCCTCGTAAATCATCGTTAAGGATTTTGTGTAACAGCCTCAGTTGCACGTTGGGCATGCTACATCACCTGTACATTTACCTGACTACATTGCTACATAAAGACTTTAGGTAGCAATTGCATTACATGTATGTAGTCAGGTAAATGTGTAATGGGTAGCCGAGTGGTACGCGCGGTGAAATCAACAAGAATTACTTTTATTCTTCTTTCAGGTACACACCTGAGATATAATTATTAGTGACAGAAGAAGCGGCAAAATAAATAAGATTCAAGATCTCTCCGGTGCTCACCTAGAGGTTGACTACTTCTTCGAGTTATCTTTCGTTGCTATAATATCTAATCTTCATCAAAACAGAAATGCGCAGCCGCTTTTATGCAGCAGACGCCGTACGCTTACATACGGAGATACACTAAATATACATCAGGCAAAGCTCCGTATTAGTTCCGTACTGCTTCCGTATTGGTCGGGCAGGGATACTACACCCTCCCTTCCTACAGATAATCACGCCCTCGTGATTTTCAAAAAATTAGTGAAGAGTTACGAACACAGCGTCAACCGGAAGATGGCAAATAGCATTAGTGCTAAAGGTGTTACGTGTCTACAAATCACAAAGTCATGTGCCGGTACAATACAATAATGGCGTTGCACCTAAAGGCTGTAGCCGATTGTTGCCAAACACCTTATATTTCCCGACATTATCCACTATGAAACTCGTTATGACTCGTTGTGACAGCTGTGGAGAGATTAGTTGAGATGACATCCATTGACGTGTGGCTGAATTGAACCTCAATGTCGTCAGCAAATTGGATTGACTTTGCTGGCTCTACAACCGATGGGACATCCCGGGTATAGACACTGAACAGCAGGGGGCCAAGCACTGAGCCTTGTGGAACACCACGTGTGCACGACTTCATGCCACTTTGGAGGGTGCCAAATCGGACATACTGCTGTCGGATGCTGAGATAGCTGGCAATCCATGACAATGCCCTGCCAGTTACGCCAACCTCAAACAGATCCTGTATCAGGACATGGTGACGCACTTTGTCGAAAGCTTTCGACATGTCCAGAAAGCATGCACCCGTGTGGTGCTTCTGGTCCTTAGCAGCGAGCAGGCCATCTAGCATCTGTGAGTACTACAAGGGCCTGTTCGGTGGAGTGCCTGGCTCTAAAGGCATACTGTGTGACGGGCAGCACATTATTCGCCTGAATCAAGTCTGCCAGTTGTCGCTGAACCTACTTCTCCAGCAACTTAGACACAATCGGTAGAAGGGGCACCGGACGGTACTTGGTTGGTATTGAGGGATCGCCGGATTTGTACAGTGGTCTCACCAATGCCGCCTTGAAAGCTGAGGGGACGACGCCTGTTAAATTAATAACGAAACACATATTTCCCAGAGGGAGGGTGCAAGAAGGTCGGCACAGCTCTTCAGGAGCAGCCCAGGTATGCCATCACTCCCCGTTGCCTTCCGCGGATTAATCCTGCAAAGCAGTTTCAATACGGTGGCTACATCTGGGCACTGGAAACACTGGATACCGTTCCGGTCATGGGGGCCACTGGGGATTTCAAGATGCGGTGGTCGTGTAGTGTCTGTAACGATTTGATGGAACACATCGGAAATAGAGTCTGCACTGCATGTCCGATTGTCGGCGTCTGGTTTGGTTTTCTTCGCCCTGTCACGGCGTTGATAACACTCCACATCCTCCGACGGTTTTGAGCACTGTCTTGGCATTGCCTTGAGAAGTAAGCATTTCTTTTCCGTCCATACGCCGTCGAAGCGTCCGACCAAGCTTGCTTGAACTGCGCATAAAGGGCAGTACAGTGGTCCCTCTATAATCCGGCACCATTTGTGCCACGAAAATCTGCTGGATTAGGGAGGGTGCTGGATTAACAAATCTGATCTACTGCTGCAATGTGCATGAAGAGGACATTTGGCTACTGAAAATTGTGCCGGTTTATCGAGGGTGCTGGATTATAAAGTGCCGGATTAGAGAGGGACGACTGTATCTGCTTTGTTGCGGAGCCATCGCCTATGGAGCCGTGTTTTGCGCTGGTGTAATTGGTATAGTTCTCTGTCTGACCATGGCTGGGTGGGATGGGAGCGCCGGTGAGTCTGTACCATTGGCGCATGCCTATCCAGAACGGCCATAAACTGGGTGTGCCAATGTGCCCACATCTCATCTATCGTGGATTGGGGATGGAACTCACCCAAGTCTGATGCAGCAATAGAGAGGTTTTGCATTCCGAATTTCGGAATGATTTTCGACTGTGCTTTTCCGAAAAAAACGCGTTCCGAAAAACGGTATTTTCAGTGTTTTGCATTCCGAAAATCTGATTCGACTTCGTTTCCAAGGGTTGCCATGCAAAACAAAATGGAGAGCGTCGATGGGGTTGAGCAGGATCAAATCCATGTGCGCAGGTCAAACTGAATTTGGGTGCGGTTCGAAGACGAGGACGGACTGATGGTGGACCAAGTGATCCAACAACTGAAGACGAGGTTGGCGAACTACTGTCTTGTACTGTTAGTAGGCTCCAGGGCAAAGGAAGATAGAGTGTGATGAAGTGTGAGAAGATTAGTCAACATGGCGAGATCAGCGAGAGCAGCAAAACCAGCAAAAATCAAAACTACATACGTGGAAATTTTTTAAAATAATCGAGAGCAGCAGAAAGCAAAAATACAAACATGAAAAATACACTTTTTTGTATTCAAATATGCACTCCCAAACATGAAAGAGCCGAAAATCTATTTTCGGAAAACCATGCACTTTCGCCATCACACTTCCGAAAGTTCGACTACTTTTTCGACTGCTGCCGCCACATTCCGAAAATAATTCCGAAATTCGGAATGCAAAACCTCTCTAATGTCTTCGCGAAAAGACTCAATGTCGATGCCGGATGGTGTTGACCAATCGACCTTGGTTCTTGGGGGTGAGGCGCACTGATTTCCGCTGCAGTGAGTGTTGCGAGGAGGGTAGAGACAGACTTGCATGCACAAGAAAGTGATCGCTGATCGTGCAGGGTACAATTTTGCAATGACTTATAGTACCCATGCCATGGTCATCATCATCATCATCATCAATGCATCATTTTGCTGATGACACTGCACTGTTGTGCTCTGACAGTTCGCCGTCCAACCTCGTTACCTCCATGCAGACCGGCATTAACTCCACCATAGCATGGATGGAAGCTTGGAAGCTGAGGCCCAACATCGCGAAGACCGAAGCAATGTTCATCAGCCCATCGCCGCCTACTCAGCCGTTGCACTTTCCAGGAGCCAATGCTAACGTTAAAATTGTTCATGAACACAAACACTTTGGTGTTATATTCGACAGCCATATGTCCTGGTCCCCACTGTAACAGGTTTAATCAAACTTGAAAAGTAAGAGGCCTGGTTGAGCGTGCCTCGACCAGTTATATGCAAAATGTGATAGTATACATGTGGCAATGGCGCCAATGAAGGTGCTAATAGACAGGCGTAAGACGCATGAGGTGCGAGGGAGTGTAAGTTATAGAGAACAGGGGAAAACTGTTACATCATCCCCCTCCTATGGAGAGGAAGGAGCTTATAACCCAAATGCTCAAGTGGAATAGAGTACAATAAGCGCAAACACGTGCGAGACGAAAAAAAGCTTCGCACTGAAGTAACACAATAAGACGACTGAAACTCCATGCAAATAAAGTGTAATAAGCTCAACAAATGTGTAAGGTGAAACTAGAAGTTCAACTGCAAAACTCAGCGGGCAGAAGCCAAGGTTTTGTACTTCTGAAGTGGAACAATGTCATTACCAGATTCATCCAACAAATAATGTTCAGGCTCCCAAGTGGCATCAGAGTAGCCTTGCCACTTGACTAGGTACTGAAGCTGATTCTGCCGGCGGCGGTGACTGAGAATGTTCTCCACCACATAGCGGGCATGACCATCAAGGTCCGTGATAGGCGGAGGCGTAGGCTGTCTCCTATTAGGAATAGCGTTCTTCTCGTAGGCACGGAGTGCCGACACATTAAATACCGGGTGACAGCGGCTGGTATGAGGCAACTTTAGCTTGTAGGCATTCGGGCCGACCACATGGATTATAGGAAAGGGGCCAAACCACTTGGGGCGTAATTTATGGGATGGTCGGTCCCGAGCTTCAGGAGTCAGGAGGAAATCCCGGTAGACCATTACCAAATCTCCCACCTTCAGCTTTCCCTCGACCCTTGTCCGATCTGCATAGAAGGCCTGACGAGCTTGAGCTGCCACTAGCGCATCTTGTGAGATCTTGACCGCGTCTTGTCTTGCTTGCAACCAATCAGCTGAATCTCTGCCTCCCTGAATAGGGTTGAGGAAGTCGGGTGGCGCTCTGGGATTTAGACCGTAATTTAAGAAGAACGGTGTGTTTCCTGTAGATGATTGAGTAGCGCTGTTGATAGAAAACTCACAGAGAGGTAGGAGCATATCCCAGTTATCTTGTTTATGATTTACAAAAGCCCTCAGCACATCCTCTACTATCCTGTTTACTCGTTCAGTTAGGCCATCTGTCTGAGGGTGATTGGCAGTACTAAATGCTAGTTTCGTTCCTAAGCGATCAAACAATTCCTGAAAAAATGCTGCCGTAAATCTTGGATCACGATCACATACAATACTAGAACTCAAACCATGAAGTCGAAATACATGTTGAATATACAGATCAGCACTTCCTTTAGCGTCAATAGTAGAGGAAGTAGGTGCTAAATGTACACACTTTGTCAAGCGATCTACAAATACATATATAGCATCATGACCTGTATCGGTCCTAGGCAAACCCATGATAAAATCCATCGAGATATCCGCCCACGGCTGACTGGGCACTGGTAAATTCTGCAAGAGACCAGTTTTTAGCTGGCCGCCTTTAACTCGTTGGCAGACGTCACATGACTTGACAAACGCCTTTACATCCAGTCCCATTCTGGGCCAATAGAAATATCTAGAGAGTCTGAAATAGGTACGATCTCGACCGGGATGCCCTGCAGTCACACAGTCATGGTATTCTTGAAGCAGGGCTAGTCGGAGTTTGCTACTCTTTGGAATGCATAACCTGTTCTGTGGTGAAGATCTGAGATAAAGATAACCGGGTGTTTCATTTAGAAGGTAACGGTCGTGCAGATTGTCATGGCTTGAATTTTTCAGTCTCCTGATAATGGGAGCAAGATCCTTGTCGCACTTGTAACCGCTGACAATTAACTGCGCTAAGTCTGGATTAATCTCTAGGGTATGCTCTATGGCATTCAACTGAATGTTAGGAGGATAGGATGACCCGCCATTTTCAGAATCACTGAACAGATCTGGACGGCGGGAAAGCGGGTCGGCAATGTTTTTCTTTCCTGGTTTGTGAAAGACCGTAAAGTCATAGTCAGCTAAAAACTCTACCCATCTTGCCTCACGCTTGGTGAGAGTCGGTTTGGTTCGTAAATAGACAACACCCATATTATCAGTCATCAGGTCAAAGTGGCGGAATAGATAGATTCTCCAGCACTTTAATGCAAATACCACAGCCAACGTTTCCCTCTCGGCCGCAGTATAGTTGCGTTCTGCAGCTGACAGTTTCCGACTACAATAGGCTACGGGATGCAAATCCATATCTTCTCCCTGCTGCAGGAGCACACCCGCCACGGCAAAGTCACTTGCGTCAGTTTCTACCATGAAGCTTTTCTCAACATCGGCCAGTTGCAACACTGGCGCCTCGAGTAATGCTGATTTTAGAGACTCGAATGCCTTCTGTCTAGCAGCGCTCCATTCAAAGCGTGAATTTTTTCCGGTGATTTCTTCTAATGGACGAGAGATGGTCGAGTGTCGATCTATGAACCTTCGGAAATAGTTTGCAAAGCCAAGAAACTTCCTCACATCAGTTACTGACGACGGAGTTGGCCAGGTTTCCACAGCACTTATCTTCTTGGGATCAGGGGAAATTGATGTGCCGTTGATTTTATGCCCCAAGAAGAGAACTTCTCTCACGCCGAATTCGCATTTAGACTGTTTGCAATACAGCTCACTATTTCTAAGTGTTTCTAGAACTGTTTGAAGATGATGCTGATGATCTTCCCAGGTCTTGCTGAAAACTAGAATGTCATCCAAGAATACTACAACGAATTTTCGGAGATGCGGTTGCAGAATAGAGTTCATGAGTGACTGAAAGGTGGCCGGGGCATTAGTCAGCCCGAATCCCATGACTCTAAATTGGAAGTGGCCGAACGGCGTATTAATGGCCGTCTTAGAAACATCCGAGTCTTGAATTCTGATTTGATTGTAGCCTGACCGCAAGTCCAACTTGGAGAAATATGCACTGCCCTGGATCGTGTCGAATAAGTCATCAATATTAGGAAGACAAGCTTTGTTTTTGATCGTAATTCTATTCAATTCTCGCCAATCGCACACCATTCTCAGAGTACCATCCGACTTTTTCACAAAAAACACAGGTGCACCGTATGGCGACTTACTTGGCTCAATGAATCCCTTCTCAAGTAATTCTGATAGCTGTGACTGGAGCTCGTCCATCTCTGGTTTCGGAAGGCGGTAGGCGGGTCGAGACGGTGGTCTGGCTCCATCATCTATCTGGATTTCATGGTCGACTGGTCTCTTCGGTGGAAGCTCATTCGGCAGCTCGTCTGGAAATAAATCCTGGTACCTCTTGAGCAGGTTCTGGATGTCGTGTTGCTCTGATTCCTGGAGTTGTGGCCCGGAACGATTCTCCTCGTTTGCAGCAGTGACCCATGCAAGAAACCCCTCGGCTCCACTCCTCAGGGCATGACGAGCTTGTCGGCCACTGATAAACATGCTTTCCACAGATGGCCGGTCGGCTGTCGGCGGGTTAGCTGAAGGCAATTTGGCAACAAAGGGCTCACCGTCCAACTGAACTTCGTTCGTACGGAAGTTGATGCTGGGGTTGTTCCTTGTAAGCCACGGCTTGCCAAGAATAGCGTCGTAGCGAGTCAGGGGATACACAGTAAAGTGCTGTTCCTCACTGAAGCCCCCGACTGTCACCCTTAGCGTGCGTGTGGAAATCTGCGGGACCTCGCTGGTCGAGCCGTCCGCCAATGTTACGCTCAGCACTGCTGAGCTTGCATCCGTGTCAAGATGATGCTTTTGAACAAAACTGTCTGCAATGAAGTCATGCGTCGAACCGGAATCTATCAGCATCACTGCACGGCGACCGCCGATCTTTCCCTGTATGCGCAGTAGGTCGTGTTCAGGTTCATTGCCGACGCTGACGTTGCTGACATGACACCTTTCTGCAACGGGACAATTTCCTACAGCTATGGGTGTCTCCGGCTCCGTAGGTTCCTGGAGAGCAACGTCTTCAACCTCCAGAGCTCCGAACCGGTTAGCGACTGGTACCGGCGTGGGCGCTTGGGTCGTCGCCAGTAAGCGCACCCCCTTTCTTACTGGCGACCAGCGTTTGGGTAGCGCTGTCCACCCTCAGTACAGTCTTTAGCGAGGTGGCCTGGCTTCCTGCAAGCAAAGCAGTGTCCCATTGCTCGCAGTTGGACACGCTCTTGGTCCGTCAGCTTGCGGAGGCCCTGACCACGGAAGCTGGGCACGGAACGCGACTCTCTACTGGCTGGTGGCCCCGACGCCGGTGGCCCTGACGACTGCTCCACGGTGTTTGCTGCCATGACAGCTTGCTCCAGGGTACGTGGATGCTCACGCATGACCTGTCGCTGGATGTGCGGCACTAGACCCCTGACGAACAGCAGCGCTCTGGTGTGGTGGTCGATTTCCGGCACTTGCAGGCTGAGGCGAGTGAAAGCAGCAATGTATGCGTCCAGCGACCCGCGCTGCGCTGCGGAAATTAGTCCCAAACGCGATGTTTCCTCGTTGTGCCGTGGTCCGTACACATCGCCAAGTGCCGCTTTCAGAGCAGGCCAGTCGGAAAACACTTGTTTAGCTTCCAATGCCGCTATCAACCAAAGACGAGCGTTTCCAGTCAAAAATCCTGCCGCGTAGTCGACCCTCTGTGCCGCATTTGGGAGTGCCAACGACCGTAGGGCCATGTCCATTGCAAACGTCCATTCTTTGAATGTAGCGGAATCTCCTCCAAACACAGGCGGCTCTTTCGTAAGGCGGGGTGTTGGCTCCCACGGTTCCGAGTTCGGATGTATCGTTCGGTTTCCTTGGCTAACGCGCTGAGCGGTCTTGATATCGTTTATCAGCCGAACGACGAGTACGAGGAGCGTAAGCAGAGCGACCAGAACACCTGCCAAAAGCAGAGTAGTAACCATCCTCTGCTACCAGTGTAACAGGTTTAATCAAACTTGAAAAGTAAGAGGCCTGGTTGAGCGTGCCTCGACCAGTTATATGCAAAATGTGATAGTATACATGTGGCAATGGCGCCAATGAAGGTGCTAATAGACAGGCGTAAGACGCATGAGGTGCGAGGGAGTGTAAGTTATAGAGAACAGGGGAAAACTGTTACACCCACAGGTCCAGTCAGTATGCAAGCGAGCTAGCTCCTCCCTTGGCATGTTGCAACCTCACTGCCACCATTTAAATGACCATTGCCGAAAATTGTTCTTTACGTCGTATATTCTACCTATATTTGATTACTGTGACACAGCGTGGTGCGGTCTGTCTCAGGCCCTTGTTCAAACTCTGGAAATACACCAGCGTCTGCTTCTAAAAATCCTGTTTCGCAAAAATCAAACATTCTCCTCCCAACGTCTCTACAGTTTAGCTTCAGTATCTCCCCTCTTAGAGCGACACCAGCAACATCTTTGCATCCTTGTACACATGATCTTGTTAGACCTGGCTCCCAAACACTTTGCTAAGTATAACTGGTTTGTGTCCACCAGATCAACACGTCATTCCTTCTCATTACCCCGTGCCAATACCTCCCTGTTTCTGAAATCTCCTATCTTCTCTGCGTACACTCTCTGGTCTTCCCTGCCAACTAGCCTTAAAGCATGCACAGACATTAAGGAGTTCAAGCTTCAGCTTCTTCGTCCTAAATAATCTCACCATTTTCGTCATGCCTCCCCTTGCAGTACTCTCTTTGTTTCTCTCCTTATTATTCAGTTCGCCGTGGTTGGCTACCACCCGACTTCTCATATATATTGGCAGTCTTCTGACGAGCCAGGAGATGTTGAATTAATAATAATAATAATAATAATAATCATCTGCGTTGCCGAAAAAATAATAAGTATAGAATAAACACCGATGTCGTAGTGTTTATGGGAATATAAACACTGCTATAAAAACCGAGGCGTAGCCGAGGTTTTATAGACAGTGTTTATATTCCCATAAACACAAGACAGAGGTGTTTATTCTATTTATACCTAGCTTCGTTTTTGGCCTGAAATACTGGTCCGAAATAGCTATTTTAGTATCCCAGTATACTAAAGTATACTATTATGTGTAGGTAGCAATGCGTGTTCCAGACCTAAGACCTATCTTTCAACCAACATCTGCATCAACACCCTGGTGGCTGGGTGGTCAAGATAGGTGCTTGGGAATCTTATGGTTGCAGGTTCGATTCTTGCTGAAACTTCTTTCTTCTCTTCAATTTTTTTCTTTTTCAATTGGAGAGAAAATTTCTAAGTCCCTTGAAAGTTGAAAAGGTACAACCTCTAAGTGGGTAATATAGCAAAGTATATACCCCAAGTTAAAGTGGTGAATATGGAGATATATTCACCAGTTATAGATCACAGGAATTAGTGGGGGTTAATATGAGCTGGGTATAATAGTAAAATAATAAAATAATAAACGGCATTATGCAGCTGTGTAAGCAGTAGATGCACAGTGTGACTGCCATCAAGAGTCCATAACCCCCCAGAGTGTGCAACTCCAGGTTGGGGTCTGGCGCAACGAAATCCAAACATTGCGTCATCCGGTCCATAGTCAAGCATGGGCGGATGGGGCCATGTGCATATCTGGTACATCCGCTACTCACTACATGACGTATGAAGTTTGCATTTCGTTGCGGCACTGATTTGTGCTGAGAAAGATCACGAGTTGCACACTCTGGGGGGTTATGGACTCTTGCTGCCATGCATCTTTGTCAGATGCCACTAGCAATTCTCATGCAGATAGCCCTTGGCGGATTATGCCGGCATAATATTTGGCATGATCTTGGGATTTCGTCAAAAAATTATGCTCCCGCATAATATACGAATTCCAACGTGTAAGGTCGGCATAATCTTTCGGTTTAGACAAAAATTATGCTTAGGGGCATAATACAGCTTTGTCAGAAAGCCTGCAGATGTGTTTTTTTTTTAAATAGTTTCATGTCCAAGTCTTTTTAAAGTATGCATGTCGTGAGAATTGCCAGTTGGCATCTGACAGAGATGCCTGGCAGTCGCACTGTGCATGTGCATCTACTGCTTACACAGCTGCATAATGCCGTTTATTATTATTTTTTAAATTTTACTTTTATTATTTTTTCGGCAACGCAGATGATGATGATGATGATGTCGTACCGCGCACGTGTGCTGCAAAAGTGAAATATGGGAGAAAAGTGCAAAAGTGCACAGAGGTCGCGTCCTGAACTCCTGATGTCGTCACCTCGGAAGCCACGCATGCGAAAACCATGCATGCATACATGTTTTTAATCTGAAAAGGCCGTTGCCATTTTCTTTGAAAATAGGGTGGAACCAAGAGTACATAACCCCCCCCCCCCCCCAGAGTGTGCAACGCCTGATCCAACTCTGCATAGGGTCTTGGTCGAGCGGAATCGGATCTTTGCGTCATAATACCGTACACATCTGAGGGGAACCCGGGGAGTCGCGGATACTCTTGGATCAAAAACAATGGTACCCTGCCTCGAGACCGGCCTTGCGCTGGTGTGGAGTGTACGCATGACATCAGAAGATCCGATTCGCGATCCGCTCGACCAAGACCCTTTGCAGAGCTGGATCGGCGTTGCACACTCTTATCTGGGGGGTTATGTACTCTTGGTGGAACGGAGCATAATTCAGCATAATTCAGCATATTTGTTGGCATAATCAAAAGCATAATTTGACGATTGGCTGAGCATAGTCCGCCAATGGCTACATGCAGATACAGTACATGGTGTACCGGTGTACCCATAGTGGAGAGCACTAAATCCAGCAGTGTTCCATCCGGGCATCGGGGTGTGACTCGGGTGGCGGGCTGGACGTAGTTTTGGAGCCCATAATCCGATAAGGTCCCAGAAGCGCTGGTGAGGACGAATGGTCATGCATTGAGCAAGATTGATATTGAAGTCACCCACCAGTGTCATTGATGGTGTTATTGTGGCAGCATTGTGGAGGTGTGAGTCCAGGTGGCCCCAGAAATCAGCAGTTGCATTCGGTACGTGGGCGATAGAGGCAGCCAACGAGGTGCCGGCGTTTCCCTCCGCCAATAGCTATCCAGGTAGCCTCCAGGTGGCTATTATGCAGATCCGAACGATAGGTAACTGGGAGTGATGTCCTGTAGAAGAGGCGTGTGCCCCCACACTGGCGCTCGGGCCGGTCACAGCGAACAACACTGTAGCCGGGAATACAGATTTCGCCATTCGAGATTGTACTATCCAGCCAGGTCTCGGCAACGCCAACGGTGTCCCAGTTGTGCTGGTGGGCAAGGCTGTCCAGTGCATGCAGCTTGTAGCGCAGGCTACAGATATTTAAAATCCGATGTTGAGGCTCAGAGCAGTTGAGGCGGTCATTGTGAGGAGGCTGGGGCACTCTTCTTGTGATCAGGAGCTGCACTGAGGGGGGGGGGTCGTCGTCCCTGTCCCTCTTGAGGCTCTGTGCCTTGCTTGGAGTGCCAGATGGACGTGAGGTCTCAGTTGAAGTGGTTTCAGTCTGGGAACCTTCCTCACCCTCCGTGCTGACTGCAGGTTCCGTTTCGGCTGAGGCTTCAACAAATTTCCAGGACCGGCAGTACACTCTTCCTGGCCAGAAAAGCCCGAGAGAGCAGAGTCTTGGCATCTGGGGAAGCAACCATAATTCTTGCAGATGATCCAGAAGCAAACACCTTTTAAACAGAGATCAATTTCACTGTGTTCCCGATGGCGCTGCTTAAACAGGAACAGCCTCTTTTACGGGCAAAAGCAACACAATGATGAGAAACCAGGATGTGATAGGAAGATAATATTAATAATAGTACACAGCACTTGAAAACACCGCCATTCCGGCAACGGGCTCTCAGCTGCACCAAATGAAAATTTGCCAATATTTCGCCCAATTCAAGTGCAAGGAATACGCTGCAATGGAGTTTGGGAATTCTGAAGAATAGTACACAGGTGTGGAAAGTATGTCTCCGGAGTGGCGACAGTTTTACACTAAAACACAGCTGGTTTTAGATGCGGCTTTCAACCACCACCAGCTCCCTGAGCTCGTTAACTGGACGATGGTATGCCGACCGAGACCCACGGACACACATGACAGCGGACCGGAGCAGCGCGAAAGACAGCCTGCAGCGGACATATGCAACATGGTGTGCATAGGGCATGCTAGAATCAGCCCTGGCAAGCAAGCCACAGAGGCACTTAAGGAATCTTTTACATTCAGGGGAGGCAACACCAGAAGTTGACAACACCAGCGGGCTGAACGTGCCACGATCCACATTGAGGATTCGCTCTCCGTACTGCAGCTTCTTCTGGCGCTCATGTTGAAGCAGTAGGGCATCCAATGGTGGGGCCGAGGAGGACGCCGCATCAGGATGGAAGACGCGTACGTCAAAGAAAGTATCCTGTGCTCGGGTCTAGAAGCCACGGGCATGGACATCAGCGCGGGCATCCTCGGCGGTGTTTGCCGATGCAGCCTAAACACCTCTCCAGAGAGTGGGGCTAGCTGCGGCTCGATTGCCACTGCGTGGCAGACCTCCGTGAGTAGCTCCCCTACCATGTCACGGACTTCGTTATGGCGGATTGTAGGGAAGCCACCCCGGGGGCAACATATGGCATGGGCAGTGGAGAACAGAACTCCGCAGGCACACTTCGTGGGGACATCGAGGAGAGGCCAGTCATACCGCAATGCAAGGCCGTCCCTGCACTCCTGCTTCGAGAGATGGAACCCATGTTCCTTGAGAGGAAGAGCAGTCAGCCAGGAAGAGGGGCCTTTGCGGGACAGCTCATCCATACGACGGGCCAAGGGGCGGTCCGCAGCTTCTCGGAGAGCAGCGAAAGAGGCAGCACTAGCTTTCTTGGAGGACTTGGCAGCAGATGCTCTCTCACGTCGGGCTAGCTGATCCACAAAGTCGCAGGAACGATGCTGCCACTCTCTATCGTGCTGGTGGATGATCTCGTCAACCTGGCTGCTCGTGATGACTTGGGAACCCTGCAGTTGGGAGGTAGCGATTTCTTTGAAGTATGGCAAACCCATTCCACCGAGCCGGCAAGGTAGCCGTGGAAGAGAGAGGTCATCCGCCGTGAATGTGCGTTTCCCTGTCAGAGCCGGAAGGAAGTGCTCCGTGACCGTGTCAGCTCCCTCCCCCTCACTTACATGTATCTATTTACATGCGTTTCGTAATCCCGTCCATGGTGCGCTGGACTGCTTTTTATCTTGTTACAGTCGTGGATAGTTGCTTCATAACTCGTTTCCATGTGATTTCATCTATTTTAATTATATTTACTGGCTCACTATCCGAGCTAAATATTATGATAATCCTAGGTCGGCGTTGCTAGTCCCGCCTCACCGGCACAGGCTCCCTGAGAGCACTAGTACATTGACTGTCTTTCTCCTTTGTTGTCTCGATCATTTTTCTTTTGTCTTCTTCTTCTTCTCCTCTCTTTGTTATGGTAGTATGGTATGAGTAGGTGCATTCTGTAAAAATAAATGTACATATACATGTATGTACGTCAATTTTTTCTCCAGACTTTTCCCGTTTGTCTCTTTCCCTCAAACCAGTTAACATGTATGTACATTCGGGTTATGGAGATTGAGTGCTATCGAGTTCTACATGTACAATCAAGTACATGTATGTACATGTACTTGTGTAGGCCCATGCACATGTACATGTCTATTATGTATATCCTCGATAGGCGTTAGTTAGCCTTTGGGTTGTCCTGAAATGAGGATTATCATAATATTTAGCTCCGATAGTGAGCCAGTAAATATAATTTTTTTAATAGATGAAATCACATGGAAACGAGTTATGAAGCAACTATCCACGACTGTAACAAGATAAAAGCAGTCAGAAAGTGCGATAACCAGGTCTCAGGTCGTTGAATGTCTCAGTAGCCTGTCAGTTGTATGCCCTGTTAATGTTATCGCTCTTTCTGACTGCTTTTTATCTTCGTACAGTCGTGGATACTGTATCCGTACAAATTTTCGTTTGGAATTAACTTTCCCTATATTCGTTAGGGGCACGAAATAACTAAAGTTTGTACATGTACCAAACTAAAAGTTTTTTCTGAACGTTCAGGGTGACAGACCTCGACCAAGAACGAAATTTAGTACGTAACAAGCCTGCTGGTCGAGTGATCGAATTCGAAAGATTTCGTGAAAAATTCTACTTGTACAGTAGTTAGTTCATAACTCGTTTCCATGTGATTTCTTCTTTTTTAATTATCATAAACATTAATATTACGTTTCGATGTGTGAAGAAAGTGCTGAGCGAGTGGTCACTGCTTGGATGACGACTACACCACCGCTTAGTGGTAGAGCATGGCTGGCCATGACTGGCATGAGCGAAGGTCCTGGTTTGAGCCCTGGTTGGGACGGTCAATTTTTTCTTCCCTTGGAAAACTTCCCCTAGAACGTATGAATGGTATTATTACATGCACTCCTTCCGGTGGGGAAAGTGCAGAGTTGTAGTGGTAGGAAAGCACGCGGCTATTCTATCACTGCATGTTCCGTTGTGTTAGCCGCATCTGGTCGCAGCCGCTCCCCGCCCCGTTCCCATTTCGTGCTCAGATTCCGTTTTTGTTGATATTCAGTGGAACACTATACCAGAAAGCTGTAACTCGGACTTTGTGTGTTTTAGTCTCCCCACTTCTTCCTGTAGGGAAAGTGCAGAGTTGTAGTGATGGGAAGGCACGCGGCTATTCTATCACTCTATTTTCCGGTGTGTTAGCCGCATCGGGTCTCAACCGCTCCCCACCCCCTCCCCATGTTGTGCTCAGATTCCGTTTTTGTTGACATTCAGTGGAACACTATACCAGTAAGCTGTAACTCAGCTTTGAGTGTTTTAGTCTGCCTACTTGTGCCAGTGGTTGTGAGACTTTTCCACTCACCCCTACCGTTAGACGCTGCATCTGTCGCCAGTTTCTTTTTGATACGAGAAACCACGAACCTCGAGAACAGAATATGTTTACCGGGTGTTAGCAGCCGTCGTGAGTTCACTTGGGGAACGGACACGATAATTTACTTATGTACTTTAGGAAATTAGAGGCCCCATGCCTCGTAGAGTCGTACTGCTCTCTTCTCTCCGAAACTCCACATTTGTAAGCCAGATGAGAAAAGAGCAGTACGAGACATGTGGCCTCTAATTTCCTAGTGCTTTGAAATTCTCCGTGAAGTCCATTGAAATTACATGTGCATGTACTTTAACATAGAAGTTGCGACTTCGGCGGTAATAGTCATGAAGTTGATTGTTCCAACGAGGAGCACACGCTTCTTGCCGAACTTGACACTTGACTGACTCACGACTGCCATCCGGAGCACACCAGGAGCACGTCGCACCTTCCACTCGGCAAACCTGCAAGAAAGCACCACTCCCTGCTCAATACACGGTGTTTCGGGGAATTCACCCCTTATCAGTTGAGCTTGAGTAGGCTGAGGAAGATTGTGCCTGAAAAGCACCACTTATATACTGCTCTCCAGGCCAAACCATCACCAGGGATACAAACTTACAGAGACGCTTTGTTTCCAGCGCGACAAACACCTCGTGAAGCTCCAGGTAGCAGCGTGAGTCAGAGTCGCTCATGGAGTTGTGATAAACAGACGTTGAGAGCCAGTATAGCTATTCGCAACGCTGTCACCTCCAACAACTAGTCGCACGTCCGCGTGAGGGACAACAATACGAACTTAGAAGTTGCGACTTCCGCAGTAATAGTCACGAAGTTGATTGTTCCAACTAGGAACACACGCTTCTTGCCGAACTTGACACTTGACTGACTCACGACTGCCATCCGGAGCACACGAGGAGCACGTCGCACCTTCCACTCGTAGTGGTGCTTTTCAGGCACAATCTTCCTCAGCCTACTCAAGCTCAACTGATGAGGGGTGAATTCCCCGAAACACCGTGTATTGAGCAGGGAGTGGTGCTTTCTTGCAGGTCTGCCGAGTGGAAGGTGCGACGTGCTCCTCGTGTGCTCCGGATGGCAGTCGTGAGTCAGTCAAGTGTCAAGTTCGGCAAGAAGCGTGTGTTCCTAGTTGGAACAATCAACTTCATGTACTTTAAATGTATCTAAATGGGCTTGATGTCTGAGGATTGGTGGATAGCCATGAAAGTTTGAAACTGCGAGTAACAGCTTACACAATATGTAGTTTAGCTCCGTTCCATTGCTAACATGTCTATTGGCTCTGCCCTCGTTGTGATTATCACTTTTTGCAAGAGTTTAGCAGCATAGCTTGCGGGTACCAGTGCAGACAATACGTCATCAAAGGTTTTAAAAAAAGTTGAAAGGCATGACTAAAGTTCTAAGAAAAGTTTCCTAGTTTTGTCCTTCACTGTGAACAGACAACATGTAGAGGTTTGGTACTAGTGCAATGATGGATTGCAAAACACGAATATCAGTCGTATGACACCACACATGACTTTGTATTATACATGTACATGTGCAATACATGTACATGATGTGCGATGTATGTGAATTCGTCCTTTCCCTGTGCCTGTATTATCGCCGAACACACTCTATACTGGTGGCGTACCAACTCATTGACAAGCAGAATGGCTCTGTCTGTTTCATGTATTATAAGGTAAACGAAAAGGACATACATGTATGGATATGAGTTTTACGAGTAACTCTCCACCTAGGTAACCAGATACTATAATAATTATACAGTCAGAAAGTGCAACAACTAGCCACAAAACTGACAGAGTACGGACAGAGTACTGAGACATTCGACGTCCTGACACCTAGCTCGAGTTACTCTTAACTTGTATCCATAATTATATCCTTTTCCTTTCTACATTTATTATTGGCTCAACATCCGAGTATAATGTATAGCTACGGGAACAATTACAAGAGACCTGCGATAAAATGATCAGCTGTAGCACCTACTCCACTTTTATGTTTAGGTATCTATGTCATTCGGATCTTCCCAAGTTGTACATTGTACTGTTGAGATACCGAATTCAAATAAATCAATACCATACAATACATTAAATTTCTCAAAATGCGAAGACTCCACTGTAGCCATCCACTATATCCATACATCTTCACGACACTCTCCAAACGGTCTCTGGGATACAACAATCACTAAAAGAAAAAGAGATACTACATTTATACAAACGAGAAAGGACCAAGGAACTACAAGTTACGCTATACTGTCCACTAACACCACCAGTTACTAAACAATCAGCTCATGCGATAACATTGCACGACGCTGACCGACGGTACTGACGTTCTACAACTAACTGGCTAACAGCTCTAGCACATCTTGGATGCGCACTCCAACAGCCTTCCAACTTGGAAGGTTCTAAGTTATAGAAATACCATCAGGAGGGGAAGGTGAGCGCAACCAAGAAAAGCACGAGCTGAAAGTCTCAGCTGTGAAGGACGTTGGCCTGCTTATTGTCCATCTAAATTGTCATAGTCGAAGTACAGTGCTGTTTTACTGAGGCGTTCGGTTTTCATGATTCTTGTTCGCATAGCTTCCCCTTTTATTGATCCTCGCATCTTTTGAGCCACACAAGTTGTGTGGAACGTTGCTTTACGTTCTTGAATCGTGGTTTGACCGTATTGTCCAATGGTCTTGCCAGTACATGTATCGTCATCGACATGCATGAACATCCGCCCACGTCCTTCATGGAATAATTTATTCCATGATATCGCGAGCATAAATCCGCCGGAACCTACTACATGTACATATACATGTATGTTAAAAACCGGGGTTTACCGAATAGTAAAACGTGTATTGCTGGTCAGGTGACCCGCTTGGCGTGACCACTTGACATCCCAGCGCTAACACTGCTTGATGTGATGCATATCATGGGGTAGTTTCACTATAAGTATAACAGTCTACCATGGTTTATTACTACATGTACAATGTACATACATGTACTCATTACGTGTTTGGAGAATGCATGGCAAACCACTGTTCACGGGTGTTCAATTTTTATTTTATTTTAATTCACTCAACTCGTGGTACATTACCAATTGGCACATAAAGTGCGAGAGAGGGGTGATATCCAAGAATAGCAAGAAAATAAATAAAGGAAAAGAGGCGAAGGAAAGGTAAACAAGCAGGAGAGATTTGATAACCGCAATCAATAAGACAAGCTGAATCGAAATTTGTGTATACTTTGTTCATGCAATGTAAAACGGTGGAGACAATGTGCAATAAAACGATGAAAATAGATTTACATGTAGTTTAGTTCGTTGCCTCAGCAGTACATGTACATGTATAATTTTATACAACGTCAATGTAGAAAAAAAAGAGAGGGTGGAACAGAACACAACATAACAGACGCTTTACACTACAGGGTTCTCTGATCATGAATTTGGTATTTTCTATCTGAACACGTTGATTTAGCTTTGCCAGTACAATCAATCCGTCGAGATAGCAACGAAAAAAACTTCCTAATGCCGAACTCTGGCCAATACGTAATTCGCATCAGCTGTTGCGTTTCCGTATCTTTGTTCTACAGTGTACATGTAAATGTATTTTTGAAAGTGGTATGCCTCAAAGTTGGAGGTTTTCAAGGAGACTTGAACTACGAACATACATGTACTATCTTGTAGAAAGAAAGTGAATTCGTTAGCGGAGATGTGCAGAATGCTTCAGAAAATTCAAGAAATACAGCAAAGCAGGGGACACAAACGTAATTTACATGTACTGAAGTACATACGCCTTCATACTGTTATGGACAAGAATGAAGCCCGCACTTTAGAATGTGTTGTAAATCTGGGTGAGACGTTCGTGCTGAGAGAGAGAGAGGGGGGGGGGTCTGTAATAGGAGACAATTATTTTCATACAGTACAAGCCAAGTGCAAGAATAGCGATGAGAGGGATATGCGATGATAGTTGAACAAGAATCTAAAAAGAATCTACAAAGAATCTACAAACATACATGTACGGTAGTAGTAGTAATTGTGTTTCTTATACACTGTGCGCTGGTGTACGTACAATGTACTCTGTGTACTGTGTGCAAATGTCCGTCAGGCGTTAGCTTGCTGGGTCTCAAGGTCGTGGGGGATTTCACTGAAATTTGGTCGTTCCGTGGCGGTGGGTCGCAGGCATGCTTCCACCCGGTGACGATAGTCGTATGGCATGCCAGGTGGCAGTGGCAGCTGATGACCACGTGCGATTGCCGCCTCCACCTCTCCCTCGCCCTTAAGATGGACATACGGTGTTTGGCGAGTGAATATCTCCCACAGCACGACGCCAAAGCTGTGCAGGAAGTGACAAATCCGGAACAAAACATCAAAGGAGAAGAGAGAGAAAGTTAGAGGAGAGAATGATGAGAGAACGTTTGGGGGAAAGGGAAATATAGAAACAAACAGGCGGACGGACATACAGACAGACAGACAGACTCACAGACGTACATATAGGAGAATAGGCGGAAAGAAGGGAATAGGCAGATGCAACAACAGGAGAAAGACTACACCGATTGATACTGGTACATTTTTTACGTTTCGACGATCGTCTCCTTGAGAAAGGATATCATTTCTTTAATAATATTCTGAAGAAGACAATTGTCGAAACGTTAGTATATCAATATCAATCAGTCTGGTTGTGCTCCTGTTGTGTGGTGCGACTATTCTCCGTTGCAGTTCTTAAATCCCTTGTCCGGACCTGTGCTGGTGTGGCATCGTATGAATATCAAGTTATTTCCAAGCCAGACAGACAGACAAACATACTTACAGACAACCAGACGGACGGACAGACAGACGGACTGACAGAAAAACAAATCGACAAACTGACGGACAACGGGTCTATATAATGTTATCACCACGGTGGAAAACCAGACCACTTAAATTAACATGAACATGACAAGACAGTATGGATACTACGAGTCGTGGCTGTGAGACAGGCAGGCAGCCAGGCAGGCATAGTGGGATGATCTAAGACCATCACTGACAAACAGGGACACTCGCTTCACGTCCTGCTTGAAGGGCAAGAATTCTTCCAGCTGTGCTGCGACCTACAATTATCGGTTATTGGGAACATTTTAGGCCTTTCCCAAATCGGCCATTTATTTTGTCCTATTCGGCTTTTCGATCGGCTGAAAATTTCTGTAAAAGGTGGAAATTCGGCTCTAAAGTCGCAGCCACCTTTCGCAGATAATGATTACAGAAATTGTATTTGCATGCTATTGAGGCACTAAAACATCAATTTTCGGTCAATTCAGTGCGAAAATTCCGTATTCGGCTAAAAGATCGGTGATTTCTTCAAAACCACTATTTGGGAAATGCCCACGGGCCGTGACGCAGGCGCGGTCATGCCCAGTTGCTCACGACCCTGCAAAACATGTACATTCGGCGATTTCTTGGTAAAATCTCAGAATTCGGCCATAAGATCGGTGATTTTCTGAAAAGGCTAATTTTCGGCGAATTTTTCGGCCGGCCGATTTGGGAAAGGCCTAGAACACGTGACCTGAGACCGAGGAAAACATGCTTGCAGCGAACTGGATTTTCGGTCACCATCATGATGGGTCTGATCTACTCAGCGCCCATGGCTTTAGGAGCTGCAGCTGCCCCTTTACCCATTTTCCTTGAGGGTGATGGTGGTACTACAGATAAGGATGCGAAAACCCTCCGTCTGACGGAACCCCACTTGAAGCGTGAAAGTACTTCTGAGTATTCGTCTGAGCTATCTTCCGTCGAGCGTTATTTACTGTACTGTGTAAGGCGACTGTGCTGGGATAAAGTGACATAACAGAGTGGCTTGACATCTTTGTCATATGACTCACTTTTGCTTGGGTCGTGATCATGACACAATGCATGTGGACACTAGAGATAATACGATTGCCAGTATGCGACACATAGATGCAGCTAAGGGGGCAGCCTACCCATAAATTTCATATGGCATTCAATTGACTGCAACTTTGGTGTTTCTCAATGGATTTGAGTGAAATTTTGACCACACACTCCTGCCACTATGCTGGCCCTCAGGTTCTTGCGCCTCACTGACAGGCTTTCCAGGTCGGAAAAACTCAAATTTAAGGCATAGTGCCACGGTGTGCGAGCCACCCAGGAGCCAAACAAATGCATTTACAATTTTTTCACATTTTCGGCCCATTCTGTCCGTGCGCGGGACTCAAACCTAAAACACGTCCAGAAGCAGCCATGGGTGGTGGGCTAGGGCCCCTCAACGTGGCCCTGGAATCTGTCACAACGGAACGAGTGGGCGTTCCCTCACAGACTCCCACAGACGCAAGTCAATTTTTGAATTTTTTAAGGTTTAGCACGTGCTACGAGGTCGTACCTTTGATACAACATCCAGTGCTGGGACCTCCACAGCAAGCCATTTCCACAGCGCTGCACACCAAATCCAGGATACCCTCAGAAACCGGCAAAGACTACCACTCACGTTCCGCTACTGCCTAGTACTGAATCCTACCTGACTTCTTGACACGACTCAAACTTGCCAAAGTCACTAAATCAACGTCAACTTCAATAATCAAGCCACATATCTGCAACATCACGAGGGTGCTGGCAAAAGTCCTGCTGCACGGCGGCGGGCAAAGCCCGCCGCGGTGCAGCCCAATACGTGGCTCAAAAACGTGATTTTTGGACTTTTGGGTAGTCTGCCACCTTAAGGGTTGACTGGAGTTGTAACAGATATGGCTGTCCCGTATGATTATGGTTGCGCTACAGAGCTTTTTGCATCTTCTTCTTTATCTGTAAAATTTACGTATTTCAAGACAGTAAAGTGAATCATGGAGTGTGGTGGTGGTGGGGCCCTATAAGCTCAGCTGACCAGAGGCCTACCTGTATACGTCGGCTTTCTCGTTGTAATGCTCTCCCCGCACAGTCTCGGGTGATTTCCATCTCAGTGTACCCACTTCACGGGTCATCACCGATGCAGAATAGCGCTGGTACGTCTCACCATGGTTTGTAGAGATGTCCGTGAGCAAAGGAGTTGTCAGACTGGTTTCCTCTTGTTCTGTATTCACTCCGGGATTCCGGGAGTTGCTTGTCACCATACGCGTAGGTTCAGTTGGAATCCGGTCGGCTGCCTCAGCGAGCCCATTTTCATCGCCTTGTGTATCCGTAGGAATAGTTGTTGGGGTCGCAGCAGCTGAGCTGGGGGTCGTCTGGTTGTCAGCCTTGTCAGGATCAAGAATCGCCATGAACCGTGACGTGCCCAGGTCTCCGATTTTCACCACCCACTTGTCGCTGACTAGCAGGTTGGGAGACTTCAGGTCTCTGTGCAGACGTGGCGGGTTGGAGCCGTGCAGATATGCCATGCCGCGGGCCGTGTCCAGGGCGAACCTCAAGCGATCGTGATGTGTGAAGACATTGTCTCTGTTGTGGAGCACGTGATAGAGCGAGCCCCGCCGCAAGTACTCCATGACGAGAAACGGTCGTTTACTTGCGTGATCAGTGCTGGCTCCCAGGAATATGACGATATTAGGATGACGAATTGAACGCAGGACTTCAGCTTCTTGGATAAAATGATCAGTCAGCGAAATGTTTCTACCTGTGTATTTTGGCAGTACTTTCACAGCTACCAACATGTCGCTGAACTCTGCTAGCCACACTTGCGAGAAAGAGCCCCTGGCCAACTTCTTGGTGCGGTTGAGCGATGACCACTGTATTCTTGCCCCGATGTTGATTTGGTCTAGCTTCTTCTGATACAGTCGCATACTCTTGTGTTTGTCCTGCAGTTCTCTCTCCTTGAGCTTGAGTTGCTGGTTTCTGTTGTGGTACTTTCGGGTAGCGAGAGCAATGGCCGACACAAACAGGAGGATTGCCGTCGCAATGGATAGGCTGACTAGCGGCACGCGACAGTTATCGTATGGCACGAAACCGAAGGTACAGTGACACACAGGTATCAGGTTTTCGTCTACCACACACACACCATGCCCGCTGCAAAGCTGACCGCGGCAGGGAGACGGAGCAATGCAAGCTTCCGAGCCTTCCGCTTCGCTGGTCGTAAAGTTCGGACACTGCCTGCACCCTCCATCCAGCGAATCCGAGAATGCTCCCCTTTGACATGGTTGGCAGATTGCGTTCAACAGTTGATAGCCTCTCGGACAAAGACCCTCAGTTATCGTCATATACTTCTGCCTTGATCCCACATTAATATAGGTAGAGTCATCCGTTCCCCCGAACAAATACAGTTTTTCTCCTCTTACCACGTGATGTCTACGTATGTGGCTATGAGCGAAAAGTGGTAATAGTTTTGCCACTGTATGCATAGAGCTGAAGTTCAACAGAATGAGTTGTGACAATGTAGCCTTATCCCCTCCGAATACTAACAATCCGTTCTGGTTGTACTGTGTTAGGGTGGCGTAGCGTCTGGTCAGCACGCATGACGTTAGCGGGATACGCCGTACTCGCAGGGTTTCTGCGCTGTTGCGCATCACCACCCTGAGAACTGTGAGAGATTGGCTGCAAACGTGGGGACTAACGTGACCGCCGAACACGTAGTGCGAATCTCCATGTGTCATTGCCGCATGACCATAACGCTTTGCCAGAGGACCACCGAGAATACTGTGCGATTGTACTTTCTTCCATTCTCCTTCGCAGCGGTCATCGTTTGTCAGATGCAATATCCAAACGTCGGATAGAGGATGAGATGTGTTCCTTTCTATACCGCCGTAAACAAGGAGACGGGTGTCGTCAAGGCGAAGAGCAATGTGGTCACTCCGCATCGACGGAGATCCTGCCTTCCCCTTTTCCACAAATACATCGCATGTAATATCATGACCAATTCCGATGCACTTAGTGATGGAGGTCGTGCCCATAGCGCCAGCAATGTCTGAGCCATACCCGAAAAGAATAGTGGTCCCATTTGACAGCCTCGTTGCTGTAGCGTCTTTATACTTCATGCCGCAGTTCTCCAGTGCCATGGCCTGGTACTCATCTGTCTGAACGGTCAGAATCCACACAACGGGCCTCCAGCCATAGAGCCCCTCGTCCCGCCTTGAAAACTGCTGCTGAGTTTCAAGAAAGAATTTTGATGGTGGGAAAAATATCACTCGCTCCTGACCACCTTGACCTTGAACAACTGGTGTGGGTGTCAGGCAACCAAATTGTCCGGGAAATAGAAGGTTGGATGAGGGCGATTTGTAAATATTCTCCTCCACGAATTCTTGTCCCACAAGTGAAAGCAAGCCGCCAAAAGAATATTTTCGCAACGTCTTCACTGTCAAGTTAGACACTTGGTACCCTATGTCGTAGAAGGCACCCGTAGTTGCGCTGACGGTGTAGAATTGACCAAACGTTCTAGTATTCTGACGTAACACTGCTACTGGGCACTTTATTTTTAGAGTATCACTTGAAGAACTGCTTAGATTGCATATTTAGAAGCCCTGCAAGAAGTGGATTAAAATCTGCGGCTGGTTTCCAAACAGTACAGCACGAGGATGTCGAATCATGTCGCCTGTCGATGACGGCAGCATACGCTCCAGAAGACAGAAGTTAACGACATTCTGGCGACGCGTCCATTTGCGTGTGTTCAAATCGAACATCCAGAGAGTACAGAAACGCTGTCGATTCCTAAAATCCATTTTGCTGAGTGTGTTGTTGTAATTCGTTATACCGCCATGAAGTATCAGCGTGTTGTTCCACACAACCAGAGACGGGAGAAGAATTGGATCAGGTCGCACGGGAGACTGGGATTCAGCTACAACTTCCCAGGTTCCTAATGTTATAATACTTTGCTTAGTGGTGTGAACATGTACTCGTCGAAGACGTGATACCACAGTGCACGATTTTCCCAAGTCGTAATCTCTCCACATCTGTTCGGTTATATTGTTGTGGCAAAGAAGCTCTCCGTAAGCTAAAATCCAATAGCTGTTTTGATCGTCATCTGTGTCAGCCAGTGTCACTATCGACTGTAAGTATCTGTGGCTAGCACTACTAGTATGTGCGTCACGTGACACGACCTTTCGTAGCTTCATGTCTCGCCAAACGTACATTACGTTGCACTCGTCCCACGGCCCGAAATCGTAGATGATCAAATCCTGCCTGGATGGGGAAGTGGCCAGAGCAGGTTTGAAGCCATGGGGGCTCCGACACTTCTGGGTTAACCCAGGATACGTCAGCGTGGCAATATGTCTCCAAGAGATTACTACAGCTTCAGTATCCATTGCCATTAGGTGGTCCACTCTATAGCCGGGTTTGCCCTTGATCGACCGAAAGCCCAGCTTGACGATATGCTCAGTACGGCCAGATCGTCCTGGCTGGAGGAAAAGAGTTGTGGAAGGAGTAGGGTGAGTGCGAAGGCGATCAAAAGAACTGAACGGCCTGCGTCTGGGGTATTCATAAACATTCTGGGTCCGCAGAGGTCTGCTATCTCCTTGGTCCGGTCCATTTAATGCGGTGGCAGGATTTGAGGCAGAGATCGATTTGATAACACAGATGAGGGCTACAAAAGATATTTGTTTCATCACGCACCTCTGTGTGCGGCACGTCAGCACCATGTCTACATGTAATCCCACCAAATCAGGTCTGGTGCGAAATTCTGGGGGTCGACGAAACGGTGACAAAGGCGTAAACGGCCTCTCGTCACTAATAGTCCAGCTAGTGAAGAATAAAATGTAGCTATTGGCAAAGGACAAGACTGATGCCTCCAAAGTGTGTCTGGCGGCAATATCAATGCTAATGGGTCATGCCTCTTCTCCACAGTCTGTTATATAGCTAGGTTTGCAATCCCGATACATGTACATGTATCCAGACACTTTCCATATCTGTAAAATACGGGTGTAACTAGTTGAAATACATGCCAACTTACCCCACGGGACCCGTGTCCTAGGAATCCAAGGCGCAGATCGATTGACGTGCGACAAATCGACCTGCTTATCTGACTTCCTTCCTCCACAAACACTCCGCCTATTAAACCCATGTGCACACTAAAAGTGCATCATCACTGGCCTTCGCGATGTACATGTTGATGTATACTCAATCTACGGATAGCATGTACATGTACAGTGTGTGTACATGTACATTCGGGTTAGGGCCTGTCCACACTAGGTAATAAAAACGGCGTGCCGTTTCAGAGTACGTGACGTACACGCGGTGCGCTGTCCACACTTCGCTCTGTCACCTGTACCACTCCGTGTACCTGTTCATTTTTGCGCGTGGATGCACTACTGGCAGACACACAAGATGCACTACTGGCAGACACACAAGATGCACTACTGGCAGACACACAAGATGCACTACTGGCAGACACACAAGATGCACTACTGGCAGACACACAAGATGCACTACTGGCAGACACACAAGATGCACTACTGGCAGACACACAAGATGCACTACTGGCAGACACACAAGTGACTTGTAGTTGTAGCGTGTAGACCAGGCAAGCACTCCCTGGCTTGGTCTAGACCTACCCAGCTTGCTACAAAAACGAGTGGCGGCCCAGCGATGGCAGTACTGACGCCGAGCGCAAGGAACATCACCCTGAACTCTGTTCCGGGTACGGAAATTTGGCCACACTCTCGCGGCAGCGCAGCGTCACGGTCGAGGCCCGCTATAGCATCGCTTGATGAACTAATGGTTGTGGCCGCCGTGTATTTCCAGTAAAAGTCCCTGGCTTTGGCCTTCAGGTCGTGAATTTCTTTCATCACAACTGAACAGGGTTCTACTTCCTATCCAAACAGTTTCAAATACTCGCTCGTCAGTGAATCATCTCTCTCTCTCTCTACTACACCTTCCTCTTCACCAGACCCCGGGATTTCTCTGCATGTCCAGCCACGACTGTATCAATGTCGCCTCAGAGTCGTAGCTGAAACGGACGTGTGGCATTATGAAAACGGCAAAGCAAAAACAAGCTGCAGCAGCTGGAAACAGCAAGAAAAAATGCGATCCGAAAACTCCACCGATCGACTCTCACACAACAAACACTGCGAAAACGGCACGTAGATGAGAAACGTGCTTTGTACAGGGGTCCTCGACTCACGTTCCGCGTGAATCCCACGTTCCCCGTTATCGGCCATTTTTCGTCACTCACCTTGGCAACAAGCATGTTTACGGCGTGTTTACGTGGTTTTCTACCTAGTCTGGAGATTGAGTGCAATCGGGTTATACAATCATGCATGTACATGTACATGTACATTGTGTACATGTACATTGTGTACATGTACATGTACACATAATACCAAGAGTACATAACCCCCCAGAGTGTGCAACGCCTGATCCAGCTCTGCATAGGGTCTTGGTCGAGCGGAATCGGATCTTTGCGTCATAATATCGTACACATCTGAGGGGAACCCGGGGAGTCGCGGGTACTCTTGGATCAAAAACAATGGTGCCCTGCCTCGAGACCGGCCTTGCGCGGGTGTGAAATGTACGCATGACATCAGAAGATCCGATTCCGCTCGACCAAGACCCTACACAGAGCTGGATCGCCGTTGCACACTCTGGGGGGTTATGTACTCTTGATAATACATGTACATGTGCATGTATTATGTACATGTACATGTACATAATACATGCACATGTACATTGTACATGTACACAATGTACATGCGTAGGCCCCTGCACATGTACATGTACCTAGGGTTGGCGCCGATAGGCGTTAGTTAGCCTTTGGGTTATCCTGGAATGAGAATTATCATAATATTTAGCTCGGATAGTGAGCCAGTAAATATAAATAAAATAGATGAAATCACATGGAAACGAGTTATGAAGCAACTATCCACTCAGCCAGGACTGTAACAAGATTATAAGCAATCAGAAAGTGCGATAACATTAACAGGGCACAAAACTGACAGGCTACTGAGACATTCAACGATGTGAGACCTGGTTATGTACTGTATCAGTACAAATTCTCGTTTGGAATTAACTTTCCCTATATTCGTTAGGGGCACGAAATAACTAAAGTTTGTACATGTTCCAAACTAAAAGTTTTTTCTGAACGTTCGGGGTGACAGACCTCGACCAAAAACGATATTTAGTACGTAACAAGCCTGCTGGTGGAGTGATCAAACGAAGGATTTCGTGAACGAAAATATGTACTTATACGAGCTCGTACAGTAGTTGGTTCATAACTCGTTTCCATGTGATTTCTTCTTTTTTAATTATCATAAAAATTAATATTACGTTTCGATGTGTGAAGAAGGTGCTGAGCGAGTGGTCACTGCTTGGATGACGACTACACCATAGCTTACTGGTAGAGCATCGCTGGCCATGCGGAAGGCATGCGGCTATTCTATCACCATATTTTCCGGTGTGTTAGCCGCATCGGGTCGCAGCCGCTCCCCGCCCCCTTCCCATTTCTTGCTCAGATTCCGTTTTTGTTGATATTCAGTGGAACACTATACCAGAAAGCTGTAACTCGGACTTTGAGTGTTTTAGTCTCCCCACTCCTTCCTGTAGGGAAAGTGCAGAGTTGTAGTGATGGGAAGGCACGCGGCTATTCTATCACTCTATTTTCCGGTGTGTTAGCCGCATCGTGTCTCAGCGGCTCCCCGCCCCCTCCCCATGTTGTGCTCAGATTTCGTTTTTGTTGACATTCAGTGGAACACTATACCAGTAAGCTGTAACTCGGACTTTGAGTGTTTTAGTCTGCCTACTTGTGCCAGTCGTTGTGAGACTTTTCCATTCACCCCTACCGTTAGACGCTGCATCTGTCGCCATTTTTTTTTCATACGAGAAACCACGAACCTCCAGAACAGAATATGTTTACCGGCTGTTAGCAGCCGTCGTGAGTTCCCTTCGGGAACGAACACAAGAATTTACTTACAAGTACTTTAGGAAATTAGAGGCGTTCGGACGACCACGATTTACCAGGACCAGTGACCTCTTGGAGAGGCTCTCTGTTTATCGCGTGGACGAGGTATATCGCCAGAAACTGCTCGTGCTGGTATGGCGGTGCGTTTATAACCGTGCCAGTCCTGCTCTGCAGGCACTGTTTGTCAGCAACTGCGGAGCAACTCGCCTTCAGCGCAGTCTGGGCCTGCAACAACCAATAGCCAGAAGCCGAGCAGACCAATGCCGACCGGCATCTCGCGGTTGCCTGTTATGGAACCATATACCTGACACGGTGCGAGCCATGGGCAACATCCCAGCATTCCGTCGAGCTGCCATTCCCTACACGTTGTAGACTGCTACACAATTGGTCACACCATGGTATTCAGTACCCACGAACTTTGCAAAGCCGCGCCGATAATATGATAATGTACCGTGGTGCATGCACCGATGGTACCACCACTTCGTAGACTGCCTCCCGTTCATTTCTGTGCTCCTGTCTTTATTCTCGTCAGCTGTGTACATCAGCAGTTCAATTCTGTGCTCCAGTCCTCTTTATTCTCGTGAGCTGTGTACTTGTTTTGCTGTTTGTTTGGTTTATTTGAATTCGCTCAGTAACGGTGTACTTCAGCTATTCTCTCCTCCCTCTTCTGAATTTGACTCTCCGCTGGCCTTCTCTCCTCCTATCCCCTTACATTGTATTGGGCCTCCGCAGCTCCCCCCCCCCCCCTCCACGCACACACTACATTGTCACATAGCACAACTCAACCATTCGCTACCCTGTTATTGAGCACTCCTGCTCGTTTGGTCTCGCGAATCCAAATAAAATCAATCAGAGGCCCCATGACTCGTTGCGTCGTACTGCTCTTTTTTCTCCGAAACTCAACACTTGTAAGCCAGATAAGAAAAGAGCAGTACGAGGCATGTAGCCTCTAATTTCCCGGTACTTTGAAATTCTCCATGAAGTGCATTGAAATTACATGTACTTTAAATGTACATGTATCTACAGCCCATTTGAAAACTATAGACGCGTAGGGTTCTTGAAATATTTCAAAATTGGCTGGAGCTTTTTGAGAATAACGTTAGTTTTCGGAATATTGCTCAGGTTCGCTCCACAATTACTCTCATATAGTTTCTAAACGATTGGATAACAGATGCCCAATTTGGAAAATTGTATGCACAAAGTGATCACAGATTGTACATGTATGTGGTATAGATGCTGGCATAACGGTTTTTGCCTAGTTACTAGTACGCGTCTATAGTTTTGAAATGGACTGTAAATGGGCTTGATATCTGAGGATTGGTGGATAGCCATGAAAGTTTGAAACTGCGAGTAACAGCTTAGACATGTACGTGTACACGTAGTTCAGCTCCGTTCCATTGCTAACATGTGTGTTGGCTCTGCCCTCGTTGTGTTAATCATTTTTTCCAAGAGTTTAGCAGCATAGCCTGCGGGTACCAGTGCAGACAATACGTCATCAATGGGTTTTTTTAAATGAAAGGCATAACTAAAGTTGTAACAACATTTTCCTAGTTTGTCCTTCACTTTGAACAGACAACATGTAGAAGTTAGTTTGGTACAAGTACAATGATGGATTGCAAAACACGAATATCAGTCGACTGACACCACACATGACTTTAGTATGATACATGTACATGTACATGTACATGACACATGATGTATGTGATTGTGAATGTATATGATGTATGTGAATTCGTCCTTTCCCTGTGCCTGCGTTATCGCCGAACACACTCTATACTGGTGGCGTACCCACTCCTTGACAAGCAGAATGGCTCTGTCTGTTTCATGTATTATAATGTAAACGAAAAGGACATACATGTATGGATATGAGTTTTACGAGTAACTCTCCACCACTGTAACCAGATACTATTATACAGTCAGAAAGTGCAACAACTAGGCACAAAACTGACAGAGTACGGACAGAGTACTGAGACATTCGACGTCCTGACACCTAGCTCGAGTTACTCTTAACTCGTATCCATAATTATATCCTTTTCCTTTCTACATTTACGATTGGCTCAACATCCGAGTATAATGTATAGCTACGGGAACAATTACAAGAGACCTGCGATAAAATGATCAGCTGTAGCCCCTACTCCACTTTTATGTTTAGGTATCTGTGTCATTCGGATCTTCCCAAGTTGTACATTGTACTGTTGAGATACCGAATTCAAATAAATCAATACCATACAATACATTAAATTTCTCAAAATGCGAAGACTCCACTGTAGCCATCCACTATATCCATACATCTTCACACAACACTCTCCAAACGGTCTCTGGGCTACACCAGTCACTAAAAGAAAAAGAGATATTAAATTTTTACAAACGAGAAAGGACCAAGGAACTACAAGTTACGCTATACTGTCCACTAACACCACCAGTTACTAAACAATCAGCTCATGCGATAACATTGCACGACACTGACCGACGGTACTGACTTTCTACAACTAACTGGCTAACAGCTCTAGCACATCTTGGATGCGCACTCCAACAGCCTTCCAACTTGGAAGGTTCTAAGTTATAGAAATACCATCAGGAGGGGAAGGTGAGCGCAACCAAGAAAAGCACGAGCTGAAAGTCTCAGCTGTGAAGGACGTTGGCCTGCTTATTGTCCATGTAAATTGTCATAGTCGAAGTACAGTGCTGTTTTACTGAGGCGTTCGGTTTTTCATGATTCTTGTTCGTATAGCTTCCCCTTTTATTGATCTTCGCATCTTTTGAGCCACACAAGTTGTGTGGAATGTTGCTTTGCGTTCTTGAATCGTGATTTGACCGTATCGTCCAATGGTCTTGCCAGTATCGTCATCGACATGCATGAACATCCGCCAACGTCCTTCATGGAATAATTTATTCCGTGATTTCGCGAGCATAAATCCGCCGGAGGCTACTACATGTACATGTATGTTCAAAACCGGGCTTTCCCGAATAGTAAAACTTGTATTGCTGGTCAGGTGACCCGCTTGGCCTGACCACCCGACATCCCAGCGCTAGGACTGCTTGATGTGATGCACATCATGTCATCATGGGGTAGTTTGACTATAACAGTCTACCATGGTCTATTACTACATGTACAATGTACAATGTACATACTCATTACGTGTTTGGAGAATGCATGGAAAACCACTGTTCACGGGTGTTCGATTTTTATTTTATTTTAATCCACTCAACTCGTGGTACATGACCAATTGGCACACAAAGTGCGAGAGAGGGGTGATATCCAAGCATAGCAAGAAAAGAAAAGAAATAAGGAAAAAGAGGCGAGGGAAGGTAACCAAGCAGGAGAGATTTGAAAACCGCAATCAATAAGACAAGCTGAATCGAAATTTGTGTATACTTTGTTCATGCAATGTAAAACGGTGGAGACAATGTGCAATAAAACGATGAAAATAGATTTACAATCATGTAGTGTAGGTGGTTGCCTCAGCAGTACATGTACATGTATAATTATATACAGCGTCAAAGAGGGTCGAACAGATGACAACATAACCGTCGCTTTACACTACAGGGTTCTCTGATCATGAATTTGGTATTTTCTATCTTAGCACATTGATTCAGCTTTGCCATTACAATCAATCTGTCGAGATAGCAACGAAAAAAAACTTACTAATGCCAAACTCTGGCCAATGCGCAATTCGCATCACCTGTTGCGTTTCCGTATCTTTATTATACAAGTACATGTACATGTAAATCTATTTTTGAAGTGGTATGCCTAAAAGTTGGAGGCTTTCAAGGAGGCTTTCACTACGAACATACTGTCTTGTAGAAAGACGTGAATTGGTTACCGGAGATGTGCAGAATGCTTCAGAAAATTCAAGAAAACCAGGGGATACAAACGTGATTAACATGTCCATACGCCTTGAAACTATTATGGACAAGAATGGGCCCGCACTTTAAAATGTGTTGTAAATCTGGGTCAGACGTTCGTGCTGAGAGAGAGAAAGAGGAGGGGGGGTCTGTAATAAGAGACAATCCTTTTCATACAGTACAAGTCCAGTGCAAGAATAGCGATGAGAAGGATATGCGATGATAGTTGAACAAGAATCTAAAAAGAATCTACAAAGAATCTACATACATACATGTACGGAAGTAGTAGTAATTGTGTTTCTTATACACTGTGCGCTGGTGTACGTACAATGTACTCTGTGTACTCTGTGCAAATGTCCGTCAGGCGTTAGCTTGCTGGGTCTCAAGGTCGTGGGGGATTTCACTGAAATTTGGTCGTTCCGTGGCGGTGGGTCGCAGGCACGCTTCCACCAGGTGACGATAGTCGTATGGCATGCCAGGTGGCAGTGGCAGCTGGTGGCCACGGGCGATTGCCACCTCCACCTCTCCCTCGCCCTTAAGATGGACATACGGTGTTTGGCGAGTGAATATCTCCCACAGCACCACTCCAAAGCTGTGCAGAACGTGACAAATCCGGAACAAAACATCACACGAGAAGAGAGAGAACGTTAGAGGAGAGAATGGTGAGAGAATGTTTGGGGGAAAGGGAAATATAGAGACAAACAGACGGACAGACATACAGACAGACCGACACACAGACGGAGGAGAATAGGCCGACTGAGGGTCATAGGCGGATCCCACAACAGGAGAAAGATTACACCGATTGATACTGGTTTATTTTTTGCGTTTCGACGATTGTCTCCTTGAGAAAGGTAATCATTTTTTTAATATTCTGAAGAAGACAATCGTCGAAACGTGAGTATATTAGTATCAATCAGTCTGGTTTTGCTCCTGTTGTGTGGTGCAACTATTCTCCGTTGCAGTTCTTGAATCTCTTGGCTGAACCTGTGCTGTTGTGTCATCGTATGAATATCAAGTTTCTTTCCAAACCCAGACAGACAGACAGAAAAACAGACCGACAGAAAACATACTTACAGACAACCAGACGGACGGACAGACAGCCGGACTGACAGAAAAACAAATAGACAAACTGACGGACAACGGGGTCTATATAACACCACGGTGCAAAATCGGACCACTTAAATTAACATGAACGAGACAAGACAGTACATTCTGATCGATTCTACGAATAGTGGCCGTGAGATAGGCAAGCAGTCAGGCAGGCATAGTGGGATGATTTAAGACCATCACTGACAAACAGGGAAACTAGCTTCACGTCCTGCTTGAACGGGAAGAATTCTTCCAGCTGTGCTGCGACCTACAGTTATGGTTTATGGGAACACGTAACCTGAGACGAGGAAAACATGCTTGCAGCGAATGGGAGTATCGGTCTTTGACCACCGTGGTGGGTCTGATCTACTCAGCGCCCATGGCTTACGGAGCTGCAGCTGCGCCTTAATAACCCATTTTCCTCGAGGGTGGTGGTGTTACTACGCATGCGAACACCTCCGTCTGACGGAACCCCACTTGAAGCGTGAAAGTACTTCCGAGTATTCGTATGAGATATTTTCCCTCGACCGTTATTTACTGTACAGTGTAAGGCGACTGTGCTGGGATAAAGTGACAGTCATAATAGAGTGGCTTCACATCTTTGTCATATGACTTAAGTTTTCTTCGATCGTGATCATGACGCAATGCATGTGGACACCAGAGCCAATAATAATTGCCAGTATGCGGAACATACAATGTAGATGCAATTAAGGGCTGACTGGACTTGTAACCAATATGGCTATCCCGTATGATTATGGTTGCGCTACGGGACTTTTTGCTTCTTCTTTTTCGGTAAAATCCACGTTTGTTCAGCAATTGAAGGGAATAATGGAGTGTAGTGGTGGGAGTAAATAAATTAAGCTCAGTCGACCAGAGGCCTACCTGTATACGTCGGCTTTCTCGTTGTAATGCTCTCCCCGCACAGTCTCGGGTGATTTCCATCTCAGTGTACCCACTTCACGGGTCATCACCGATGCAGAATAGCGCTGGTACGTCTCACCATGGTTTGTAGAGATGTCCGTAAGCAAAGGAGTTGACAGACTGGTTTCCTCTTGTTCTGTATTCACCCCGGGATTCCCGGAGTCGCTTGTCACGATACGCGCAGGTTCAGTTGGAATCTGTTCGGCTGCCTCAGCGAGCAGATTTTCATCGCCTTGTGTATCCGTGGGGATAGTTGTTGGGGTCGCAGGAGCTGAGCTGTGGGTCGTCTGGTCGCCAGCCTTGTCAGGATCTAGAATCGCCATGAACCGTGACGTGCCCAGGTCTCCGATTTTCACCACCCACTTGTCGCTGACTAGCAGGTTGGGAGACTTCAGGTCTCTGTGCAGACGTGGCGGGTTGGAGCCGTGCAGATATGCCATCCCGCGGGCCGTGTCCAGGGCGAACCTCAAGCGATCGTGATGTGTGAAGACATTGTCTCTGTCGTGGAGCACGTGATAGAGCGAGCCGCGCCGCAAGTACTCCATGACGAGAAACGGTCGTTTACTTGCGTGGTCAGTGCCGGCTCCCAGAAATATGACGATATTAGGATGACGAATTGAACGGAGTACTTCAGCTTCTTGGATAAAATGATCAGTCAGCGAAATGTTTCTACCTGTGTATTTTGGTAGTACTTTCACAGCTACCAACATGTCGCTGAACTCTGCTAGCCACACTTGCGAGAAAGAGCCCCTGGCCAGTTTCTTGGTGCGGTTGAGCGATGACCACTGTATTCTTGCCCCGATGTTGATTTGGTCTAGCTTCTTCTGATACAGTCGCATACTCTTGTGTTTGTCCTGCAGTTCTCTCTCCTTGAGCTTGAGTTGCTGGTTTCTGTTGTGGTACTTTCGGGTAGCAAGAGCAATGGCCGACACAAACAGGAGGATTGCCGTCGCAATGGATAGGCTGACTAGCGGCACGCGACAGTTATCGTATGGCACGAAACCGAAGTTACAGTGACACACAGGTATTAGGTTTTCGTCTACCACACACACACCATGCCCACTGCACAGCTGACCGCGGCAGGGAGACAGAGCAATGCAAAATTCGGAGCCTTCCGCTTCGCTTGTCGTAAAGTTCGGACACGGCCAGCACCCGCCTTCCAGCGAATCCGAGAATGCTCCCCTCTGGCAAGGCTGGCAGGTTGCGTTCAACAGTTGATAGCCTTTCGGACAAAGACCCTCAGTTATCGTCATATACTTCTGCCTAGACGACCCCCTAATGGCGTGCGATCCACTCTCACCACCGAACAAATAGAGTTTTTCTCCTCTTACCACGTGATGTCTACGTATGTAGCTGTAAGTGAAAAGTGGTAATAGTTTTGCCACTGTGTGCATAGAGCTGAAGTTCAACAGAATGAGTTGTGACAGTGTAGCCTTATCCCCTCCGAAAATTAACAATCCGTTCTGGTTGTACCGTGTTAGGGTGGCGTAGCGTCTGGTCAGCACGCATGACGTTAGAGGGATACGCCGAACTCGCAGGGTTTCTGTGCTGTTGCACATCACCACCCTGAGAACTGTGAGAGATTCGCTGCAAGCACGGGGACTAACGTGACCGCCGAACACATAGTGCAAATCTGCATGTGTCATTGCCGCATGACCATAACGCTTTGCCAGAGGACCACCGACAACACTGTGCGGTTGTATTTTCTTCCATTCTCCTTCGCAGCGGTGATCGTGTGTCAGATGCAATATCCAAACGTCGGATAGAGCGTGAGCTGTGCTCTTTTCTTTACCACCGTAAACAAGAAGACGTCTGTCGTCAAGACGAACCGCAACGTGCTCATACCGCATCGACGGAGATCCTGCCTTCCCCTTGTCCACAAATTCATCACATCTATTATGCCCAATTCCTATGCACCAAGTGATGGAGGTCGCGGCCGTAGCGTGAATCGTTTTGTAGCCATATCCGAACAGAATGGCGGTACGAATTGACAGACTCGTTGATGAAGCACTCTTGAAGACCCTGCTGTGGCAATTCCTCAGGGCCATGACCTCGTACTCATCGGTCTGCACGGTCAGAGTCGACACAACGGGTGTCCAGTCATAGAGCCCTGCATCCCACCTTGGAACCTGCCGCTCAGTTTCAAGAAAACATTTCGATGTTGGGAAAAACATGACGCGCTCCTGACCACCTCGACCTTGAACAACTGGTGTGGGTGTCAGGCAACCAAGTTGTCCAGGAAATAGAAGGCCCGGCGAGTGCGATGTGAAAAGGTTCTTCTCCACGAATTCATGTCCCACGACTGAAGGCGAGCCTTTCACAGGAATTTCCAGCGACGTCTTCACTGTCAAGCTAAACACTTGCTTCCCTATCTTGTAGAAGGCACCCGAAGTTGCGCTGACGGCGTAGAATTGCCCAATCTCCGGTGTCCTTGTATTCTTACTTGAAGTACGTGACACAGCCAGTCGGCATTGAGGAGTATCACTTGAAGAACTGCTTAGATTGCAGAGGTACGAGCCCTGCAAGAAGTGGATTACAATCTGCGACTGATTTCCAAACAGTATTGCTCGAGGACGGTGAATAATTGAGCCCAACACTGACAGCAGCATACTCTCCAGAAGGCAGACATTAATGACATTCTGGTGCCGCGTCCATCTGCGCGTGTGAAAATCGAACATCCAGAGCGTGCAGAAAAGCTGTCGATTGCTTGCGTCCATTAGGCCATTACGGTTGTAATTCGTTAAACCGCCATGAAGTATCAACGTGTTGTTCCACACAACCAGAGACGGGAGAAGAATTGGTCCCGGTCGCACTAGGGACTGGGATTCAGCCACAACTTCCCAGGTTCCTATTGTTATAATACCCTCCTTCGTGGTGTGAATATGCACCCGTCGAAGACGTGATGCTACAGTGCAATATTTCCGGAAGTCGGGAGTATTCTGCTGCCATTTGGACATCTTGTTTTGGCAAAGAAGCCCTCCGTAAGCTAAAATCCAATAGCTTTTTTTATCGTCATCTGTGTCAGCAAGTGTCACTATCGACTGTAGGTATCTGTAGCTAGCACTACTAGAACGTGCTTCACGTGATACCACCTTTCGTAGCTTCATGTCTCGCCAAACGTACATGATGTTGCACTCGTCCCACGGCCCGAAATCGTAGATGATCAAATCCTCTCTTGATGGTGAAGTGGCCAAGGCAGGTGTGAAGCCATTGGCGCTCCTACACTTCTGGCTTAACCCAGGATACGTCATCGTGGCTATATGTCTCCACGAGATTACTACATCTTCAGTATCGATTGCCATTAGGTGGTCCACTCTGTATCCGGGTTTGCCCTCCACCCAGCGAAAGCTTAGACTGACGATGTGCTCAGTACGGCGAGATCGTTCTGTCTGGAGGAAAAGAGTTGAGGAAGGAGTCGGACGAAAGCGAAGGCGATCAGAATCATGCACCGCATTACGTTTAGGGTATTCATAAACGTACTGGGTTCGCAGAGGGCTGCTATCTCCTTGTTCCCGTCCATCTAATCCAGTAGCAGGATTTGAGGCAGAGATCGATTTGATGACACATATGAGGGCTAGGAGAGTTATTTGTTTCTTCACGCACCTCTCTGTCAGCACCATGTTTATTCCCACCACGGCAGATCTTCAGAATGCACGACGTTGTGCGAAAGTCTAGAGACGAAAGGTGACAAAGGTGGAAACAGCCTCTCGTCACTTATAGTCCAGCTAGTGAAGATTACAATGTAGCTAATGGCAAAGTAGAAGACTGATGCCGCCAAAGTGCGTCTGGCGGCAATATCAATAATTCTGTGGGATTCCAAACCAAATAAACAGACAGTTTCCAGATCTGTAAACTACGGGAGTAAGTAGTTGAAATACATGCCAGCTTACCCCACGGAACTCATGCAAGAGAAATCCAAGGCGCAGATGGATTGCAGACGTGCGACAAATCGACCTGCCTGTCTGACTTCCTTCCCCCACAAAGACTCCACCCTAGCCATGTGCAACCTGAAAGTGCATCACCCTTGGCATCTGTCACATAAAATTACATGTACTTGCGACTTGTGTGTACATGATTGTATAATTAAATGCATGTACAATTGTGTTACGGAAATGAGTACAACCGGGGTATACAAACATGCAGGTACATCAAAATACATGAAGCATCAGGAGATCCTTTCCATTCGCCTTCATTGGTGAATGGATCTGCCTACCCCCTGCTCTCCTCAGGCAAGAATTATCGTTGAAGTGTCTGCTTGCTTTCAAGGCAGCTGCCTGGAAGCACCTTCGCCTGAAGGACTGGCTGTGGGCCACAGACGGCAACTAAGATCAACTAAGAGCCATAACTCTGTACAAACGCCTTACACCTCAATTTGATTTTCCTACTTTATGCTGCTATTTTAGCACTACATTCCTCTCAACCCGCCCCACTCCTTTCTGATGCGCGCATCCATCCAGTGCTGACTCCGAGACCCCAGGTATTAGTAGGACTAGTTTGACTCGCCACCCCTGCACCTTGCTTTTGCATGTCCTACCCATTTTGTCTGTTTGTCCTCGTCTTCTGTCCCATTTTGCTGTTCCCATGGTTACCCCATATCATCAGTAGGATCGTGTGCTTTATACTTTTAAATCAAGAATCCAGATTGAGAAAACTCTTGAACCGCAATACCGTAAAGGTAAGTTATACATACTGTGGCTGCATGCCCAGCATAGAAACCAGAATAAAAGGAGGTAACAAGAAAATATGCCTGCATGCCCACTGAGTGGTGAATGCAGGACTAGCCCTTGGCGGATTATGCTCGGTAATTTGCTGAATTATGCTCAAGTTCCATTATGCCCAAATTATGCCAGTGATTATGCTACATTTTGCTGTAATTATGCCAATGATGGTGCTATAGTGTACCCTTGCACTCCTGTTGCACTTTGCAACTTTGCAACAACTCTGGCACGATGATAACACGGCTTATACGGGGTAACATTCACCAGGTTATTTCCTGTTACCGTACCATGGTCTATTACTACACGTACAATGTACATACTCATTACGTGTTTGGAGAATGCATGGAAAACCACTGTTCACGGGTGTTCGATTTTTATTTTATTTTATTTCACTCAACTCGTGGTACATGACCAATTGGCACACAAAGTGCGAGAGAGGGGTGATATCCAAGCACGGCAAGAAAAGAAAAGGAATAGAAAAAGAGGCGAAGGAAAGGTAACCAAGCAGGAGAGATTTGATAACCGCAAACAATAAGACAAGCTGAATGGAAATGTGTGTATACTTTGTTCATGCAATGTGAAACGGTGGAGACAATGTGCAATAAAACGATTAAAATGATTTACAATCATGTAGTTTAGGTCGTTGCCTCAGCAGTACATGTACATGTACATGACATTGTATAATTATGTACAGCATCAAAGAGGGTTGAACATAACACAACATAACTGACGCTTTACACTACAGGGTTCTCTGATCATGAATTTGATATTTTCTATCTGAACACTTTGATTCAGCTTTGCCATTACAATTGATCTGTCGAGATAGCAACGAAAAAAAACTTTACTAATGCCAAACTCTGGCCAATGCGCAATTCGCATTAGCTGTTGCGTTTCCATATCTTTATTATACAGTGTACATATAAATCTATTTTTAAAGTTGTATACCTCAAAGTGGGAGGTTTTCAAGGAGACTTGAACTACGAACATATTGTCTTGTAGAAAGAAAGTGAATCATCGTTAGCGGAGATGTGCAGAATGCTTCAGAAAATTCAAGAAATACAGCACACCAGGGGACACAAACGTAATTTGCATGTACATACGACTTCATACTGTTATGGACAAGAATGAAGCCCGCACTTTAGAATGTGTTGTAAATCTGGGTGAGACGTTCGTGCTGAGAGAGAGAGAGAGGGGGGGGGGTCTGTAATAAGAGACAATCCTTTTCATACAGTACAAGTCCAGTGCAAGAATAGCGATGAGAAGGATATGCGATGATAGTTGAACAAGAATCTAAAAAGAATCTACAAAGAATCTACAAACATACATGTACGGAAGTAGTAGTAATTGTGTTTCTTATACACTGTGCGCTGGTGTACGTACAATGTACTCTGTGTACTCTGTGCAAATGTCCGTCAGGCGTTAGCTTGCTGGGTCTCAAGGTCGTGGGGGATTTCACTGAAATTTGGTCGTTCCGTGGCGGTGGGTCGCAGGCACGCTTCCACCAGGTGACGATAGTCGTATGGCATGCCAGGTGGCAGTGGCAGCTGGTGGCCACGGGCGATTGCCACCTCCACCTCTCCCTCGCCCTTAAGATGGACATACGGTGTTTGGCGAGTGAATATCTCCCACAGCACCACTCCAAAGCTGTGCAGAACGTGACAAATCCGGAACAAAACATCACACGAGAAGAGAGAGAACGTTAGAGGAGAGAAAGGTGAGAGAATGTTTGATGGAAAGGGAAATATAGAGACAAACAGACGGACAGACATACAGACAGACCGACTCACAGAAGGAGGAGAATAGGCCGACTGAGCGTAATAGGCGGATCCCACAACAGGAGAAAGACTACACCGATTGATACTGGTTTATTTTGGCGTTTCGACGATTGTCTCCTTGAGAAAGGTACTAGTAATCATTTTTTTTAATATTCTGAAGAAGACAATCGTCGAAACGTGAGTATATTAGTATCAATCAGTCTGGTTTTGCTCCTGTTGTGTGGTGCAACTATTCTCCGTTGCAGTTCTTGAATCTCTTGGCTGAACCTGTGCTGTTGTGTCATCGTATGAATATCAAGTTTCTTTCCAAACCCAGACAGACAGACAGAAAAACAGACCGACAGAAAACATACTTACAGACAACCAGACGGAAGGACAGACAGCCGGACTGACAGAAAAACAAATAGACAAACTGACGGACAACGGGGTCTATATAACACCACGGTGCAAAATCGGACCACTTAAATTAACATGAACGAGACAAGACAGTACATTCTGATCGATTCTACGAATAGTGGCTGTGAGATAGGCAAGCAGTCAGGCAGGCATAGTGGGATGATTTAGGACCATTGCTGACAAACAGGGAAACTAGCTTCATGTCCTGCTTGAACGGGAAGAACTCTTCCAGCTGTGCTGCGACCTACAGTTATGGTTTATTGGGAACACGTAACCTGAGACGAGGAAAACATGCTTACAGCGAATGGGAGTATCGGTCTTTGACCACCGTGGTGGGTCTGATCTACTCAGCGCCCATGGCTTACGGAGCTGCAGCTGCGCCTTAATAACCCATTTTCCTCGAGGGTGGTGGTGTTACTACGGATGCGAACACCTCCGTCTGACGGAACCCCACTTGAAGCGTGAAAGTACTTCCGAGTATTCGTATGAGATATTTTCCCTCGACCGTTATTTACTGTACAGTGTAAGGCGACTGTGCTGGGATAAAGTGACATAATAGAGTGGCTTCACATCTTTGTCATATGACTTAAGTTTTCTTCGATCGTGATCATGACGCAATGCATGTGGACACCAGAGCCAATAATATATGATTGCCAGTATGCGGAACATACAATGTAGATGCAATTAAGGGCTGACTGGACTTGTAACCAATATGGCTATCCCGTATGATTATGGTTGCGCTACGGGACTTTTTGCTTCTTCTTTTTCGGTAAAATCCACGTTTGTTCAGCAATTGAAGGGAATAATGGAGTGTAGTGGTGGGAGTAAATAAATTAAGCTCAGTCGACCAGAGGCCTACCTGTATACGTCGGCTTTCTCGTTGTAATGCTCTCCCCGCACAGTCTCGGGTGATTTCCATCTCAGTGTACCCACTTCACGGGTCATCACCGATGCAGAATAGCGCTGGTACGTCTCACCATGGTTTGTAGAGATGTCCGTGAGCAAAGGAGTTGTCAAACTGGTTTCCTCTTGTTCTGTATTCACTCCGGGATCCAAGGAGTTGCTTGTCACCATACGCGTAGGTTCAGTTGGAATCTGGTCGGCTGCCTCAGCGAGCAGATTTTCATCGCCTTGTGTATCCGTGGGGATAGTTGTTGGGGTCGCAGTAGCTGAGCTGTGGGTCGTCTGGTCGCCAGCCTTGTCAGGATCTAGAATCGCCATGAACCGTGACGTGCCCAGGTCTCCGATTTTCACCACCCACTTGTCGCTGACTAGCAGGTTGGGAGACTTCAGGTCTCTGTGCAGACGTGGCGGGTTGGAGCCGTGCAGATATGCCATCCCGCGGGCCGTGTCCAGGGCGAACCTCAAGCGATCGTGATGTGTGAAGACATTGTCTCTGTCGTGGATGACGTGATAGAGCGAGCCCCGCCGCAAGTACTCCATGACGAGAAACGGTCGTTTACTTGCGTGATCAGTGCCGGCTCCCAGGAATATGACGATATTAGGATGACGAATTGAACGGAGTACTTCAGCTTCTTGGATAAAATGATCAGTCAGCGAAATGTTTCTACCTGTGTATTTTGGTAGTACTTTCACAGCTACCAACATGTCGCTGAACTCTGCCAGCCACACTTGCGAGAAAGAGCCCCTGGCCAGTTTCTTGGTGCGATTGAGCGATGACCACTGTATTCTTGCCCCGATGTTGATTTGGTCTAGCTTCTTCTGATACAGTCGCATACTCTTGTGTTTGTCCTGCAGTTCTCTCTCCTTGAGCTTGAGTTGCTGGTTTCTGTTGTGGTACTTTCGGGTAGCGAGAGCAATGGCCGACACAAACAGGAGGATTGCCGTCGCAATGGATAGGCTGACTAGTGGCACGCGACAGTTATCGTATGTCACGAAGCCGAAGTTACAGTGACACACAGGTATTCGGTTTTCGTCTACCACACACACACCATGCTGACTGCAAAGCTGACCGCGGCAGGGAGACGGAGCAATGCAAGCTTCGGAGCCTTCCGCTTCGCTTGTCGTAAAGTTCGGACACGGCCTGCACCCGGCATCCAGCGAATCTGAGAATGCTCCCCTCTGGCAAGGCTGGCAGGTTGCGTTCAACAGCTGATAGCCTCTCGGACAAAGACTCTCAGTTATCGTCATATACCTTGATCCCGTCCTGCTGGTGGGCGATCCATCCACACCACCGAACAAATAGAGTTTTTCTCCTCTTACCACGTGACGACCACGTTTGTGGCTATGAGCGAAAAGTGGTAATAGTTTTGCCACTGTATGCATAGAGCTGAAGTTCAACAGAATGAGTTGGGACAGTGTAGCCTTATCCCCTCCGAATACTAACAATCCATTCTGGTTGTACCGTGTTAGGCTGGCGTAGCGTCTGGTCAGGACGCATGGCGTTAGCGGGATACGCCGTACTCGCAGGGTTTCTGTGCCGTTGCGCATCACCACCCTGAGAACTGTGAGAGATTCGCTGCAAACGTTGGGACTAACGTGACCGCCGAACACGTAGTGCAAATCTGCATGTGTCATTGCCGCATGACCATAACGCTTTGCCAGAGGACCACCGAGAATACTGTGCGGCTGTACTTTCTTCCATACTCCTTCGCAGCGGTCATCGCGTGTCAGATGCAATATCCAGACTTCGGATAGATCGTGAGATGTGATATGTTCTTTTCCACCGTAAACAAGAAGACGTCTGTCATCAAGACGAACCGCAATGTAGTCACTCCGCATCGACGGAGATCCTGCCTTCCCCTTGTCCACAAATTCATCGCATGTATTATGATCAATTCCTATGCACCAAGCGACAATAGTTTTGTAGCCATATCCGATCAGAATGGCGGTCCGATTTGACAGCTTCGTTGTTGTAGCGCCACTGAGCACCCTACCTTGGCAGTTTCCCAGGTCCATGATCTCATACTCCTCGGTCTGCACCGTCAGAGTCCACACAACGGGTGTACTGACATAACGCCGTCCGTCTAACGTTGGATGCGACCATTCGGTAACAAGGTCACAGTTCGATGTTGGGAGAAACATCACTCGCTCCTGACTACCTCGACCGTGAACAATTGGTGTGGGTGTCAGGCACCCAGGTTGTCCGGGAAATATACGGTTCAGCGAGGGCCATTTGTAAATATTCTTCTCCTGAAATTCATGTCCCACTACTGAAAGCAAGCCGTTAAAAGAAATGTCCGTGGACGTCTTAATTGTCAAGCTAAACACTTGCTTTCCTATCCCGTACAAGGCACCCGAAGCTGCGCTGACGGCGTAGAAGTGAAGCGGAGGCACTGTCCTATCCTTATGTGACACAGCCAGTCGGCATTGGGGAGTATCACTTGAAGAACTGCTTAGATTGCAGAGGTACGAGCCCTGCAAGAAGTGGATTAAAATCTGCGACTGGTTTCCAAACAGTACTGCTCGAGGATAGTGAATCATTGAGCCTGCAACTGACGGCAGCATACTCTTCAGAAGGCAGACATTAATGACATTCTGGTGACGCGTCCATCTGCGCGTGTGCAGATCGAACATCCAGAGCGTACAGAAACGCTGCCGATTCCTTCTATCCATTTGGCCATCATTGTTGTAATTCGTTAAGCCGCCGTGAAGAATCAGCGTGTTGTTCCACACAACCAGAGACGGGAGAAGATTTGGACCAGGTCGCACGGGGGACTGGGATTCAGCCACAATTTCCCAGGTTCCTAATGTTATAATACCTTCCTTCGTGGTGTGAATATGCACCCGTCGAAGACGTGATACCACAGTGCAAGATTTTCCCAAGTCGTAATAATTTCTCCACATCTGTTCGGTTATCTTGTTTTGGCAAAGAAGCTCTCCGTAAGCTAAAATCCAATAGCTTTTTTGATCGTCATCTGTGTCAGCAAGTGTCACTATCGACTGTAGGTATCTGTGGCTAGCACTACTACTAGTACGTGCTTCACGTGACACCACCTTTCGTAGCGTCATGTCTCGCCAAACGTACATTACGTTGCACTCGTCCAACGGCCCGAAACCGTACATGATCAAATCCTGCCTGGATGGGGAAGTGGCCAAAGAAGGTGTGAAGCCATGGGGGGTCCTACACTCCACGCTTAACCCGGGATACGTCAGCGTGGCAATATGTCTCCACGAGATTACTACCGCTTCAGTATCCATTGCCATTAGGTGGTCCACTCTGTATCCGGGTTTGCCCTTCATCCAGCGAAAGCTTAGACTGACGATTTGCTCAGTAAGGCGAGATTGTTCTGGCTTCAGGAAAAGAGTTGTGGAAGGAGTCGGACGAAAGCTAAGGCGATCATAATCATCATACGTACTACGTTTAGGGTATTCATAAACGTACTGGGTTAGTATAGGGCTGCTATCTCCTTGCTCCCGTCCATCTAGTGCAGTGGCAGGGTTTGGAGCAGAGATCGATTTGATAAGACAGATGAGGGTCAGGAGAGTTATTTGTTTCATCACGCACCTATCTGTGCGGCACGTCAGCTCCATGTCTAATCCCACCACATCAGGTCTTCAGAATGCACGTGGTGTGGAATTCTGGGGACGAAACGCTGACAAAGGTGGAAACAGCCTCTCGTCACTTACAGTCCAACTAGTGAAGAATACAATGTAGCTAATGGTAAAGGAAAAGACTGATGCCGCCAAAGTGCGTCTGGCGGCAATATCAATAATAATTATTCTGAGCCTTGCCTCGTCTCCACAGTCTGCTAATATGGTTTCCAATCCTGATCTTCAGACATTTTCAAGATCTGTAAAATACGGGAGTAACTAGTTGAAATACATGCGAGCTTACCCCACGGGACTCATGTCCTAGGAATCCAAGGCGCAGACCGATTGCAGACGTGCGACAAATCGACCTGCTTATCTGACTTCCTTCCTTCACAAAAACTCCGCCTATTAATCAAACCCATGTGCACATTAAAAGTGCATCGTCACTGGCCTTTGCAATGTACATGTACATGTACACTCAATCTACAGATAGCATGCACATGTACATGACGATTGTATGTATATTCGGGTTATGGAGATTGAGTGCAATCGGGTTATACAATCATGCATGTACATGTACATGTACATTGTACATGTACATGTACACTATGTATATCCTCGATAGGCGTTAGTTAGCCTTTGGGTTATCCTGGAATGAAGATTATCATAATATTTAGCTCGGATATTGAGCCAGTAAATATGAATAAAATAGATGAAATCACATGGAAACGAGTTATACATGTAAAGCAACTATCCACGACTGTAACAAGATAAAAAGCAGTCAGAAAGTGCGATAACCAGGTCTCAGGTCGTTAAATGTCTCAGTAGCCTGTCAGTTTTGTGCCCTGTTAATGTTATCGCACTTTCTGACTGCTTTTTATCTTCTTACAGTCGTGGATACTGTATAAGTACAAATTTTCGTTTGAAATTAACTTTCCCTATATTCGTTAGGGGCACGAAATAACTAAAGTTTGTACCAAACTATAGGTTTCTTTCTGAACGTTCGGTGTGACAGACCTCGACCAAAAACGAAATTTAGTACGTAACAAGCCTGCTGGTCGAGTGATCTCACGGAAGATTTCGTGAACGAAAATTTGGTACTTACAGTAGTTGGTTCATAACTCGTTTCCATGTGATTTCTTCTTTTTTAATTATCATAAAAATTAGTATTACGTTTCGATGTGTGAAGAAGGTGCTGAGCGCGTGGTCACTGCTTGGAGTACGACTACACCATCGCTTAGTGGTAGAGCATGGCTGGGCGGTGGCCATGACTGGCATGAGCGAAGGTCCTGGTTTGAGCCATGGTGGGGACGGTCAATTTTTTCTTCAGACTTTTCGCTTGTCCAACTTTCCCTCAAACGTGTGAATGTTATTATTCCATGCACTACTTCCGGTGGGGAAAGTGCAGAGTTGTAGTGGTAGGAAAGCAGGCGGCTATTCTATCACTGTGTTTTCCGGTGTGTTGGCCGCATCGGGTCGCAGCCGCTCCCCGCCCCCTCCCCATTTCGTGCTCAGATTCCGTTTTTGTTGACATTCACTGGAACACTATACCAGTAAGCTGTAACTCGGACTTTGAGTGTTTTAGTCTGCCTACTTGTGCCAGTGGTTGTGAGACTTTTCCACTCACCCCTACCGTTAGGCGCTGCATGTGTTGCCATTTTTTTATACGAGAAACCACGAACCTCGAGAACAGAATATGTTTACCGGGTGTTAGCAGCCGTCGTGAGTTCCTTTCGGGAACGGACACGCGAATTTGCTTACATGTACTTTAGGAAATTAGAGGCCCCATGTCTCGTAGAGTCGTACTGCTCTTTTCTCTCCGAAACTCAACACTTGCAAGCCAGATACGAAAAGAGCAGTACGAGGCATGTGGCTTCTAATTTCCCAATACTTAGAAATTCTCCATGAAGTCCAAATTTGAAATTACATGTACGTTACATGTATCTAAATGGGCTTCAACTTGATATCTGAGGATTGGTGGATAGCCATGAAAGTTTGAAACTGCGAGTAACAGCTTACACAATATGTAGTTTAGCTCCGTTCCATAGCTAACATGTCTGTTGGCTCTGCCCTCGTTGTGTTAATCACTTTTTGCAACAGTTTAGCAGCATAGCTTGCGGGCACCAGTGCAGACAATACGTCATCAATGGTTTTTTAAACAGTTGAAAGGCATGACTAAAGTTCTAAGAAAAGTTTCCTAGTTTTGTCCTTCACTGTGAACAGACAATAATCATGTAGAAGTTTGGTACTAGTGCAATGATGGATTGCAAAACACGAATATCAGTCGACTGACACCACACATGACTTTGTATTATACATGTACATGTGCAATACATGTACATGATGTGTGATGTATGTGAATTCGTCCTTTCCCTGAGCCTGCGTTATCGCCGAACACACTCTATACTGGTGGCGTGCCAACTCATTGACAAGCAGAATGGCTCTGCCTGTTTCATGTATTATAATGTAAACGAAAAGGACATATGGATACGAGTTTTATGAGTAACTCTCCATCACTGTAACTAGATACTATTATACAGTCAGAAAGTGCAACAACTAGGCACAAAACTGACAGAGTACAAAACTGACAGAGTACAAAACTGGCAGAGTACTGAGACATTCGACGTCCTGACATCTAGCTAGAGTTATTCTTAATTCGTATCCATTATATCCTTTTCCTTTCTACATTTATTATTGGCTCACCATCCGAGTATAATGTATAGCTACGTGAACACATCTCTTCATCATTTCTAGGAACTGGCCCCGGCCGGTGAGAAGGCATCCTTGCCTAGTGTAAATCTGATGAAGTAAAATAAAAACAACAGCAAAAGCAACAGCAACAGCAACAGCAACAGCAACAGCAACAGCAACAGCAACAGCAACAGCAACAGCAACAACAACAACAACAACAACAACAATCTCTTATTGGCCACTGGCTATCGTGAGAATAAAGATTTGAAACAACAACAACAAAAACAACAACAACAACAACAACAACAACAACAACAATAACATCCAAGTGATCCACTCCACTGGCCTAGAACCTCTGAGACTTTTTTTAATGCAGTAACCGGGGGCCGTCCGGGGTTGCCGATTGTTTTTACAAAACGAAAGGTTTTATAATTTTCAGCTCGCACCCACCCACCCACCCACCCACCTTTTCTGCAGGTAAAACGAATTCGAATTCGTATTCAGAGTAACTGTAACAGAACTGCGGTCGGCACGATTTCCTGTCGGCTCTTCAGTCACAACATAGAACATGTTTTATGGCCCAGAGATCCCAGTATATACATGTATAAAGCTAAAATAATAATTAAATATATACCCCATCCTCATGTTGCCTGATGATTGCCAGAGCATGAGACTAATTGAAGTAGCAGCAAACAAGCGTTGATTGTCCTTGTTGTTCTGTATTACGCTCTACCCCCGCGGTGTTGAGCACTGTCAGCACACTGGTTGCATCCTTCGGTGTACATGTACATCATGTACATGAAGTAGACCTACTGTAAACCACAGTGTACATGTATGTAGATCTACCCTGTCCCTTGGCCCTAAAAAGGCTAAATGGCCTAATCAGGCTAATGACTCATACCAAGAGTACATAACCCCCCAGAGTGTGCAACGCCTGATCCAGCTCTGTGTAGGGTCTTGGTCGAGCGGAATCGGATCTTCTGATGTCATGCGTACACTTCACACCAGCGCAAGGCCGGTCTCGAGGCAGGGCACCATTGTTTTTGATCCAAGAGTACCCGCGACTCCCCGGGTTCCCCTCAGGTGTATACGGTATTATGACGCAAAGATCCGATTCCGCTCGACCAAGACCCTACACAGAGCTGGATCAGGCGTTGCACACTCTGGGGGGTTATGTACTCTTGCTCATACCGTCCTTGTAGTAGTAGTACTACGTAACCATTGAATTAAAGGGGAAGTGCATCGATTTTTCAAGTAGGGTCCAGAAGAAAGACAATTTGATATCGGCTCGAATGGCATATCTCTCGCTTCCATACGATAAGCCAAACTTGCCAAATCGCCAATTGTATGCTCATGTTGCCATAGCGACCAGAGGAGTGATGACGTACGAAAGGCTTAGCTCCTCCACAGAGAAGGTCGATCACTGCATAAATTGGTCATTTTCAATTGTCTTATTGTATTCACGATGTGAAAGAAGTGCTGTGTTCAATGCTGTTAGTGCCGTGAACTATTTGTCGCCCTTCTCATGCATTTCCCTAGGCTGACTGTGCCTTGGAAATGGTTTCCTCCAGGACAAGATGCTTGGAATTCGCCGTCTCTCCTGAGACATTTTCAGCAAACTTTCAAACCTACGACATTATTTCATTCGTCAATCTCCACCACCCGTCGTCTCACCTGGCTTCAGAAGATGTTACGAGAGATAGGAGAGTCGCCAGGAAGCATCACATTCATCTTCAGGAAGTGGAAAGAGCAAACGGCATGGTCCTTGGTTGGGGGAAATGCTGAACGTCTGATTTGTCCCAACCAAGATTTCAGCATTTTGTTCGTCACTATTTTCGCTTGTCTGCTGGTGTCTCCGCGCTCCAGCTTTCTCCCAGTACACAACCGAGAGGACTACTAACAAACAGTTCACTGCACTTACAGCATTGAACACAGCCCTTCTTTCACTTCGTGAATACAATAAACCAATTGAAAATGACCAAATTCTGCAGTGATCGACCTTCTCTGTGGTGGAGCTAAGCCTTTCGTACGTCATCACTGCGCTGGTCGCTATGGCAACGTGAGTATACAATTGGCGATTTGGCAAGTTTGGCTTATCGTATGGAAGAGAGAGATATGCCATTCGAACCGATATCAAATAATAATTGTCTTTCTTCTGGACCATACTCGAAAAATCGATGCACTTCCCCTTAAAATTATTTGTACTTTTTTCACAACCATAGACTTCATTTTGCTCGTAAAAGAGGTCGTTACCCCGAAAAAATTGAATTTGTACTTGTTTTCTACTACGACAATAGCAGCTAGTACTAGATCTACAGTGCACTATGCTGGAACGCGTACCCTTTCAAATCTCGGGTTCAAAGGTCGCGGACGTGTAGTTGACAAGGCTGGACGTGTTGCATAATCCAACTAAATTATTTCCTGCTAGCCCCGAACGACAACTGGACGTCGTCGTCTCACTCCAATGAAAACCATGATAACTCCCTGCATTCATACGAGTGTAGTCTTTACGAAGTGCTTGCTATATTCGTTTGTTGAAGCGCCCTCGCTTAGTAGCTCGATTTTCAATGCCACCAGCTCTGGAGAAGTCACTGAATTATTTGGTCAGAATATCGGGAATGCTCCGCGACAACCTTTCAGTACGGACAACTACAGAGGGGGAGGAACGGCGGCCATCGGCAGGAGAGATCAAGAAGGGTAAGTGAAGTACTTAGTATACATTTTTCGTAGCTTGCTAGTGCTGCTTCGAGTGTCACGTTACGTCTGAGTTTATCGATACAATATGTAACTGTCTCGGACAGCTATGCTGCTAGACACGGGGGCATCCGTACTAATGCCTAAAATAGGACATTTGTACCATCGACTCCTTCAGTCTTACACAAGTAGGGCCGAAGCCAACTAGCAATTACTGATCTCTTAGTACTTGTACTTGTGTCACATAGCTGGTATCCGGTAATATTAGTACATCGATGCTGCCTGAAAGCGTAGATCCAGTGACTAAAAGACGTAGATGTCCACTGCAGTTGAACACAAACAGTTGGCTGGCTGCCGGCATGGGGTTTAGTCAGCACGGACTCCAGTGTGCTCTCTTTGTCCTGGGTGTTCACTGGTCGTTCTTTGGACACGCACTGCTTGTCGACGTGGCCATCCAACTGGTGCAAGGCTGCAAGCAGACACCCGTGTGCTTTCCTTAGCCTTTAGTAAGTTCCCTTTTTAGTACGTCGCTAGTCAAGCAAGCATCTGTCACTGATCCTCGACTGTACCCAACAAACTCCACCAGTCTATTTCAGTCGTGCAAGATGAAACCAAACCCAAACTGGATACTTGGCTGCTGACCGCTAGAACTCAGTTCCGGCATCGGTCCGCCTTGCTGCTTCACCAAGTCAATTTCGTATCGCAATCCTAGATTGGCTAGGGTACCCCGTAAGGAGACCATAGGTCTGTGGGGACTGCCCTAGAGAAATATGAATACATACTATACTATACTACTATACTTAGTTTGGAATCCCAGACTTCCACTCACCTGAAATTCTACCAACGCAGCCGAGAACATGGCATGTTTTACCCATACTCTTTGTCTGTATTCATGAGTGAGGTAAATTGCTGATCAATAAAACTGGACATTGCGATTTGAATACTGGCTGGGCTACAGGGCTCTAGCACAGTGTCTGCTCCAGCGCCGGGTGAGCCGGGTAATCCACCCGGTTGGGCGGCGCTTGGACCCGGTTGAAAATATAGTTCCGGGTCACCTGTGACCCGGTTGGTACTTTACACTTTCGAACTTTGAAAGGACTGACTACATGGCTTGTATGTGTCAGATACTTCTTCTTCTTTCTTAATTTTCTAGTTCCTGTCCACTCTTTTCTAAGTGCGGCTTGTCCATTCGCCTTTATAATATTATCATTGGGCCTAGTTCCCGTTTATTGTCCGAATTAAAACAAACCAACCAACCAGTTAAAGCATGTGACTCGGCTGGTGAGACAGCGCCAGGTACATGTGTACCCGGCTCCGACCCGGTTGACATTTTTTTAATTAAGCACAAACCAAAGATTTATATTTTATTGAGACAAAGAAAAATGGTGGCACCTGTGTACAGGGGATGGCCCACGCCTGGTATAAAGTAAACGTAAAAGTAAAAGCCCGGTTGAAATGGTTGCGCCAGGTACACGTGTACCCGGTTGTCCTACAATCCTAGAGCAGACACTGTAGCGGTCTCCAACACTCTTTTGAGCTCTTGGACGTGCTGCCAGTCTGTGTCCATGAGATCGAATTTCACTGGCCTGAGTTGAGCTTTCTGCGTGTGTATGGGTGCACTCGTATGCACAGCGCTGCTCAACGAATCCAGTCGCGTCACTCAAGTTCGCGCCTTGCATCATTCCGCAGCGCAGTGTTCGCCGGTCTAGGGCTGCGCAACGCCCGGCGCGTACTTGAGTGACGCTGTGACAGGATTCGTTGAGCAGCACTGTGGTACATGCTGTGTGTGCATGTGCATGTATGTATGCGAGTAGACCACGTAGATGTAGAGTAAAAGTTCCCTGTTCCGGGTTGCAGGTTGGGACCGAGCACTCCCCTATTCCGGGCAGGTTGGGACCGAGCACTGCCCTATTCCGGGTTGCAGGTTGGGACCGAGCACTCCCCTATTCCGGGCAGGTTGGGACCGAGCACTGCCCTATTCCGGGTTGCAGGTTGGGACCGAGCACTCCCCTATTCCGGGCAGGTTGGGACCGAGCACTGCCCTATTCCGGGTTGCAGGTTGGGACCGAGCACTCCCCTATTCCGGGCAGGTTGGGACCGAGCACTGCCCTATTCCGGGTTGCAGGTTGGGACCGAGCACTCCCCTATTCCGGGCAGGTTGGGACCGAGCACTGCCCTATTCCGGGTTGCAGGTTGGGACCGAGCACTCCCCTATTCCGGGCAGGTTGGGACCGAGCACTGCCCTATTCCGGGTTGCAGGTTGGGACCGAGCACCGCCCGTAACTAGGAATTGCCTGTAACTCAAGACATACATACTTACTGAATGCGAGTAAGCATTTGTAATGACAATCAATAGTTTTTGGGGCCGTTTTGTCGTTGAACTTGCCAATTGTGTGCCTCTAAAATGGGCCAGAAAGGTGCCTGGTAGATGGGCATGCCCGAATTAGGGATGTCTCCGGATCTGGGCAGTTGTACTGTACATGTACATGTAAGCCCGCTCACCGAGAAGAGTTATGGTTGCTCATGAGAGCGCTCAATGTAGGTGCAGACCCTAGTACACACACAGCAGCAGCAGCAGCAGCAGCAGAAACGCTTTGATTCCTTCTTTCAAGTGTGTAGGTCTCAGACACACGTACCCCGATCATGCATCGACGTAATGTGAACTGGGTCAGGCTTGCAGCTTTGCAGTCCGGGTCACAGTTCATGCACCTGATGCAACAGTGGTTGCTGGAAAGGTTGTGCTCCGCAAAGTACGTCGCATGAAGTTCCAAGGCTTCTGTTTCTGTGCAGAGAGCCTATATTGTCGGAAAGAGGTTTTAGTATGATTAAGCGGTGTCAACTCACGAATGTTCATTGCCAATAGCGTTCAAGACAATAATCAGGTCCTGTAGAATGTGCCTGCAAGAGACTATGAGCACCAAGAGTGTACGTGGAGCCGATGTAGCTCTGTGTCTGTGATTTCAGAACTTCACATCAAGTGAAAGACCCATCCATAGTCGTAATTAAATGTTTCACACTGTGCATCATAGACACAGGATTGTGTGCAACCCAGCTTTGGGTTCACCTCACTGCTGGTCACGCTGCACTGATTGCGGCAAGCCGTGACCTATTGAAGCCTATCTCCGGACCGTGAAATCTTGCCGTTGTCACGCCACTAAATAGAGGTTGTGTGTGTGTGTGTGTGTGTGTGTGTGTGTGTGTGTGTATGGTGTGTCCCATATGGTGCAGTGGTATGTGCAGTCGATTTCCAATCGAGAGGTTGCGGGTTCAATTCCCGACGATTATGGTCGCACACATCATTATTCTCTTTCTCTGACTCTTCCTGACTTTTCTTTCATTCTCCTGGGTGGTTACCAACAGCCAGTGTATGCCGGAGTATGTGGTGTGGTGTGTGTGTGTAGAAAAAAATGGAAAAATGAAAAATAGGGATTCACTGGCCAGAAAAAAGTCACTTCAATCAGCTGTGTGGTGGATACCAGGCTAAAAATAGTGGCGGTCAATTCATCAGCCTTGCAAGCTGTTGAATGGTGTAATCCCAGCACAAGTTGCTATGTCTAACATAGCTGTTCGCTATCATCGCTTCCGCGATGGGCAGGTCTGAGGTCTGAGGAGTGTGTGCAATTGCACACACTCCTGGGAGATATGCATCCTCTTGATGACAGAAACACAAGGCAATGCAAGGATTTGAATGCGGTCAACCTTGATAATAACGACCTCTGATGTTGAATGAGAAAAGTGTCGTTTTTCGCGAGTTGTCGATGTCGATTCGTGAGGTCTAATATGCAGTCAACTGGTCACAAGAGCTGAACATTGGGCTGTTATTCTGCGCTAGGAGCTGGTGACAAATATTTTTGCTCGAGATCAACTCTCTCGCTTTCGCAAGCTCATCTCTCTTCCTCTCCGCTGCCTGGCTATTTTCTAAAGGGAAGTCGATCGTGACGGTTGCCTTCTCTATAGAACTTCGCGTGGGCAGCATGACTGCCTGTGTGGTTCAAATCAGCCGCCGTTCTTTGCAAGATTTTATTTTTGAATGATGACGACGCATACAGAACTCGTACTTTCAAATCTCCATGATGCGCTGGATACTCCGAGCCTTGAGCTGGAGGTGAGGGATCTGTGATCTCAGCTTGGCGAGCGATCCCTGAGGTGAGCGATCTGGGCCATTTTGCAAAATAGAACAGATTCCGAGTAGCCGATTACTTTCTTGTGCGTCACGCTGCTCTTGCCTGCGCAATGTGACAAGATAAACTATTTTGATGCGGCGCTGTATCAATCAGAATCACCCACCCATCGCGCTCAAAATCCACTCGAAATCTAGATAGACCTTTCAGATACTAATAAACCGACTTACTAACCAAAATTGGGATGAAATGGGCTGCCAGGTGAGCATTGGCCACACAAAAACAAAGCTGAAAGACAAGCGACAAGATTGCTGATGCGGACCAAGTAATAATTATTATAATTATTGTTGTTAGACCCGGGTGAGTGGGTGGTGTTTGTGGATATTATAGCGTGACTTGTAGCTCTTTGGTCCTCTTTTCTTCTTATATTTTAGTGTGCAAGGATAGACTCGCATAGAGAGCCATGCATGAGCATGAGCTAATTGTTAAAAGTAACTGGTGGTGTTAGTGGACATTATAGCGTATCTTGTACTTCCTTGGTCCTTTTCTTTACTATGCATTTTAGTCTTCCTTCCGGAGGGAACTCACCTCACCTCAAAATAACATCGCTGTAGATGCGGTGCCCAGGCGCGTACGCAGGGGGGGGGGGGGTTCCCGTTGCCCGGAACCCCCCCCCCCCCCCCAAATGTTCCAAACGAGCAACGTTTTTGGGCATTTATTGGTAGGGCGCATGATCATGATGATCGATCTGGCAAGAATGCAAAACTTCAAAAGATCGTAACTCAGTCAAATCTCGCTCAAATCCAACGATCCAAATATCCAGGTCGAATAGAAAACTCTCAGCTGTCGGTTGAAATAATTTGTGAAGCGCTGCGAGCAATGTATCGTGTGATAAATCATTCGTAAATAAATGAGCCGCGATCTCGGCAATTTCAAAAGCGCGCAGTGCGACTTGAGTATCGAGAATTTGAGATTTTCGTCGCGCTGATTTGCTCAAATTTGCAGGGGCTTCCCTTGTGATATTTTCAAGAGTACACAGGAAAAATTCGAAACTCTGCGATCAAGAAAAACGAAATCGCTGGAGCAGGACGCGTTTGGGCCTGTTTGGGGCATTTTTCGCACCGTCGCTGCACTCTACCGCTATAGCCTATAGGGCTGGATATGTACATGACTGTACTGTGTCCTGGCTATCAGGGTCGACCTCATTCTCTCCCTGATACCTTTCCACTTCCAGGAAGCCCAAGATAATGAAGATTGAGTGAGTAGAACTGAAGTTATGATCCAAACAACACGAAAAAATGCATAATTTTGAAAATTTCCTAGGGCTCTTTAGGAAGGGTTAAAACTAACACACTTACACCCACTTTGTTACTCGTTGTTTGGGATTCGGTTGGAAACCCCCCTAGAGGTGACCCTGCGTACGCGCCTGGGTGCCTAATGGCTGGGTTGAGGGGATTAGTCTGACGACCAGTGTTTGGTATTGCTCCTACCGCCGCAACACCAACATTGGCTGGCTCATGTCCAAAACCTACTGTGATGGTACAGTTTATTTCCACCATCACACAGCAGCAGAGCCAGGCTAGTTTACCCGCAACTCCGAGTTCCATGCCAGCCTGGAACACTGGGTGCGCCCTGGGACTGGTGGTTTTGGTTTCCTAGACTTGGCAAATTAGTAACGAATGGTGTTTTCTTCAACGAATATTCTCTCGAATAAAATTATTGCTTTGCCAAACGAACGAATATTCTATTATTCTTGTGATGTGAGTCGATCACTTCACTCCATCAGACCCAACATTCATGTTGCATACAGATCACATTCCCACTGGTTACAGAGCGGATTTTACCCAAGAACAAGCTTCACAGTTCTCAGAAAATAATTTCGATACTGTCATCCTCAATACTGTTCAGGGGATCAAGTTTGGAGCTAAATAACAAAACCAAAAGTGCCGATTTTTCGAATTTTCGAATATCGAATAGTGCCGCCTGCATTCGAATATTCTTTCTGGTGTTAGTATTCTAGAATATTCGAATAATTCGAATATTCCTTACATCACTACAAATTACTCATACACTCACGCACCCGGATACCTGGTGTACTCTTTGAAGATGCCAAGTCACGGAATGTTGAGTGAGTGGTTGGCCATCGATCATATTAAATTTTAAAGGTGCATTGTACATGTATGTACGACTCACAAACTGACAAACTGTAGCCCTGGGCGTGTGAATGTGTCAGACACAACAGTGTACAGTACACATTGTATCATGTACAGTCAGACCTCGCTTATCCAGTCCACTTCTATCCGGATCCCTCGCCATCCGGAAGAAAATCTCTGGTAACCGATTTACAGCATACATGTACAGGTATGTCATGCATACCTGTACATGTATGTCATGCATAACTTACAATAGTTACATGTACAATGTCACACAGTATGTCTGTGTGTTCGATTATCCTGTTCCCTCGCCTATCCGGATATTGTTTTGTGGCAAACAGATGTGTACGGTTAAGCGAGGTCTGACTGCACAATGTAAAATGTGATCAGTCTAGTAAAAACACGAGAAGGGCGCTGCTATGGATTTTAGTCTTCTGAGGGAAATCATTCTGTTGGCCACACCTGACAAGTTGGGCTTGGGTGTGCCTTCACCGCAAGCACCAGTTTAATTATTTAATTGAACGTGCTCCTGGAGTAGGCACCGGCGGATTATTGGCATAATTTGGTGGTTGAAAATTTGGAGCATAGTTTGGCATCCTTTTGGAGGTAGGAGCATAACTACATGATTGTACCCCAATTCTAGTATGTAAGCTTCACAATTGTGTGCAATGCACCTGATCAGTGCGGGTGGTCTGCATGGTAAAGGGTTCGGAGTAGCCCTTTTCCAAAGATGCTCACCACTTTTTTTCGCAACTTTCCGTTGTTTTGGAAGAAATCGCAACTTTCTTCATTTTCACAAACAACTACTTCGCAACTTTTCCGCAAAGGTGTGCAAAGAAGCGGCTGGAGGAGACCTTCGACTGTGCAAGCTATGGTTATTGCTCTAATAATTAAATAAATGAGGTATAGTTGATGTTTGGTCATGGTGGAAGGAGAGTAGGAGCTACGGGAGAGATGAGCTGATTATTCCCAGGGTGAGGGTGACATCGGTTGGACGAGTATGACGATTACGAAGACAGTTGAACATGACAATTTTCAAAGGTAACTCAAAATAATTTGGCAATGAAAATTACAAAAGAAATCAACTACTGTAAATATACAAATTTTCGGCAGCTATTTTTTCGGCAGCTATTTAATTTCGGCTATATTCGGCACCGACCCAAAACGCCTAAATTAAAACGCCGATGAAATTTTTCACAGCATCTCTCGCACTATACCATGCCCTCTACCCCACGACGAAAATAAATCGCCGCCGAAATGTCAAAAATCGTGAAGTGCCGAAATTTTGCAGCGCCGAAATTTTGTATATTTACAGTAATGATTAGAAGAAGTCATGTTTTCTCCTTTCCATGTTGACCTCTAGCTTGCATGGTCATCTTGGTATGGGGATATTCATGTATTTTGTTGTACTATGGCCACTTGCAAGTATGAAAAGGCACAATTTCCCGAAGTTTGAGGCTCCATAAGTGCAACAAAGTCAATATGTATCCCCACGTGCCAAAGCATAATATGAGGATTTTGCGAGCATAATGCGAGAATCCATGAAAGCATAATTCCATGATTTCGCGAGCATAATCCGCCGGAGCCTACCCTGGAGCTGCTGCTGCTGCTTGCCTCTTTCTCTTCTCCTGGACTGCACCCGAATTACTGCAGCGTGGCTAGAGAAATTCAGCACCCCACCACCCGTTGCTACTGGAGCAATCCCTATCTTAATCAAGTAATTACTTGATGGCCTGAAACGGCATGTCTCACCGACACTCCTGAATTGGATTTACACAGGGTAAACCATAACGTGTGTGTATCTCATTAGTTTTCAGATCAAGAAACATGCCCAGTAGCAGCACAATAATCAATAATTATCCCCACACCTCATTACCCCATCATCCACCCATTTGGCATGGGCACTGGCACTTCAATCTGCAAAGAAGATCCGTGTGCAATGTATTGTGTCAATACTCAATACATGTAAACATGTATTGAGTATTGCACAAAGGTCAAAAAGAATGGTTCCACCAATTATACATGTATATATGCATACGTTGTAACGCTGCGTTTCATGCACGTAGCTAAATGCTAAGGCAATCATCAGACAACTGGCATACCCACTTACATGTACGTATTGAGTATTGTGGACATGTATTTTGTGCTGTCTAAGAACTTGGAGGACGTGGCATATTGGTCACTGCCTTCCTCTCTGCTCCACCGTCGATTAAATGTAGAATTCAATTGAGCTGGAGGAGGGGCCGCCTGGTCCAAGTACGGAGGAGGAGCCGTGCGCCCTGGCAAAACCTTCACTTCCGCAAGCCACAACCCATGTACATGTACATGTACATCTACGTATACATGTACATGTACATGTATACATGTACATGTACATGTACATGTTCATGTACATCTACGTATACATGTACATGTACATGTACATGTATACGTACATGTACATGTACATCTACGTATACATGTACATGTACATGTACATGTACATGTATACGTAGATGAAGGCCTAAATCAGTGCCTCGGGACAGGCAAGTCACCTGCTGAGTGGACTTTTTTTAGTTTTTTTTATACGAAAGTCCACTATATTCCCGAATATGTGCAAGAAGTGGTGGCAGGGCCAGGCTGCTCTGTCGACCCTAAAGGTCTCGGCGTCTACGCAGACAAAGCGCGCCACAATGCAGTAAAACCATGAGGAGGGGAGGAAGAGGGGAAATGAATAATAGAGAGGAACGAGGACAATGGGTAGATGGTCGTGAGAGAAGCAGAGTGAAAGATAACATCACATTGTGGCAAGGGGGAGGGGGGGGGGGTGCTAGTGAGGCGCTGGTCTAAACCGTTTCATAGGGCGTCAGTGACTGTTTGCCAGTTCAGGTGCAGCAGACACTTGTTGCACTTTTCCTTGAAGGACTGGAGGAGAGCTACTGGCGGAACTACTATACTATTGATGTGTATCTATATTCATTACGTCATAGTTGTACTGCATGCACGCACACACACGGATTAGTTGAGTGTGCTTCTTTTTCCTGTTGTTCTTTCTCATGACATGTTTTGTTTCTGTTCCCAAGTCTTCACGAATAAATAGTAACGTATCATGGCGCAGTGAACTTGTTCTTTCCTGTGTCCGTGCCTTGTGTCCGCGCCTTGTAGTGTTTGCACGGGCCCAGTTGTTTTTTCCGTATGAAGTAGTAGTTTCCGCGATCGAAACTCTGTCTCAGTTGAATTATTTTAGTAGTGTATTTGTTCGTACTCGTGGACGAGTGACTAATCGTAATGGAACAATCACAGGACGATACCGGATTTGACCTGTCCTCCGCGACCGAGCGACAGCAGGAATCTCAAATGGGTGTCCTGATGAAATTTATGGAGCAGCAGATGCGTGCAGCTGAGGCTCGTGATAAGGCGATGCAAGATCTGTTCAAGAATGTTCAGAGCAGGTCGCTATCACCATCGCAGCCTCAGTTCACTCCGCAGCCCTCAGCACCAGCTCAGTCCACCTCGCAGACCTCAGCACCACGGCCAGTGAACAGTGTTTCCTGCCCACACTTATTGTCGTCTGCGACGCTGGCTGATTTTCACTCCTTCGTTGAAAGCTGGAGAGATTTTAGTGTTTGCCAGCATTTGGCCAGCCAGGCTCGTGAGGCCAGAGTGGCAACACTCCGTCAGTGTTTCGATGAGGAGCTGCGACGTTTTATCCGAGAGGATATTATCTGCATACCAGCTTCAGCTGACGTCGACCTGATGCTGGAGCGCATTCAGGCGTATATCAGACGGCAGCGTAATCCACTGTTGGACCGCATAGAGTTTTACCAGCGTGTCCAGCAAGCTGGAGAATCATTTGATGCGTTTTACACAGCCCTGTGTGAACTACAAAGTGCATGCGACTTCTTGTCACACAGCCTATGTGGAACGTGTGATGCTCGCTGCTGTGCGCAGTGCAAAGGCCTCGGCCGTACCCTCAAGGAGGAATCTCTGCGCGACCGCGTCGTCATTGGTGTGCGGAACGATGAGACGCGACACAAGTTGCTCGCAACTCATGGTCTCACGCTCGACCAGGCTGTCACCCTCTGTCGGACGGAGGAAGCAGCATACCACACCAAGGCACACATGCCCAGTCCTGGCCTCCAGGCAAGTGCTGCCAAGCAGTCGGCGTACAAGCAGCAGAAACGTCACAAGCCAGCTGACTCTAAGCCAAGTGAGACATCAAGTGTGGCCAAGTCCACTTGTCCAAATTGTGGTCGTTCTGACCACACGAAATCTGTATGTCCTGCCAAGGGCAAGAAGTGCAACTCCTGTCACGGCATTGGGCATTTTCAGCGAATGTGCAAGGGCCAGAAACAGCCGAAGACTAGCTCTGCTGCCAAGCTTGGACAGCTGAAGCTACAGCGTGCGTCTCGCGTGGACCGTCGCACAGTACCTGTTTCGACCATGCTGCAAACAGAGGATCAGCCATCCCAACTGTCCTGGACACCAGACACAGGCAGTGACGTTGATGCCATTGGCGAGGAGCACCTCACGCAGATCGGTGGGTTCGTCGAGAACTTAGATGACGACCACGACTGTGTGCAGGCTGTGACCGGTGAGCCGCTACGCAACCTGGGCAAAATATGTGCGACTCTACGAGTCGGTGAGACGCAGCATGAAACCGTCATCCATGTGTACAAGGGTCTACACGATGCCCTGCTCTCTCATACCTCATTGCGTGCGCTGAAGTTTCTCCCACCTGATTGGCCAGTCCAATTCACCGCTGAACACGAGGGTGCATCTTCACCCAAGATCTGTGCAGCTGTTTCGTCATGCGCTCATCCTAGTGATGCTGAGTTAGCGCGGACACGTGAGCAGCTCCTGCAAGAGTTCGCTGACGTTTTCTCGGATTCCGGTCTGAAGCCAATGGAAGGTCCGCCAATGGAAATTGAGCTACAGCATGATTCTAAGCCTTCCTGTGTGCACACTGCTCGACCAATACCGTATGCATTCCGTGACCAGATCAAGACTCAGCTCGACGGCATGGTCAGCGACGGGATTATTGAACCAGTGACGGAGCCCAGTGAATGGTGCCATCCGATTGTCATAGTAGACAAGAAGGGCAGCACTGAGAAGCGCCTCACAGTTGACTTCAAGCGGCTGAACGACCAAGTCCGTCGTCCCGCGCATCCCGTACATACGGCACGTGACGTTGTCTCTGGAGTTGGCTCTGCTAAGTTCTTTACGAAGCTCGATGCAAGGCACGGCTACTGGCAGATTCCTCTCAGTGACACTGCTCAGGAATTCACCACGTTTATCACCCCGTACGGCAGATATCGTTATCTACGGAACCCGCAGGGTCTAATATCTGCTGGGGATGAGTTCAACCGGCGCACTGATGCTGCGTTCTCTGCCATCCCGCGTCTCGGCAAGGTAGTCGATGATTGCCTAGCGTACGACGACGACTTTCTGTCGCATGTCAGCCACGTGCGCGAGATTCTGCTCTGCGCCAGGGAGCATGGTATCACGTTCAGCCCCGCCAAGTTTGTGTTCGGTACGCAACGTATCCATTTCTGCGGCTACAACGTCACGCCTGATGGCTGGGTCGTCGACGATGATAAGACGTCCGGTATTCGCCAGTTTCCAGTACCCGCCAACAGAACCGATCTCCGTTCGTTCCTCGGTCTAGTGAACCAATGTGGCGAGTTCACTCCACATCTAGCCGAGTTGACCAATCCTCTGCGTGGCCTGCTCAAGACCTCCCGTGAGTTCATGTGGGACGCTAGCCACACTGCAGCGTTTGAACGGACGCAGGAAGCTCTCTTGTCCCCTCCGGTTCTCGCTTTCTATCAAGTTGGTCAAGACCTCCGGCTTGAAACCGATGCATCCGCTCTAAGAGGTCTCGGATTCGTGCTTTGGCAAAAGCAGAATGATCAGTGGCGTATTATTCAGTGTGGATCCCGCTACCTGTCTGATGCTGAAACACGTTATGCTGTCATCGAGTTGGAAATGCTCGCTGTAGTATGGGCCGTGCGCAAATGCCGCATCTACCTGTCTGGTGCGCCATTTGAAGTCGTCACCGACCACAAGCCCCTGATTCCGATAATCAACTCATATTCGTTGGATCAGATCGAGAACCCGCGTCTTCTACGATTACGCCTCAAGCTCCAAGCCTATCAGCTGCAGGCATCTTGGCGAAAAGGTTCTGAAAATGCCTTCGCCGATGCGCTGTCCCGGAATCCTGTTGGCATTCCTTCCACCACTGATGAGCTTGGTGAAGCCCCGTCGCTTCATTGCCGCAGCATTCAGATCTGCATGGTGCACTCGGACACTGAGCCGAATGCGAATCTCAAGGTTGCAGAGCTGCGCGAAGCTGCAGCTGCAGATGCCATGTACCAGTCATTGATTGAGTGTATCTTGACTGGATTCCCTGATCGCCAGCAGAAGTTGCCTGCTCCGTTACGTGCGTACTGGAATGGACGTGAGCATCTCTCCGTCGACCATGGCATTGTGTTGAAGGGCAACCGCATTGTTGTTCCTGAATCATTGCGTGCTCAGGTATTGCACAACCTCCACGCTTCACACCAAGGCCTAGTGCGTACTAAGTCTCGTGCGCGTCAGCTTGTATACTGGTCCGGTATCACCAAGGACATTGATACACTCGTTCGTTCTTGTCCTGCTTGCCGCGAACACCAGTCGTCCCAGCCAGCTGAGCCCCTGCTGAACGACCGAACCCCAACACTCCCGTTTGAATGTGCATCTGCCGATTTGTTCACTTGTCAAGGTCACGACTTTCTTGTGTATGCAGATCGTTTGACCGGTTGGCCCTGTGTCGCGCGTACTGGCCGCACCACCTCATCGCATGACGTGATACTCGCATTCCGTCGCTGGTTCTCTGATGTTGGTGTTCCTGCTGTGCTGTGTACAGATGGTGGTCCCCAGTTCTCCTCGCATAAGTTTGCTGAGTTTTGTAAGCGCTGGCAGGTAAACCATGTCATGTCCTCTCCCCACTACCCGCAGAGTAATGGGCACGCCGAAGCTGCTGTCAAAGCCATGAAGCGTCTTATCACCAAGACAACCGTGAATGGCAATCTTGACACAGATGACTTCCGCCGAGGGCTACTGGAATGGCGAAACACACCTGGCTCCTCTGGTCAGAGCCCCGCTGAGCTCCTATATGGCCGCTCTCTCCAGTCATTCGTCATTGCACATTGGAAAGAGTTTGATTCATCCTGGCTCTCCAAAGCGACGACACGTGATGAGACTGCCATGCCATCCGACGATTCCGTCACAGACAAGTCGTCAACTCGTCGCTCGTTGCCGCAGCTCCGCCTCGGCACCCACGTGGATGTTCAGCATCCGCGCACCAAGCAGTGGTCTATTCGTGGGGTCATTGTTGCTGTCGGTAATCATCGGGACTACCTAGTGAAGTTGCCGAGTGGTCGCATTTATTGGCGGAACCGCAGATTCCTGCGTCCGTATCGCCCACTTGTGCCTGCACCGCTTGTTGTCCAACCGGCTGCTGCTGACGCCTCTTCCCCGCCGCCGCCGTCCCGCCGCAGCGCACGTCAGCGCAAGCCACCCCAGCGTTTAAACATTGGTTCGCATCATGGACAGTCCTATGATTGACACTCTTGATCACTAATGTCAATTTCTGCTGTCTCTGCTTTGTTGTTTTCATTCTTCATTTTGTTTTATTTATGATAGATGTTGCTGTCACAGGTTTCGCAACATCTCGAAGGGGCGTGATGTGTATCTATATTCATTACGTCATAGTTGTACTGCATGCACGCACACACACGGATTAGTTGAGTGTGCTTCTTTTTCCTGTTGTTCTTTCTCATGACATGTTTTGTTTCTGTTCCCAAGTCTTCACGAATAAATAGTAACGTATCAACTATTACATTCCTAACTTCATGATCATGAACTAGTACTGCACATCGCCCCCTTGTTGGGCATTGGTTATGAGAGTTACCATGGTTACCACCTCACTCTCGCCATTATTTACATGTAGCATTGTAGGCTCTGCATCTGCCACCCTGGTGATACAGGCATGGTGGTGGCCTGGCACGAGCGAAACTATTTTATTTACTTCCTAAGCTGGTTGTGTTTCTCAACGCATAGCCGCTTGTAACGCGGACGTGCCAAGTTTACTTTGCTTACTACAATCATAATGAACCGTTCAGTCTACTAATAGTAATAGTCTAGACCAGTGTTTCGTTACTTATCATCGTAACATCCTCTGCTAGTTGACAATCGTTCCATTCCGTTTCTTGCATAATGTTTTCTTCTTAGTCGGACTCATGCAAGAAGGCATGGTTACCTGTTTGTGATGCGAACTAAAAATAGGAGTTCAACAACAATACCAAACAGTGTACATGTACTGTGACAGCTCTAGTGACGAGTTCTGGTGTCATGATCGGAACCTGACCAGGCCCAGCCGCAGTGCCCACTGCCCATCCCGGCGCTGTACATTTGTTGTAGCTCTGGTGTTTGCCTTTCCGTCCTGTGGATACGCATAGATCATCAGAGTCGCGGTTCCGGAATTCCCATCCCGGTTTTATTTTTAGAGAAATTAGAGTCGTATTGTGTGTCCCTGCCTAGCCTAGCGCCTCCCTAGCTCAGTGATTAGCCGGTGAGTGACGTCACAACCTGCGCAGATGCAGCTGTGCTGTCAGTGCCACATGATGCCACTGATGTGCCATCATTGATGGCACATCCTCCACTCCAGGTCCGGGCATGATTATGGCAGCTGAAATGGTAGGAATTGGACAGATGAGATAATACGTTTCTTCAGAATTCCTAAACTCCATTGCAGCGTATTTCTTGCACTTGAAAACACCGCCATTCCAGCAACAGGCAATGCCCTGATGATGCCCAGTGGGCGAAATATTGGCAAAGTTATTATTTATTTGGTGCAGCTGAGAGCCTGTTGCCGGAATGACGGTGTTTTCAAGTGATGAGATACAATCATCATGTATACGTGTATGTACTTGTAAGTAATTATTCCACATGTACATAGTGACCTTCATCTTCCCTACAAATACATTGTAGATCTACGTGTTGTAGACTACAGTCCATTCATAAAAAGATGGGTCCTGGCTCTGGCGAGCTCCCGTATTTGGCAATTTTTCGTGATTTCATCGTACACAGTGCAGTGCTGCGAACTTTGAAATTTGAAAAAGGGTCCAAAAAGGGTGCCTGAACTGGGGTTCGAACCGCAGAATGCACTGTTGCAGGCGGGGTCAAACGGCCTGGATTTTGATGGTTTTTCCCAGTTCAGTGCTTTTGGGGCAAAACCTGGCCGAAATCCTATTCTTGCTATGGCTTGCTTTTTGGACAAAAAAACTTCAGAAACATAATTGGAAGAGGATTCCATATGGGATTGCAGAAAAAAATTCTAAAAAAACTCAACGTTTGACCCATTTATGACCAAAAGCTAGAAGTTCATTTTTTTTCTGAATGGACTGTACAGTCATAGTCTAGTGTGACACTTGACATGTACTGATGTAGCCCAGGCCATGGCGGCGCGCGGCACTGCGCGAGACAAGACCTGATTGATTCCTAGATCCTGCCAGTGCACTCATCACACACCCAGCGGCTCAACGAGTCAAGCTGCGCGATTGCGACAGCTGTGCTTGTTGTATGCACGTTGATGCCGCTCTGCAATCTTCAGCCTTTGTTACTTTGTGGCATTGGCATTGTTGTACAGTTCGTGCCACATCTGCCACACGACGATTGATGTACACTGCACTGTCCAAATAAAAATCATGAAAAATAACACAATCGTACTACAAAAGTAGTACAAAGACTGACATGACAAGTCATGTAGAATGCGGATAGTCGAGCGGTACCCAGGTATCCCTGTACCTGCCAAACCTAACACGAGATCCGCTTTGTCATCCTGGTGCCGACCGGGTGAGAAGTAGCTGTCAGTGAGAACGCGAGCAACAGCCTTTGAGTTTGACTGGTTTGAGTATGTCGAGTCTGACGCTGTGAACGCAGATTTTGCATGTACACCAGCTTTTACCCACACGGTGATCATGAATGCAGTATGCTGTTGCGTGAATAACACCGATCGGGTACTGAGTGTCAGTGAGTCTACCGACCCGACGTGGTTCGCACAAGATCATCATCACTTGCAGCAGCAGCTTTTCCGCGTCAAGCTGACACTTCGTTGCAGCGAACAGGCTAGATCGCTGCTGCTGCGGCGGCTTCGCTGGCAGTCTTTCTGAACGTTGAGCAGGGTATGGTCACAACATCCATGTGTTGCAGAAAATCTCAGAGTGCTGGCTAGGTAAGGCTGGGAGTGGGAACCCGCTGGCCTGGTGCAGCTGTCGAGGAGATTTCTGTGAATGTTGTTGCTGATGGGCAGAGGAATGGAGGTGTGTGGTCGGTTAGCTACTACTACTACTACTACTAGTACTGGGTAAGTGCAGCGACAATGTGGCAGACGCGTTGTGCTACTCAATGAGTTGGACAAAAATATTTTGTGCGTCTGTTGTGTTTCATGGAAGAGATTGAGAGGCGCGTGTTCCGTTCCAATCGATTTAGGAACCCTCTGTGTATCAATAAACTAGCTATGCAGTCTAGTCGATATTGTTACACAGCATCGACTGGCGATTTGTTTGTTTGTTTTTTCACCACGAGGTAGTCTACCCCGCGGGCTGGATATTACCAAGGCAGTCTGTCCGTTGTGAAAATTAATGTCAACGCGCCGCGTGGCACTGTGTTCCAGTAAGCATCTGACCTAGGTGCAGTTCCTGTTCTACGGTGTCGAGATTTGACTGTGAAATTGCTCCCAGCGAAGCAGCTAAAGAAGTGCCGCTGCGAATCCTGGATCGGTGGTGCGGGAGTGTGTTGTACCGTCTACTCTACTGTATAGCCCATGGTATTTCCTCCGAGTCCTAGGTCAGCCGCGGCGTCGTCGTTCGTGATGACGAGCCGTTCCGTAGCAGCGCAAGGAGTACTACAACTATACTATTGCTGCTGTTGTGGCCCAGAGTTTCGTTGCTTGGTTGGTGTAAGGTCGATGAACCAAATGGCAAGTTTGTCTAGTTCCAAGATATCGACCAAAAAAATGTTAAAGCCAAGAAAGAGATGAGGAAAAGAAAAGAGAAGAAACATTTTTTTTGTATAAATGTATCTGTGTTAGGTGGTGTGCGTACGTATGTTGTCCCACTTGTATCTCATGTCATGGACTCCAAATTGAGTAATTTTAAAATTGAGTAGAAATAAAGGAACGCCGCGTACACATATTAGATGGGGAACGGCGGAACCGTAAACACGCACTCGCATATGCACACGCTAATGCATGCACACATACCCATGGGTGCGTGCGTACGTGCGCGCGCACACACATACACAACATATGCGCGCGCACACTCCTACTCCTACTCCTGACTGAAGCGATGATAGGAACAAACCATGTTAGACATAGCAACTTGTGCTGGGATTACGCCATTCAACAGCTTGCAAGGCTGATGAATTGACCGCCACTAATTTTAACCTGGTCTACACCACACGGCTGGCACACACACACGCACACACACACACACACACACACACACACACACACACACACACACACACACACACACACACACACCTGTGCTGTACCTTCCTGTTTCCAGTTACACGTCCCCTGAGTTCTTATTGCTTATTCCCCAGCCTTGGGGAGACGAAAGAGAAGTTATTCCCGCAGCTATGCTAGACGTAACAGGCTACAGCAGGGGTAACCCGGGTCCACAACTTTAGTGATGAGCTGCCCAGTTACCACATATCACCACCGATCAGGATCAGCTTGCCAGTATGCGTCACATATGCACACTGCATGCACACCGGGCATTTGCTGTAGCTGGGCATTGTGGTCATGTGACTTCAGTGGCGTAGGCTATCTGGTGCCTGGCATGCCTGGGGCCGAGGTGGGTTACGACAGGAGTGTCCTCAAAACTGTGTCGCACTGCTGTGCTTGGCTTACTTTGGGCACACAGAGCCTAAAAGCACTGCATCCCCTTTAAAGCAGCCCACACTTGACTAAACCCCTATATGTCGTATGAAGACACGTGTCCTGGATATCCAGTACGTATTCCAGACTAGCGTATACATCCCGTGGAGAGTTTTGTGTAAGCGGATGCTGTCCTGTACACGGCCATGCATGTAGTGCGTGGCAGTTAGTGTGTTTCTGTCTGTCTGTGTGCGATCACAACAATGGCGCAGATGGGCACTCACAGCGAGGGCCCTCAGAAAGAAGATCTCGCACTTCGTGATTTCAATTGCGACATAGTCGAAACAGGAACTTGTTTTGCTGGTGGGTATATCACTTTAATGCACAGAAATGCATCGTTAAACAATTATACGAATGGAAGACCTAGCAAGAACTACAGGGCATAGAATGAAGCCACATTTGTGCTACAACTCTCACGGTTATACACGTACGTCCGGTGCTGATATGGGGTAGCGGAGTTTGTACAGGCACAATCACCGGTCATAGCCCATGCGAGCAGTTTGAAGTCTCGCTTTAGGTCTGGATGCGCCGTTGCGTTTGTAAAGAGCTTGTCTTCCAATGCGGCAGGAAGCAATTTGAAGCTTCACTGTTGTGGCCGTATACACAGTGGTATAATTACAAAGAGGGAGTAGTACATTTTTGTTTTTTTTGTGCATGCACACGTGTGCACACACACACACACGCACGCGCATACACAGATCAACAGGGAAAGAAAACTCAACTCTCGTATGTTTTTTAAAACCGAGTCTATTAATTTTGTGTACGGATTTCATGTTCGTGGCACCGGGAACCTAAACCAGAGTTCACATGTGCATGGAGTTCGGAAATCCACCTGTGGATAGTTTGTTTTAACCTGGAGAAGATCAGGACCAGGGAGTGATATCATCCAACAAGATGACATGGACAAGTGCATTGTGAAAATTAATGATATAAGCTTTGCTCCCTAGCTCCCCACAATTTATTGGAAACGTTTGGCCTGGCACGGGGAAACATGGATGCAGGGAATAGATTTTCGGTCTTTCTCCATTTGGTGGCGTTGGGTCTGATCTACTCACCACCCACCGCTTTTTTAGGAGCTGGATCTGCGCTTTGATCCTAGAGGGTTGTGGCGTTCCTACGGATGCAAAGAACTCTGTCTAATTGAGTCTCACGCAAATTATGATGTTCTTGCTCCCTAACTTCCCTGGCTCTTGGGTCAGGGTCGCTGTATCCTACATCGCTATTGTGCTGTCGTTTTTGGCCCAGCAAGCCATTGATCGTCGGCAGCACACAACTGGTACTGACTGACCTAGGCTCTCCCGGCCGGGGACCCACTGCTGCATGTTGGCAGAGGAAGAGTGCACAACAGCATGTAACAATAGGGGCTTACCCACCACATACAGCACTTCGCAATGCTCTGTGTGGATCCTATTAGACCCAAAAGTTGTTATTACAAATGCACACCTTTTGTTGACTTGTGACTCGTTGTGCCACTATTAGGGGTGAAACGAATGTGTCAAAGGTTCGAAGAACCTTCGTTTTCATTTGAAACAAACCTTCGTTTTCATTTGAAACAAACCTTCGTTTTCAATTCAAAAGAAGGTCGACACATGATTTCTGCACACACATGCACTGATCTTCCCTGTATACACGTTTACTGTACCGTAGTTTGTACAGTCGACTAGTTTTGTTTCCACTTGGCTCCAGGTAGGTGCCACTGCAAGTCCATAGTAGGCCACGGACTGCGCTTGAGCGTGGCCATTCCCGGCCACGGTGTGCAGAAGTGGTCTTGGGCAGTTTGGGGTGCAAACTGCGCAGTGCAAAGGCTATGGGCGTGCCAATTGTGGTGACTGCATAGCAAATATGTGCACAGTCATGTACTTTGTAGCCTGAGAGCACATGCACAGAGTTTGCTTCAACAGGAACTGTGAACTGGTAAAAGAATCCTTCGACCTTCGACATCTTTGTTCGTTTTGATGGAAAAGGTTCGTTTGGCAAATTGAGACCTTCGTTTCACCCCTAGCCGCTATCTTTCAAACCTTATATCGTGTTGCCATGGGGGGGGGGCAGGTATTTGTTTGAAGGAGAATAACTAAACAGCTGCAGTTGCCTAAGATCATAACAGAGAATGGAAGTGAGTTTTGTATAGTCGAAAAAGAGAATAAGGTATACAGGTGGGGCCTGGCACTAGGGAGACAGAGATTTCGGTGTTCGACCACTTTGCGGTGAATATTATCTACTCACCTCCCACCGCTTTAGGAGCAGCATCTGTGCTTTTATCCTGAGTGTAGTGGCGTTCCTATCGATGCGGAAAACTCACTTTGGCTGGGTCTCATGAGAGAGCCGTGAGCCTTTTCAGAAAGGGCAAAATACAGACTGTCTGGACATTATAGCAATGCTGGAGTGTGTGCGGGCACATGTGTGCTTGGTGTGTTGGGTGTAATTCAGTCGTACGAAATATTTTCCCTCGTGTACACAAACAATCCTCATGAGCAAAACCAGCGGCTTAGACGTACTTGTCTGCCGTGATGCTCGGTCGACTAAGTCCACGGTTGTCGGAGGACCGATACAGCTAACTTTAGCTATTGGAAAGTGATGATGTCAAGACAGTTACGTTTTTAACAGTCAGGTTTGTAACATCAGTGCAGGGAACTTGCCTGCCGGGTGATTGAATTTGTATGACTGCGGTGAGTAGAGGCGAGGTTTGGAGCCCCTGGACTGGTCCTGCACACTGTAGTGGCTTGTATTAAAGCCTGTCTCGTATGGAAGCCAATTGTTTTGAATACAAGCCTGATTTTCAAGATACACTGGTGGCATATATGCCTGGTTTTAGTGTTGACATACACAGAAATACCCGGTTCGAATAGAAGCCTGACTTGAATAGAAGCCTAGCGCTGACATCGGCTTCCACAGGGAAAGGTCCGGCTGTAATACCCAACATTACACGGGTATATGTATGTACCAGTGTCAGTGTTCTATGCACTGGATACCGGACCTCTTATCCACGTCATGACTCAGCCAATCCTGGCAATCAGTACTGGCTGCCACCACCACCGCAACCATGTCATGCGAACGTGGCTAGACAAGACACTTTGAATGTGTGTCTGTTCGGACAAATGTACCTGCCCCTCGGCAGTGGGTGTGTCATGTTTTGCTAGGCTGTAGGCCGACTGGTTCATGCAAGTACAAGTAAAGTGTGCACGTCCTCGTTACCACTGGCTATACAATTGTGTTGAGAAACACAATTGTAGCTTAGGATTGGTTCATGGCATGCTCAAACACCAGGAAACTCCATTCGATTTAGACGCAAATCAGGGCTTGCTACTGTGCTTGTCTGCTGCCCAGCATACCGTGCGGGGGGGGGGGGGGGGGGGGGTGATATTAGGCATGTTGAATCTTGGTAGCCGGGGAACCACTTCAAATGCACTGTGGGTTACGCCCCGTTTGTCGTACCACTGTTGTGCATTCTTTAGTATGCCGGCTTGTGACGAGCGGCGGTGCAGCGGAGCCGCAGTGGAACCCGGCCCTTAGTATGCCGGCTTGTGCTGGGCCAGGTGTGGGGCTTAGCCAACTTGTGATGCACAAAGGTGATCACGGAATTTAACTTGCTACACAAGCTGATGGGGACTGGGAGTTATGGATCCCGCATCTTCCGGAGTATGAGCCACGCTTTAAATACTCGTACTCGTAGTTCACCTAAAACACAGTTGGTAAGGCCTTTACTACGATGATCGAATGAAGCATGCTATACAAGGTGGATGTCTGCATTTCGTCACAAAAAATCTGGGTACGGCTGTTATTCCAATGCGGCTTATACTCCGGAAAATACGGTACTTGATAAGGTTACCTGGGCCGGTCACCGGTACCAGGCTGCATGATAACACAAATATAGCCACCAGAGTAGATAGAGAACTGATTGCTGTGCTGGAGGCGATGTACATGTATATTGCCAAGCTGAAACTTGAACTGTGCGTGCAAAAGAGGTAAAATCCTGCTCAATGAAATCCAGTCGCGTCACTCAAGTACACACCGGGCGGTGCACAGCCCTTAACCTGCGAACACTGCGCTGCAGAATGATGCAAGGCGCGTACTTGAGTGGCGCGACTGGATTTCATTGAGCAGGACTGTATGTGCGAAAGGTGTCACTGTGTTTTTAAATTTTAGTACCTTTGTCCCCGCTGTGGTTTGATTTGTATTGAGAGAACTGATTGAGAGCACACATGGTTCTGCTGGGCACTGGCCAGGCCAGTTGTGGCCGTGAGCGGTGCAGTAGAGCATCGGAGATTGGCGGTAGGACTGGTGTGGTGTATGCACCACCACAGTCCCAGTAATGCGTACTGTGTGGTGTGAATGTGGGTTACACGTACGTCGCTCCTGGCGGGTTTGCGCAGCCGTAGTGTAGGTTCACGTTTTGCAGTTATTTTAATTAGTGATATTTTGTATTTTGAAACTCGGATGTTGGGCCAATAATAAATGTAGAAAGGAATATAGTCTCTAGTTACAGTGGTGGACAGTTACTCTTAATTCCCGTAGCTATGCAGAAGACGTTACATCAGTAACGTCTGGCGCTAGCCAGGGTCCACACAGCTTTAATTTGGTATTTGTTTGTTTGTGTGTTTGTTTGTTTGTGTCACGCCTGGCGCTATCCGTATCTGACGGCAAAAAAGCATAGGATGTTATAAATTTTTCAATTCTCCTATTTTTTTCAGGCATATCCTGGGATTCGAACCCGCACTATCGCCCTACATGCATTCCCCCATACACTTCGCATTCATACCCATTCTTCCAAGTTGTTTCATGTTATTATCTTGCGTTTGAAAGCCCTATTTGAATATTGCAGGCAGCTGTATGTGGCCAGCTGTGTTTGATGGTACGGTACGGTACGGGAGACGGTGTCGTATTACCCTCGATCGTACCTGTCCCGTACCTATCCCCTACCGTACCGTGCCATCAAAGACGGCTGGCCACAATGCATATTCAAATAGGGCTTTCAAATGCAAGATCACAATGTGAAACAACTTGGAAGAATTAGTATGTATGCGAAGTGTATCGGGGGATGCATGCAGGGCACGCGATAGTGCGGGTTCGAATCCCAGGTTATGTCTTAAAAAAAAGGAAATTTTAAAGAATTTATAACATCCCTATGCTTTTTTTTTGTCTAGGTCATCAAGGCAAAAAAGCATAGCGTAGGGCCCTGAGCTTCCAAGCTCTCTCGTTCGTATCCATTATGTCCTTTTCCTTTCTACAGATATGTTGTATGCTTTGATTACACAGTATTGTAAGTCAGAACGACACCAAGTAAACTCAAGTCCAGTCGTGTTGTCGTGTGCTCATGTTTTCATTGGGTAGAACATAACAATTGTGGTTTAGGATACCCTGGCAAGTAGTAATCTGTTCTGACCAGCGTGCTGAATACAGACGCAATTCACATCACAATACAAGACCGCCGGAACGGAAAATTTATGCTCTTTTGCTATCGTAAGGCCGGTGGACCTTTAAGTGATGTGTGCATGTGAGCCCGAATGCGACACTCGAAACCTCGGGTTGTCATCAGTATTTCCTGTTTGTTGATATCTAAGACATGCTCCCTGCCATGTTTGCACATCTGGAACACAAGTGGTTTTCAGAGTGAGAAATGGCATCACAAACACGGTGTGTCCTTGTGTGCCACGGGGTTTCTTGCAGAGAGCTCCGTGCTACAGTAAAACGTGCCCTAACCATACGCCCGTGGTGCAGCGGAAACTGTCCTGATGTGACAGGATTCAGCTTAATCCAGGGGTGCACGTTCGATCCACACCACTTTGGTACATGACAGTCTATACAGGAATCCGCTTGGTACAGGGTCCGGCGAACACAGGTTTAACGGTAGTAGCACGCTAGGCTAGCGATGCACTGGTTTGAAACAATGCTCTCTAACCGCTAGTAACCCCTCCTGCCTTAGCTAAGTGGCAGATCTGTCAATAGGTTTGCTAGCCTCCTAGTCTAGTAGTTATGCTCGGCCTATTTTCTGGGCCACTGGTCCACAGTGGCAATTATGAACTGAGCGCCACTGGTCCGCAGTGGCAATTGTGAACTGAGCGCAGACAAGGCTATTTTACAGATTCCTCTTCTTTTTTTAACTTTGGCCAAGGGATTGCGGCATAGTGGGTGATTTTGCTGTTGGTTGTATTCCGTACCGAGAGCAGGCCAGGACAGGAAATCATTTGTAGTTGTACATTGTGAGGCTGGGTCCGATCTACTCATGCTTGTACACTGGAGTAATGCTGGAAATCTGCTGGACCAGCACTAGCACTGGCTTATGCAGCCCACATCCTCACCCCCCCCCCCCCCCTCCCTTCCCTTTCTTCCTTGACCAGCACTGGCTTTTGCAGTCCATACCCTTCCCCCCTCCCCCATTTCCTGTCTTCATGGAGTGCTTGTTGCCTCTTCCCCCGTGGAGTAGGCATGTAAAATACAGTGGAACCTGTCTAAGCTGGCCGCTCGATGGACCTTACAAACGTGGCCTCTGTGTACAGGTGGTCTCCTTATCCGCAGGGTCATTTGACTGGAAATACATGTGCATGTACATGTTGTCCCTGCCCTTTTGGCACCTGTGTGCCCCTTTTGGCACGTTGGTGCGGACCGCGCGCGGATTGCGCCGGTTGCATGATTATCGTACATGTTCTTGTTGTTGTGCGCATGCTTGCATGCTTATCGTGCGCATTCTGGTTGTTTTGGGTGCCTTCTTCCTGAGACTCTCCTTGGAGTAAGACGAAAATAATCTGTCCTCTGAGTGTGGCGTATGTGTGATGTATGACTAAGAGAGTAATCGGAAGGGCTATCGTGCGAGGGATAAAACCCCCCGACGACATACATGTACATGTAGCATCCCTTGGCCCTAATTGTAGTGGTGGTCTCGGACAGGTGGTCGTCTCATCAGAGCGGTCACCTTTAGAGGTTTCACTGTAGTAAAGTTCGCATATCCCCGTTGCCACCAGCTGTACTATAGATGATGTGCTAAATAACGTGCCACTAGACTTGGGAGGGCATTGTACACCAGTTGCATGCAAATCATACTACAATGTGTACACGGTAGGCCCTGAGCTCTGGAGGAGCACTAGTCACAGATAACCGTACAACTTTGAACTTTATTATGCAACGCCCTCCCAAGTCTAGTTGCATGCTTTTTGGCATATCATCCATTGTGCTGAGAAACACAACGAGCGTCGAGTAGGCATGGTTATCAAGTGAAATAAGTGAAACGGCCGATGATGGTAATTTACCGTTCATATACTGCAGGACCCTTTGCACAGCTTCACACGTAGGAAATAGTTGTGAGCATCACTGGCTCGCACTCGATTACTGCCAACTGCATTTCGAAATTTCATTCCGCGGAAAATATTCCTTTTTTGTTATTTCGATCGAAAGGAAATGAGTTTTGACTGTGGAATGTGTGCTACTGTAACTAGCGGGTCTTCTTATCACCAGTTCCCAGTGTATAAAGAACATAAGCATATCTGGGGTGGGGGGTTGGAATAAGGATATGAAACCATTTGTCTTATCATTGGTTTTTCGATGTGTATGCGTGTGTGTTTCTGTCTGTCTGTTTGTTCATGCGTGCATGTGTGGGTATGACCGTGCGCATGTGCTTGTGCTGTTTGGCATGCCTCGTCTGCTTCTCTTTCTCTTTCTTCTTCTTGTGCTGCTCACAGACTGTGCTTGTGACGACGATGTGTTGCTAGCAGGCAGCTCCACAGCGGCGGAGACTGCGGCAGTGGAGCGGGCCCCGCATGCTCACAAGGCGTTGGCGGCGCGCACTAGCAGCAGCGGCAGCAGTAGCGCTGGTGGCCTGCTGTCCTGTTGCAACGCTATGGTGCGAGTATGTCGTGGTTCGCTGAGTGCTCGACACATCGTGGTGTTTGGCTCTCTGATAGTCTGCGCTCTCGTGTTGATAACCAGCCGAAACAACCTGTCTCCTCCTCGTGATGCCAGTGCTCACCTACGCTTACCCAACGCCGTTAATAGAAAGCTTGTCCAGGATGATATCGACGAGCTCGATGATTCAGTCAACGCCGTCGTCCGCAGTCCAATACTGTTCGTCGACGTGTACTCGGAGCAAATTGGCAGATCGGTCAACAACTTTGCCCGCCTGTTGACCTTGTCGAAGAAGATGGGACGTCGCCTGGTGGAGCCGTTTGTGCACGGCTCCCGCCTGAGCGGCATGGAGCGGAGAGACATCAGCACCCCACAGGCGTTCTCGCACTACTTTGACCTGCGCGCGCTCAATCGCCTGCTGCGCCGGCGTGGCATAGTGCCGCTTGCGTCCTACCAGGACATGTTCAGTGCCTGCCCGCACGGCTGGGACCTGGTGCTGCTCATACAGAATCAGGACGTGTCGCTGAGCCGGCCGGAACTGGGCTCCGTCCGCAACCGCAAGAAGGACGTGACCGAGTGTCGCAAGGCGGCGGAAAGCAGTGCCGACGGCTACGCCGAATGCCCCGTGCTGGTCAGGATGGCACGACTACTACCCGAGCAACGGCAGGCACTGAAGAACAAACGACGTGCAGCGCGGCAATCGGTCGGCAACTCCGTCCCCGCTCGCGGTATTGTTATCAGCGCCGCAAAGTTCCACAGCATATCAAAATTGAACGAGCTGATGAAGGATTCCCAGTGCGCCAGTCTACAGGAGTGGGCGGGAGAGGGTGATCGGCGCGCGGAGTTCAGTGACCTCACGCCGACCGACATGCAGAGTCAGGTCCGACCGTACGAGCTCTATCACTCCGAATTCATCAAGGGAAAGGCGCGCGAGTTTGCCGCTGAGCACCTCAGCGCAGCGTACATCTCCGTCCACCTTCGCATGGAGAAGGCCATCAAGCTCGGGCAGAACATGCAGCAGCTCAAGAAGTGCGTTCGCTCCGTGGCCGAGGCCGTTGCTAAGCTGGTCAGCACGAGAACTGGTGGTGCAAACCGAGGCGTATTCCTGGCTACGGATCTCGGCGAGCACGGTTCAGACACGCTGCACAAGCACATTGACGCCAAAAACCGTGCGGAACTCCTTGAGTACACGCAGACCACACTCAAAGACGCAGTGATACCCACCGATTTTGGGCTGACAGATCATGGAGCGCGTGCAATGGTCGAATCCGAGATTGCAGCCGGCGGAGGCGAGTTAATAGCCGTCGGAGGTGGAAACTTCCAGGAGTGGATGTCGGTGCTGTTTCGACTGCACAGCGGTGGCAAGAGCGCTACCAAAATGTGTCTGCAGACAAAAGTACCGCCGGGCTGGGAGCTGCAGGAGCCTAGATGATGAGCACTGAACTGTCTCTCTTGACTGGTAAGAATCAGCCTGGCATGTTTGTGTGTTGTGTGTGTGTGTGTGTGTGTGTGTGTGTGTGTGTGTGTGTGTGTGTGTGTGTGTGTGTGTGTGTGTGTGTGTGTGTCCCATATGGTGCAGTGGTATGTGCAGCGATTTCCAATCGATAGGTTGCGGGTTCGATTCCCGACGATTATGGTCACACACGTCTTTCTTCTCTTTCTCAGACTCTTCCTGACTTTTCTTTCATTCTCCTGGGTGGTTACCAACAGCCAGTGCATGCCGGAGTATGTGGTGTGATGTGTCTGCGGGGAAAAAAAAGACCAAAAAAGACAAAACAATTTATAGGGATTCACTGGCCAGAAAAAGTCACTTCGAATAGCTGTATGGTGTAGACCAGGCTGAATAGTGACGGTCAATTCTTCAGCCTTGCAAGCTGTTGAATGGTGCAATCCCAGCACAAGTTGCTATGGCTTCTGCCGTAGCATTGCTATCATCGCCTCCGGCGATGGGTTGTACTCGGTGATTGTGTTAGCTTGGACCGATTGACCAATGCCACTGGCAAGGGTGTAGGTACCCCTACTCCCTCAAGAGTGCTGAGCTCCACAAGTCATAATTATACTACTCCCTCAAGCGTGCTGAGCTCCACAAGTCATAATTATACTACTCCCTCAAGAGTGCTGAGCTCCACAAGTCATAATTATACTACTCCCTCAAGAGTGCTGAGCTCCACAAGTCATAATTATACTGTGCTGCTCAATGAAATCCAGTCACGTCACTTAAGTTTCGCAGCCTGTGAACACTGGGCTGAGAATTGGTGCAAGGTGCAAGCTTGAGTGACGCGACTGGATTTCATTGCGCAGCACTGTACTTGCTATGGGGTGCGGCAACGGCAAAACTCACCATGATTGTGTGGTGCAGTGTTTACTATAGGGGAGTTGCGTTCCGACCTCTGATTAGGAGCTTCAATGTGATCCGATGTCTATGGGAATCATGAGTGTGATCTCGGCGATTGTTAGAGACGACAGCTAAGAGTTTTCTCTTCTTCCTACTTATTTCGTTCTCTCCAAAGAACTGAAAATTGACCAAGTTACGATAGTTTGAAGTTATTTGAAAAGTGTGGAATTTATCGATCACCCGTGATCAATAAAAGTATGTGCCGTCCGTAAAGGGTTAAATTGACCTCGTGCCAATGGCTACTGGGACGGGCATGTGTGGCCGTATGCAAGTGTGTGTGTGTTTGTGTGTGTGTATGTGTGTGTGTGTGCACATGCGTGTGTGTGTGTGTGTGTGGTGTGTGTGTGTTTGTGGTGTGTGTGTGTGTGTGTGGTGTGGAGCCAAGATGACCAAATCCTGACGGTAGATCTACTACATTATGCTCACATTGCATGTTGTGCGGTCAACCCGTGCTCATTGCTCCTTCGAGTGGCCGTGAGCTGCACACATGATTGGTGGGCCAATAAGGAACCAGATGGAACATTATTTCACTCAACTTCTCACACGCACGTGTGTCACTAGCTTTGGTGCTGTCTGGTGCTTGGGGGCAGGCCGAGTCATAGTTTAATCAACCCAACTGTCATTGTCAACTTGTGTGTTATGTGTCTGATTGTTTGCCTGTGGTTGTTTGCGTCTTGTGTTTGTTTACGTGTGTGTGTCAGTGTGTCAGTGTGTATGTGTGTGTGTGTGTGCGCGCGCATGTGTGTATCGTGGCATTGTGTGTCCTCCACACCTACGTCTCTCTTCAGGTCTGTCCACACTCTGGAAGCCTTTCTGACTGAGCTTACCGCGAGCCCGATCTCACTCCGCGTACCCTG
>NC_088648.1:4517426-4551606 GCF_964019385.1 Sycon ciliatum | reverse complement strand
GACAGAGGGAGACAGAGAGAGACAGAGAGAGACAGAGAGAGACAGAGAGAGACAGAGAGAGACAGAGAGAGACAGAGACAGAGACAGAGAGACAGAGACAGAGAGACAGAGAGAGAGAGACAGAGAGAGATAGAGAGAGAGAGAGAGAGAGAGAAGAGAGAGAGAGAGAGAGAGAAGAGAGAGAGAGAGAGAGAGAGAGAGAGAGAGGAGAGAGAGAGAGAGAGAGAGAGAGAGAGAGAGAGAGAGAGAGAGAGAGAGAGAGAGAGAGAGAGAGAGAGAGAGAGAGAGAGAGAGAGAGAGAGAGAGAGAGAGAGAGAGAGAGAGAGAGAGAGAGAGAGAGAGAGAGAGAGAGAGAGAGAGAGGAGAGAGAGAGAGAGAGAGAGAGAGAGAGAGAGAGAGAGAGAGAGAGAGAGAGAGAGAGAGAGAGAGACAGAGAGAGAGACAGAGAGACAGAGACAGAGTGAGACACGCAGACACACCGACACAACGGCAGAGGTATGAGAAAGACAGGTATGACAATGTTGCACAGCAGATGAAGACAAAGACTAATCACGATTAACGAAAAATTGACAACAATTGGGGAATATGGGAAGGGGACACTCCTGTTGAATGTGGAGCTGGAGAAGTGGGACTAAAAACAATCGAGGTGAATTGACACTCTGTGAGTGGATATTAGCAGGTGGGGTGGGGGGGGGGGGGTAACGGGCATAGGAACTATATACAACAATGGAGACGACTGTTTAGACTGGACAATCCCGTTAGCACACAGGCTACCCCTGCACCTGTTGACCTTCCCAGCGGTAAGTGCTACGAATACTTTTAACAATTCTAGTTATAATGGTGTGTGTGTGATGACGTATGATAATGGTATGGTTAGGTGTATTGAATTGTTACACTACTGGACAGGAAGACATCACATACACAAGGGCATAAGACATCACATACACAAGGGCATAAGACATCACATACACAAGGGCATAAGACATCACATACACAAGGGCATAAGACATCACATACACAAGGGCATAAGACATCACATACACAAGGGCATAAGACATCACATACACAAGGGCATAAGACATCACATACACAAGGGCATAAGACGAACACATTCAAACCATACACTAGTAATAGACTAAGTATTAACATGTTGCAGCAGAACGGGCACCTTAGTCCTAGCCATTGCTCAGACTTAGATACTAGTGGGAATATGATCCCGGCGATACCACGCTGAGAGTTACTCAGAATCTACACGCGCTTATTCATGCTCCCCAACACTATACGGATCTGATACAAATGCGCCACTTTCGGGGGGGGGGTACCAGCGAACAGATTGATATCCTCCTGTCCACTGCAACATTCACTGATCGCTCTCAAGTCCGAATCTTTCCAGCGGCGTCTACTGTATGGTATCCATGGTCTTCAAGTAAAAAGCAAGTATGACTGTGTTTGCGGTATGTAGCAGTTGCTGAAGGTGTTGCCAGGCGTGTTGTCTGGTGCCTTGGGTAGTGGACTGGTGTCCCGTATGCCAAGTGAGGAGAGTCCCGCTCTGTGTACACACGGTGTTAACCATTGATCTACACTTGGAGCAGCCTGGTCTCCTGCTCCACTATCCTCTAGCAGAGGAGAGACAGTCTGGTCTGCTTGTCTGCTGGTCCACTATCCTCTAGCAGAGGAGAGACAGTCTGGTCTGCTTGTCTGCTGGTCCACTATCCTCTAGCAGAGGAGAGAGAGTCTGGTCCGGTAATGATGTCATAGAGTGAAGGAAATTCACGCACGCAAATGTATGCTCATCGTCATGTGACTCACTGGTCAATGCTGAAACTATTGTACAAAGTCTGCATTTGAATGCTGTGTCTGATTCCAACTCAAGAAGTAGAATGGTCTGATCTGTGCTCAGGTGCGCCTCTGTAACGACATCCGTGCTCTGCTGCTGCTCATGTTACTTCTGTTGTCTTTGCTGAGGTTCAAGGCATTTTTGTTGTCGATATTGTTGATTTCTTGATATTGTTGCTGAAGTTGTTGCTGATGCTGTTGTTGCTATTGTGGTAGTTGCTGTTGTGGTTGTGGTTGTTGTTGTTGTGGTTGTTGTTGTTGTGGTGGTTGTGGTTGTTGTTGTTGTTGTTGTTGTTGTTGTTGTTGTTGTTGTTGTTGTTGTTGTTGTTGTTGTTGTTGTTGTTGTTGTTGTTGTTGTTGTTGTTGTTGTTGTTGTTGTTGTTGTTGTTGTTGTTGTTGTTGTTGTTGTTGTTGTTGTTGTTGTTGTTGTTGTTGTTGTTGTTGTTGTTGTTGTTGTTGTTGTTGTTGTTGTTGTTGTTGTGTGTTGTTGTGTTTGTAGTTGTTTTTGTAGATTTTGTAGTTCTGTTTGTAGTTGTTTTTGTAGTTTTTGTAGTTGTTGCTGTTGTCGTAGTTGTTGTAGTTGCAGTTGTATTAGTAGTTGCATAACCTCTCGTATCAGTGGTTGTTCTTTTAGTTGTTGTAGGTGTTGTAATTGCTCTTCCTGCAGTCGTTGATGTAAATTTTCTGCAGACACTAGAAGTTGAGTTGCTTCATGTTGCTGTTGTCTTTGTTGTTTTCGTTGTTTTTGTTTTTTGTTTCGTTTTTGTTGTTGTTGTTGTTGTTGTTGTTGTTGTTGTTGTTGTTGTTGTTGTTGTTGTTGTTGTTGTTGTTGTTGTTGTTGTTGTTCTTGTTGTTCTTGTTGTTGTTGTTGTTGTTGTTGTTGTTGTTGTGGTTGTTGTGGTTGTTGTTGTTGTTGTTGTTGTTGTTGTTGCCCTTCCTGTAGATGAAGGGTCTGCAGGTTTGGCAGCTGCTGGCCTGCAGAACGATCTTGGAGTGGGGCTGTATCAGCAACTCTAGTTTCAGCCACATAACTACGGTCTGTACGTCCTTCAGCTGTTGCTTGTGCTGCTGCTGCTGCTAACACGCTTTGTGCACTGCTCTTGCTAGTACCAGTGGTCATGCTGCTGTGCTGTGGTGAACTGTGGAATGTTGTATGCAGCCTGGCTGGCACTGGTGAGGAGGAGAAAGGCAGGAGTGGAAAGGTGGCTGCTGGTGCTGGAGGTATGTGTTGCAGGGCCCTTTGGTCAGCATGCGGTTCTTGCCTTGCCATTGCTTGTCTACTGGACATAGCTTGTGAGGTATTTTGCGTGGCTGCTGTAGGCTGCTGCTGCTGAGTCATAATATAACCATGCAGGGGCCTACCTATAGGCATCTCTATGCTCACACTACCTGAATGGGTCAGGTTGCTAGCACTGGAAGACACATGAGGAACAGACCGCACAGATTGCAAAGAGTCCATGTCAGTGGCATTGACAGCCGGTCCACTCCCAGCATGGTCCAGTGCACTGGAGCTAGCATACAGAGAAGCATTCTCATTCAGAGCTGGCTGCCTGACACTGCTGTTGATGGGAGTGTGGCTAATGTCACGCCTTCTGCCCCCTCTGGGTTGCATATCTATGGCTTGTGTGTATGATGTAGAGTGTGGGGCAGGAAGCATCATGTTCGAGTGGCTCGCCTGCTGCTCTGATGGATTTGCACTGCCACTGCTTACAGCTGCCAGAGGAGTGGATGTGATCGTATGTAGCTGATCATCATGATCATAGGGCGATCTTGGTTGCTGCGCGGTATGAGCAGCAACCTGCTCCTGATCCTGGGGCATTTTCCGAATGTTCTCCGTGCTCCATGACCATGTCCATGGTGAAAAGAACTCCTGGTGATCTTGGGGTACTGTAGGATAGGATGGTCCTGTCAAAGGTCGTGTAGCTGCTGGACTGTACCGGTGCTCTTGTCTGCCTCGGTATGGTGGACTTGCATCATTCACCTCGCCGATCCCACCTTCGACTGTGCCGTCATCTTTCTCTTCGTGAGCTAGTTCGGTTCTCTTGGGCTGCAAGAGCCTGCTTCCGCCGGACCCAGTCGACATATTCGTCTGCCCAGGAGTAGTTTGAGCGCCGGAAAAGTTACAATATCCGCTTGTTTCGGGCGATGGCAATTCTCCTTTTTCCACAACTTTCTTCAGCAAAGAGATGTACGCTATGAATATTACAATACTGTCATCTACATTCGGACAAAAGATATCGTTCCTATCTTTCCAGAAAATGCAACGGACGTCTTCCGTTGCTTCCGACTGCTGATTCGCTCGCTCGCGCTCGTTAGCTTTCCGCCTCGCGGAGACAAGTCGCTGGGGAGCTTTGCAACGTGGCCACTTGTTAGCCCTTAGCTCGCGGCTAGACTTCGACTTGGCTGCGGCGTTGGGATAGGACGATGACTTGGTCGGTGGTATTGTACAAAAACACATGTACAGTGTCTCAAACTATCAAACAAACCAAACCTTCTCAAGCAGAAAAGAGCAAGGACAATAACAATATTATTATCATGACACGCTTACGAGTTATGAGTAACTGTCCACCAAAGTGACCAGATCCTTACACAGTCAGAGAGTGCGCCAACAAGGCACAAAACTGACACTGTCGTGACATCTACATGATTGTCGGAATATTTGTCACCTGATGATTGCATTGAGCAAGAAACTCCGAGTTGCGACAACTCTGTAAACCTCCATTGTGCCTTTGAGTTTTGTGTATGATAATAATAATAATAATAACTTTATTTATTAGGATGATTGTATCAATGACGTACATGTAGCTCCACGATTCACGTCACGAGTCTATTACTGGAATCAGGCTATTCGGGGTCTACTGAGTAGACCCAGGTGCTCGAAGTCCGTACATGGTATCCTAAGTTCGTACGCCCATAATTTCATGTTCTGTTATTGTATTCGACTCAAATATTTTATGGAGGGGACAGTGTGGTGTATTCTCCTCGCGTAGCAATTTTCAGGGATCTACGATAAGCAGAAGTCCCATACCACGCGAGTGGGTTTTCGAGTGTCCATACGAAATACAAATTGGGTTACATTTCATGCAAAAATCAACTTTGCCAAGACCGATTTCGAACGGACACAGCGTCAAACAGACCTTCACTCAATCATCAAGAGCCAGCTTAGAGCTGACAATGGCCAGAGGAGAAGAATTTACAGAGAACCACCAATCCTTGCAGAAAGGTTGACACTCCTGGCATCTCCACCACTGTTTTCCCGCGGTTTTCACAGCGCAGCTGCTTCTTCTCTGGGCCGACTGAAAACAGCTTGCATTTCGGCAACAAACTACGCTTTTGCAAGAAATACTGGTGGAGGCACATGCCAAACATATCCCTTCGGTGCTTTCGTCGCAACCGAGGGATTTTAAGTTAGCAATTAGCAGAAATACGTGTGTATTTCGAGTCACCTCTGATCAGTACGGACTTAGAGTACCCTCTGCGACACCAAAATTTGATATGAAAAATCAGCGAACTCCAGAGAAACAGATCGGATCGAAAGATGGCCTGGTTCAATCGAGCCTGGCCTCAGAACAAACTTGGATAAGATACCTTCCATCCACAAGCAGGATTCTGGCAAGTTATCATTGCTAGTGTGAGTTTCAGCTCGGCAAACACACACTGTAAAAGTGTACGGACTTCGAGCACCTGGGTCTACTGAGTACTGTTTAGTTTTTTAGTCATGGTCACCCGGCACTCTCACCATGCCATCCAATCCATTATCCAGTAACCATGGTAACATTCTGCTTTCCGTTTGTTGCCATGAGACGTACATGTAGATGTACATGTGCGACTCAAGCCGAGTCAAGGGTCGTGCGTAGCGCTTTCCTTCCTCAGAGGTGTCAACAGTTACTCTTCCTATCAGGTTCTAGGTGGGAGATAGCCTGATAGGGCTAGGAGCCTAGGGCTCGATCGGCCGGGGAGAGGTTTCAAAACATATTAAATTTTTAATAAAAAATAATGTTTATCTCCTGATCTCGCCAGTAGCCCCTTCCCAAAGGTGCTCTTTTAATTCGCACTCAGTGCTTTTCGCGTCCCTCAAAATTATATTATGCTGAAAAAGTGCTCTTTTTCGGTGAAAACAAGCAAAAAGTGCTCTTTTTTCAGTGAAGGATAGCCATGACACATGTTCAGATATGAACCCAAGCTGAGAAAGGAATACGCACTCTTCCATTTATCGGTCCACGAAAGGCAAAACAGGAAGTAAAGTTCAAAAATCCCACTTTTTACAGGATTGTGTACACCGGGTACAGGCTTCACAACTTGTTGCCCCCCCCGGGCCCCCCCCCCCCCCAAAAAAAGCGGCGTGCCAAGGCCCATCGAGCACTCGGAAACTGTGCATGTGATCGCATGCATGAGCAAACAGATTTTAGCACTTTTTCAGCTAAAAAAGCTCAAAAAGGGCGATATTCACCAAAAACGCAATAAAGGGCGAAAGAAACGGGCTTTTCCAAAAAGGGCCAAAAAGTGCGAAAAAAAGGGCGAGCACCTTTGGGAAAGGGCTACTCGCCAGTCCCGACCGGAGCTGACAATATCTCCGCCCTACAATAATAATATGATTGTATATGTACAGTATACTGTGCACGAATTAAAATGCAAGTACATGTACCTGTGTGCTATTCATTCATGTACATGTACAGCTAGTAATGGTGAACTGGTTGATGTGACCGGCACACTGTTTCAAACTCCCATTGTTATCTCTAGATGTTGGGGGGGGGGGAACTCCCTACTGGCAGCCCAACCTGGACGGAGATCCACCACTAACAGAAGAACTGAAGTCAGCAGTACTGCTTCCCTGTTGGACCTTTCGTTACCAGTCGTGAGCCTCCCAGGCTGCAGGGCTGTCATTCTAGTGCACCATGGTACACTGATGATGGGCCAGGGCAGAACATTTAAAGAGTTGGTGGACAAGCCGTTGATTATCCACTCTCATTGTAACATCAAAAAAGTATTCTTTCTAGACCAAAGAGTGGTATATTTGATAAATAAAGATAGAAGTAAATAAACTTCGGATAGAAATATTAACGATACTTCTCCAGAGAAGTATCGTTAATATTTCTATCTTTATTTATCAAATATACCACTCTTTGGTCTAGAAAGAATACTTCTTTACATTTAGTATAATGTACAATAAGTACTCAGATGGTGAGCCAAGGAAGATACTAACATTAATGGAAACAAAGAAAACGGTGAGGTACAAGTTATGCGTTAGAGTTCACCAACTAACCAGGTTTTGAACAGTCAGACGTGCACAAGGTAGTAGCGCCAGACTGACCATTAAGGTATAGTGAGACATTCAGCGGCAAGGAAGTCAGCTTGAGCCACTACTCCATTGCGCCAACCAACGGCCTTTCAACTTGGAAGGTTCATGGATACTAGTGATAATTCCAAAGAAGGGAAGGTAAGCGCCATGAAGCTGAACACAAGCTACATTCCAAAGCAGAGTGGAATGCTGGCTTGGTACGATAACTGGATGGTAAGACCATTGCCAGCATTGGACAATACGGTCTAACCACAATTCGACAACGCAAAGCAACAGCCACCCAGCTTGGGAGGCTCGATTTCATCAAGGATAAGAAATGAAAGAGAAGCTTCGCGACGACGAATTGTAACAAACCGAATGCCGATATCTTACAATACTGTACTTGGTACATGATTATGAAGTATGATAGACAAACTAACTACAATAACAGGAATACATTGTGCTATTGTATCACACGACCATCGTTTCGCCGTATGGATCATGATGGCTCTTCAGGTGTGCAGTATGTATCAGACGGTGAGCCAAGTACAAGTATTTAATATTTTCCTTGGCTCACCGTCTGATACATACTGCACACCTGAAGAGCCATCATGATCCATACGGCGAAACGATGGTCGTGTGATACAATAGCACAATGTACTCCTGTTATTGTAGTTAGTTTGTCTATCATACTTCATAATCATGTACCAAGTACAGTATTGTAAGATATCGGCATTCGGTTTGTTACAATTCGTCGTCGCGAAGCTTCTCTTTCATTTCTTATCCTTGATGAAATTGAGCCTCCCAAGCTGGGTGGCTGTTGCTTTGCGTTGTCGAATTGTGGTTAGGCCCTATTGTCCAATGCTAGCAATGGTCTTACCATCCAGTTATCGTACCAAGCCAGCATCCCACTCTGACTTGGAATGTAGCTCATGTTCAGCTTCATGGCGCTTCCCTTCCCTTCGATAGTTGGAGACCTTAAATGTTATCGAATGCCACAGACCAAGTCATCATCCTCCCCCAGCAGTCCAGCAGCTGCCAAACCTGCAGACCTTGCATCTACAGCAAGGGCAACAACACCTACTACAAGAACTGCTACATCAACGACTACTTATTAAAGACCAAGGACTGCTTCTACCACAAAACTTAATCGATGAGCTTCAGCAAAGACAACAACGTATACGCCAACAGCTTCAGCAACAGGAACAAGAACAGGAGCAGCAGTAGCGATGGCAGCAATGGGAATACGAGCAGCAGCAGCGGCAGCAGGAATGGCAGCAGCAGCGATGGCAGCAGTACCAGCAGCAATGGGAATATGAGCAGCAGCAGCAGCGGGAATGGCAGCAGCAGCGATGGCAGCAGCAGCCACAGGAATGGCAACGATGGATGCCCCAGGCAAAGGGAATGGTGGAGCAACAGGAATGGCAGCAGCAGCGATGGCAGCAGCAGTGATGGCAGGGGGTTTGGGGATAACGGTTAACGGGATTAACGGTGTATACAACAATGGAGATGAGTGTTTAGACCAGCCTGGGCCGCTGGTCCACTATCCTCTGGCGCAGGAGAGAGAGAGAGAGTCTGTTCTGTTTGTGCTGGGATTGCGCCATTGCCTTGGAATTCCGCAAGTACATTCTCAAGATTCAAGGGCCCAAACTGTCCATTATATTGTTCCAAATACGAATCGAGATCACAATAATCAAGATCGCGGTTGAAAGTCAAATCCGTGCTCAGGAGCGTATCTGTACCGCTCAGGATCAGTTCAGCCAGTAACTTTGACCCCAGCGGGCAATATCTGACAAGATCAAAACAGCTAGCTGACCGGAGGTTGAGTGAACATAATCATAATAGTATGACCATTGTGTATTTGAACGAGGCCAGTTGAAGCAGCTCAAAGCAGAGCAGTCTACACACACAACCGGCGTAGGCAAAAAGGCTGTACAATCCACAGCTACGCAGCCTTTCGCCTCGGTCGTACGTGTATGTGTAGTAAACAGACTTGAGAATAATCAAAAGCGTTTCTGCTGTAACTCTGAGTTTCACGGTTTTAACTGATCACCGGACAGCAGAAACGCTTTTGCTTCCTCTCAAGTGTGTGTACTAGGTTCTACGCATTGGTGTATTCTGCTTGGTCTCTATACCTACACTTCACCTCACATCACAATATGACATCTGTGCTCTGCACCTTGGTGTATTCTGCTTGGTCTCTATACTTACCTCACCTCACATCACAATATGACATCCGTGATCTGATCCTTGAGAGTACTAGCTTTGTTTACGCTGAGTAGCTTGGGTGGGAGGTGGAAGAAAGGGTGCTGGATCGCGTCTCTGAACTCTCCACGAACATGGCTGCTACGTCTGTATCTGCGGTATTTGTATCATTCGCCTCGATGTCATCGTCACCTTCGACTGGGCTGGCTGCTTCGACTGGGCTGGCTGCTTCGCTAAGATCGACAGCAGCATCGTCTCCATCTTCGGCTGGTAGTTCGTTGTCATTGGACTGCAGATATCTGGGCTTGCCGGATTTAGTCAGCAGATCCCTGTCTATATAGCTGCGCAGACGCAGTGCGAGCGCCGACAACGTTACACCATCCGCTTGTTTCGGTAATTCTCCGGTGTCCGCAACTTCCATCAGCAAAGAGATATATTCAGTGGCAGTTCGTAAGATTACTACAGTCGAACATATGACGTCATCCGGATCTTTCCAGATCATGCAGCGAAGGTCCTCCAGCGCGTCCTTCAGCGTATTCGATCGCACCCGCTCCCGGATGGTAGCTTTCCGCCGTTCGGGGCCGAGTCGCGTGAAAGGTTTGCGACGAGGCCGCTTTTGGCGAGATTTCGCCTTGGCTGCAGCGTTGGCGGAGGACGATGACTTGGCCGGTGGCATTCTACAAGATGCAAGGGGTCTCAACCTAGCAAACACATCAAACAAGTACTAACAAGAAAAACAGAGCCAGGAACAATAATGGACTCGCATGGAGAGCCAAGGATACATTTACAGGAAAGAAAAGGACCGAGGAACCACTAGTACAAGTTTAACTTGTTATTATAGCGTAATACGCTATAATAATTATCAAGTTAAACTTGATATTATAGCGTAATACGCTGTAATATCCACTAGCACCACCAGGTACTAAACAATCAACTCATGCGATAACATTGCACGACACTGACCGGCGGTACTGACGTTCTACAACTACCTGGCTATCAGCTCTAGCACATCTGGGATGCGCGCGGCTCTCCAACAGCCTTCCAACTTCGAAGGGTCTAAGTTATAATGATAAACATAGGAGGGGAAGGTGAGAGCAACCAAGACAAGCATGACCTGAATGTCTCAGCTGTGAAGGACGTTGGCGGATGTACATGCATGTGATGTCGATGGCGATACTGGCAAGACCATTGGACAATGCGGTCAAACCATGATTAAAGGACGCAAAGCAACATTCCACACAACTTGTGTGGCTCAAAGATGCGAAGATCAATTAAAGGGGAAGCTATGCGGACAAGTCCTTCACAGCTGAGACTTTCAGCTCGTGCTTGTCTTGGTTGCTCTCACCTTCCCTCCTATGTTATCATTATAACTTAGACCCTTCGAAGTTGGAAGGCTGTTGGAGCGCGCATCCAAGATGTGCTAGAGCTGTTAGCCAGTTAGTTGTAGAACGTCAGTGTCGTGCAATGTTATCGCATGAGCTGATTGTTTAGTAACTGGTGGTGGTAGTGGACATTATAGCGTAACTTGTAGTTCCTTGATCCTTTCTTTTCTACTTTACTTTTCTTCAAGGACAATAATTATGACATTGTTACGAGTTCTGACTAACTGGTCACCAAAGTAGCCAATTACACAGTCTGAGAGTGAGAAAACAATGCACACAACTGACAGGAAGTGCTGAGACACATGATTCATACGACAAATTGACACCTAACTCCAACACAGACTGTCAGTACGAGTCACGAGTTACTTGTTTGGTCATCATCTAGTAGTAACACTAAGCATTCGTTGTTGCCGTGGGACGTAGCTCGACGGGTCGTGCCTAACTATTGAAGTACTTCTTACCGTCTTAGCACTTTCCTCCCTATCCTCAGAGGTGTCAAATCTTCCTATCGGGCGGAAATGAGGGGGATTTTCAAAATATTATAATGTTTTGCTTTATCTCATCTCGATCTCGCGACCAGAATTGAAAATTTCATACTCGCAGTGGCATCTCTAGATGTTGAGGGCAGGCGAACTCCCTACTGGCAGCCCAAACGGGGGGGGGGGGAGGAGGGTAGAGACCTGCCTACCGCAGAGTAATTATTTACAAATTTGGCAGTTCTGCTTCCCCTTACAGTGGACCTTTTCTAACCTGAGCCTTCCAAGTAACTTCAGTTAGTTGCAAGGTTGTTGATTTGCGCCTCGTAGTCGTAGATGTGTTTGAGATGCATGTACAGTGGGCATGTAGATGTCAAGCAAACTTGTTGACTTTCTCAGCACTCCCTGGCAGGTTTTGCCGTGTTGTCACGTGACTCGACTTAGACGTGTAGTAGTAAAATAAGTTACAGTTTGGTAAACCGTTAGTCATTGGTCATTAGTTATAGTTATCATTAGAACTAGAATTTTCACTGGTTTGAGGGAAAGACACAAACGGGAACAGTCTGAAGAAAGAATTGACTGGCACCACCAGGACTCGAACCAGGGACCCTGGCTTGTAGCCAGCGATGCTCTAACCACTGAGCTATGCCTATGGTGTAGGCGTCATCCCAGCAGAGACCGTTCAACATTCAACAAGAACTGTTCAGATCGATGAGTATTCTGCTTACTGCTGGGAAGAGGTAGCATAACACAGCTGTAACCTGTGTCCTAACTGAGCGCCGAAGAACACACAGGCTAGGATTTTACTAAGCTCAGCCTTGACTGTCAGCCCATGTGACTCTTGACTGTCATCACATGTGCAAGCGCTCGCTGGTTTCCGCTGAATGCTTTCAGCTGTGCTGCGTCAGTTTCCAAAGGCTCTGCATGGCTGCAACAGCGGGCAAGGTGTACGGTTTCTAGCATGCTGTAGCAGCATTTCAACAGCAAGACATTGCTGCATGGACACTACAGGTTAAGTGACGTCATAATTGACGCGATTACAGTGCCAGCTAACTGTAAAAGTGCCCGCAGATGAGTGCATCCAAGGGCAAAAAGCCCATGGACGCTTTTGATTCTCGCAGACAAATTTTGGTCGCACCCAGGATACCTCCATGGTGATTTTCCTGTCGTGTGAATCGCCTGCTATAAACAACCTGATGAGTGCTGGCACGGCCGCAGGTAACGTGCCAGCAGCTCGTTCCACGCAGCACAAAGCCTCTCCCAGCACAAACCTGAAACAAACGTGTTAGATGTAACCGCCCGGCTTTGTGGCTTGTACGGCGACAATCGTACACCTGCAACGCTGCAGAAGACATCCTTACAAATAATAGCCACAACATACCAGAGCATAGCACAAACACACACACAGGAAATCGCACGCAGCGACTTACGAGCAGTGATGAAACAGCAGCACACAAATTGCTCACAACAGAGGCAGCAGCAGTAACAACGAAAAATATGTGTACTCATGCTTGTACATGCGCGCAGCTGATATAATTATCTGTTGTTTGGTTGCAACGGCAGCGAAAGAACTAACTTAGGTCAGCATAAACAAACTAGACTGAGTAGAAACATGGAAATCTCATACCACAGTCTTCAGGCACTCTTAGTCTATATCGGACATGAGATAGGACAATGCGTACAATAGCTATGTGCAGATAGATCTGCAACGCAGACAAAGCTGGTTAATAACACGCAACGCAAGAGAAAGAACGAGCGGATTGCGGACGCAGATCAGGCTCTTTGTCCCGCCAGTTTCTTTCCGCGGTGGTTTTCTCTTATGATACATGTTAGCCAAGTCACAGGCACCAGTGCGACGGGCGTCAACACAGCTCAGAGAATGTGTATAGCAATCAAGCGTGTGAACATGAAGATCACACTCACAGTGATCGGGCTAACATTGCTGCCAGTCACAGTGTAACGCTGCATGTGAGCATACGTGTGCAGACGTCATTCAACAACGTCAACATCACCGAGCGTGCATTCGTGCGTGCATCTTCATCCGTTCTCCTGCGTGGTTGGCTGCGGGATCTCGCCGGAACTCAGCAACATTATGGTCCAGTCAGTGCCTATGCAGTACTCTGCCAACGCTGGAGGCGTCCACAATATACAAAAGCAGTGCGGAACACTGCAGCTTTGCCGCGAGGGAGACATGTGATGACCGGCGGTGATTTTCATGGCCGCGCCAAACTCAAATCATATATGTCCTGTGGTAGTATGAGTCCTCAAAACGGCGGCCTGGTATAGAGCTGTATGAATTCTTTGGGGGTAAAGCAGTTATCAAGTATTATCAACAAGCACAGCCTGTTTACGATGACAGGCTAACTGCGTAGAGGTAAACAGGCTCTGACCGGAGCTGATTGTGTTGAGCCAAACGGGCTCTGACTGGAGCTGATTGAGCACACTAAGAGAGAGATTGATTGTCCTGAAATTGGTTGAATAAGCCAGGCTGGTTTACTACACCCTGGGGAACGTCCCTAGATCTGAACAAGCCGTACACGAGAGCTGCCGGTCAAGTCCGGCAGAGAAAGTTGAATGCAGTGGGACCAGTGGAATCCACCAGATCTGGTTGAGAGCACCGGAACAGGATAAGCACCATCGAAACTAGCAGACCAACTCTGGCGCTCCAGAACCAGCGCACAGTACCACGTAGATCACACCAGAACGAGGTGGGCACACCACAGCAGATGGAATGCGTTGCAGAACTTAGAATGCACTAGAATGGGGTGAGCACTCTCAAAAAAAAAGATTGATGGAATTCATCGCGTCAAGCAGACTACACCAGACCGGGCGAGAACATCCAGAACAAGGTGAGAACGACCCGAACAGGTTGAACGCACCAGAATTGGGTGAGCGCACTGGAACAGGGGCAAGTAGACTACTCTGCCACCAAAAGCAACAGCACTACTTGCCTTACAAGTACACGCTCACTGGGGCTTGACGGTGATGTAGAGTTTGTTGACAATCTCCAGCTTGACGGCAGGTGCACTGGATGATGATGCGCTGCTACTAGCAACACCACCGGTAACTGTCACCGGTTCGGGCAAGCTGCTGCCTGCGCCGCTCCGGGGAGGCGTCCGCACTCCTGACAATACTGCTGGCTGAGATTGAACGAGGAACTCACAACCAGACACCACCTCTGTGCATAGGGAAGAAGAGAGAGAAAAGCAAACCAACGTAGATGTAAGGTTGAGGATCAGCCGGCTACAGCTGTACCTGGCTCCAGCTTCTAAGTCGGGTCACCCACCCTGTAATTTCAAATTTGGACTTCGCAGAGAATTTCAAATATTAGGAAATTAGAGGCCACATGCCACGTACTGCTCTTTTCTCTCTGAAACTCAACACTTGCAAGCCAGGTACGAAAGAAAGAAAAAATCACCACCCACCCTGATATGGAGTAGTTAATATAAAATTTAATTTATAAACGCTCACAAAGGAACCCAATGTCAACCAGGTCAGTGTGTACTTGGCTAATTTATTTGAAATCATTTCAAACAGGTCACCAACCCGGCTCACTGGGCCCTGGAGCAAGCGCTGCTATACAGGTCTACCCTCATTGGTAGACAACCATCCAAAATCACCTGATGCCTGAAACCAAGAGTACATGCAAGTCCGGATAGTAGATAATACTCGCTACAAGACAAACAAATTGAAACCCCCGGGATTGTCTACAAATGAGGGTAGACCTGTATGTTCCAATTGCCACAGTGGATACAGCTCCATAGGACTTGAAAGTGGTACACCACAACCAGCCCGCAGCCATGCCAACGCTGACTTTCGGATCCAGTTTGTACGCATGGACGCAGTACAGGCAGATGGATCCTGGGAGTGGCTGCTCGCAAGGCATGCTATGGGTCACTATGACATGTAGCACGCATATGGCAAAGATTGGCAAAAAAGCCACCATGGTGCATTACCCCCCCCCCCCCCCCCCAACAAAGGAGAGTACTAACTCTGACAAGGAGGATAGCTGATACCCTGTGATACACGGTGGACCCGTGAGCAAACAACTCACCTGGTTGCATTTGATTGACAGACACAATACCACCAGTGCTGCCAATCACCAGCTCCATGGTGTTCATGATGATGTTCTTGCCGCCTACCTCCACTGCCACCGGCACTGCCACGCCACCAGCCGTGAGTCCGTGTCCTCCGTCATCGATCTGTGCTGCGAGTGTGGTCGGAACAGTGGAAGCGCGACTGTGTACAGCTGCGGTCATCGGTGCTGACTCTTGCCCCGCCGCCGCCGTCTCTCCCAGCCAGGTTTTGTGTGCCGCTCGCGCTGCCTTGCGACATGGTCGCTTGGACGATGGCGTTTGCGGCGGTGTCGTTTCGTCCGCACTGGCGTTGCTTTGTTTTCGCTTGACAGGAGCGGGGGCCGATGCAACGGCAATGCTGGCGGTGTCCTGCATGCAGTCTGCGAGCGAACACAACACAACCAATATACACACACTGCCGTCAGCAGATCCTATGCTTTCTCCACTTACAGCGAGTACCGTGCACAGTGTGTCTCACCGATTCGGCCATGATCTGTGACATCATGATGACATCATGATGACATCACTACACAATACAACCAGTATGCACACTGGCATCAGGAGATTCTATGCTTTCTCTTGGTTGCGAGCTTGGTTGCGAAATTGCCGTGTGATCATTGTATTACTGTCTCTGTCCACTGGACATAGAGCACTGCCTGAGGACCTTAGACAATTGACTATCAGCACTGACAATACAGGCGTGCTTCGGACACATTTCCGTGCTAAGCAAGGGTAGGTGATATCAGGGTAGAAACAATGCCGGTCAAGGCAGCTCAATGCACAAATTAATATGCAGAGTATTACACGCAATCCAATACACCACACCACCACATTGCGCTCTTGGCCGATCCAAACTCTGCACTCACATCACCATCACCACAGCGAGGACAATTCCGGTATATAGATTGATATTGACAATGACCCTCCAGAGTGCAGAGTTTGGATCGGCCAAGAGCGCAATGTGCTGGCGTGGTGTATTGGATTGGATTCCATAATGGCCGGGTCGTCGCTACTTCTTCTCAGTATTACACGCATATTTCCAATAAGCCCAGGGCTTATCATTTTTCAACCAGTCCGGACTCCGGGCTTCTTTTAGAGACTGGGCGTATAATTTTTTAACCATCTGGTACACGGATGCTGGTTATGATCTTTTATTTTTCCAGTAGCACAAAGTTTCCCAGCAGGTACCGTGACTGCAGCTTTGTGCTTCCTGGTACACTGAGTCTATACTTTTTTTATCTCGGAGGTCACAGATTTGTACCACAGTATGTGTATATGCGATACTGTGTGACTTGTATTGCGCTTATAATCAGGGGTCAAAGGGGTGTACCGGGTACCCGGGTACCCGACCGTTAACCTCAGGTACCGTTAGTAAAAGGGTACCCGTTTGGATTTTGATGAACCAGTCAGTACGGAGCAACACTGCTGGGATCATGTATTCCAGGTGGGAGTCAATTATTTACAACTCCACGCTGGATGTATGCATTGTTGTTGCATTTTCGCGCCTAGTAGATCTACTCCTGCGACTATCAGACACCAATCGATTTGCGAATCCAATGTGATATCAAAATGAAACCCGAGAACACATGAATTAAAATATTGATTTATGTGAAAATTGCGCAAAATCTTAAACATGGCTGCTAAAGGGTACCTGTTAGCCCGCCCGTTAAGAAAATTACCCATTCGTTAGTTAAAGGTACACCCGTTTGACCCCTACTTATAATAGAGACTGGGCTTCTACAAGAGACTGTGTGTTGCAATAGGGATAATACGGCATCGGCATTATTATCATCAGAGAACACAACGAGTGAGTTCCACTGGACATGAAAGCGAACAGAACATCACAGGTGATGCAAAGTTCCTACCTGCGTCTGGCCCAGGCGATAACACAACCATAGAGTCAGCAGCCATCACCGCTTCTGCTGCTGCTGCTGCTGCATGGCTTAGGCGACCATCGTCCGCCCGCCTAGGATCGTCCTGCATGTCGCAATGACTGCTTACACCCTCGCTGTGCAGTACTAGATGCTCACGTGGGCAAGAGGAGACATCTAGGTACAGACAGCAAAAAAAAACAAGAAAAAAAGCAAAGATATAAGCCCAAGTAGAGCTTAACTACAGCGGAGATTGGATATAACGACACTCCTTCGGGGGAGAACAAAATGTCACTATATTCGATCTGTCACTAAACCCGATCTTCACAAAGGACTTACTAAACGACTTGGGCAACTGAATTGTGTTGCTAAATTCAATCTAAATAACCGACGAGGAGACAACAGTCGTAAAATAGCAATGAAAAATATCAATTTTGCACTCATAACCATGTATAAAACAATTAAAATGAACCAATTCCAGAACGTTTTCTCGTGACTATCATCAGTGGAACATCGTCACATAGTAAGAATCACTAAAACAACCAGTTCAGGGGCCGCACTTGTGTACTTAGACATCGCAGACATTTTTGATTCATCACGCACGCAGCACGTGCGCGTCAGGGTCGTGCAGCCAATCAGAGTTACGGAAAATTCAAAATATCGCAATATTTGGGCGATTTGTAAAGGGTTCCTTGGCAGCCGTTTATCTAGCTACGGCGTCGAAAATCGCAAGGCTGCTTTGACGGCCAAGTACGCGGACATCTATCGAAAGAAATTTTGAAATCGGTCAAGTAGAAGGGAAATCCGTGTGTAGGGCTTTTTCTGAGCGTTGTCGCCCTGCTTTCCAGTATTCTGACAGTAAATCTAGCACATAGCACAGGGTCACGTTTGCGAATATATACAGCTTCCAACACCTGCAACTGCCTGTGCTATGCAAGCAAAAAGAGAATGTTGTAGCACCCACACTTTTTAAATACAATACGCACTCACCAGTTTTGTCCACACACACTCACAGCTGCCACATTCATCTACTGCTACCATTCTCAGATACACTGCAAAGGTTCACACTACACGCGTCATGCATAACCGCTAGCAGTGCTGCATTCTCACGCTTCTTTTCCTATTACTCTAGCTATGTAACTGGTTGTTTTAGTGATTCTTACTATGTGACGATGTTCCATTGATGATAGTCACGAGAAAACATTCTGGAATTGTTTCATTTTAATTGTTTTATACATGGTTATGAGTGCACAATGGATATTTTTCAATGCTATTTTAAACTCATCTGTCGTTATATTCAGGGTCGATATATCCAATCTCCACTGTAGCAGTCAATTTTTTTCTTCAGACTTTTCTCGTCTTCTACTCCGTCAACCTAGTGAAACACCCAACTAGAATCTTCTTCGAAATCAACACGAGTAGTAGAGTGAAAGGTCAAGGAGTAGAGGCAGAAAAATTAACGTTTGCAGAACGAAAAGCAGCTTGCATGTGAAAACGCATGCACGCAGCCATGTGTGCACATGCACGCACGTACGCACACGCGCACACACACACACACACACATACACACACACACACACACTCACGCACGCACGCGCGCACACACACACACACACACACACACACACACACACACGCACACACACACACACACACACACACACACACAAAGGCACACATGAACAGGCACACCAAGCCATTCTCCGTGCACAAACCTACCATCCTCGTCGTCAGAGTATGTCACTGTAAGGGTCAGCACTATGTCTGCCTCTTGCTGCTCAGCCACACTGAACAGATCTTCCTGCATGTTGAACGGCGTGTACGAATACACCACAGTACCACCACCAGCACCACCAGCAGCAGCACCAGCACCAGGACTGCCTCCATTGTTACTGGCCTTGTCACAAGCAGCCGCCCTGCCGCTTGAAGATGAATAACCACCGGCAAGTGCTCCCTTCACACCAGTATCTGCTGTGCTGTGGCCTGCGTCCAGGCAGTCATAGCTTGCATTCAGGGAACCACTTGAGACATCCATATCCACTGTTGGTGTGTCAATACCGCTGTGGGAGGATGCCTGGGCGGCTGCAATAGCTGTGAACAGAGATGACAAAAGTGTACACAACACAACACACAATAGATAGATGTTATCAGTGAGAGTTCATAAAAAGTATTACACAAGAGAGAGTTTGGAAGCTTTGTCACAACTCCGAGTTTCACGTATCTCTACGATCATCAGGCAATCGTAGATCGTAGAGATACGTGAAACTCGGAGTTGTGACAAAGCTTCCAAACTCTCTCTTGTGTACAAGGCTCTGCCCTACATGGGCATTGAGCACTCTTCGGACAGTGAAGCACACCACTTGACTAAAAAGTATTACAACTAGATGAACAGGGATGCTGAATGAATCCCATCCCATAGCGGTTGGTCGTTAGCGCCCTGCAGCCGTGCACAGCCTGGTGCTTGCAGCTCAGGGGACTGCACAGTGTCCTGCATCGGTGCACAGTCCAGCATTTACAGGTCAACGGTGGCACAGTGTCCTGCATCGGTGCACAGTCCAGCATTCATAGGTCAACGGCGGCACAGTGCCCTGCATCCGTGCACAGCCCACGGGTCTGGGAATGAGAAGTGCCCTACGCCAGTGCACAATCGCTATTGGCAGGTCTGGGGATGCACGGAGGGTATGCACCAGTGCACACACAGCCCACTCGTTCAACATCACAACAAATCCAGAGCACAATAAACTCACCGTTGGTTTCTCCGGTAATCATGTGCACGCTCATCTCATGCAACATGAGCTGATTCTTCTTAATGAATGACAGGTTACAGATGGTGCATTTGTGTGGTCGCACCTTAGTGTGCGTCAGTTCATGTCGAGCGAGGTCGCTGGGCGTGCGGAACGGCTTTTCACAGAACTGGCACATGTGACGCTTGATAACTCGACCTGTGCGCACACGTACACACCCGGAAATGCATGCATACATACATACACATATGCACGCACACATGCATGCACACACACCACATACACACACACACACACACACACACACACACACACACACACACACACACCATACACACACACACACACCATACACACGCACACACACACACACACATGCACGCACACCTGTCGAGATGGAGCATGCCATCTGATCACATCGTAGGTGGTGAGGCAAACAGAATCGGCGAGAATACATGCGTGATACACTTTCAATGAATCACGCTGCTGGCCAGTTGGTCTGAGACAACTCTTGGAGAACCAGTGGTGATCGCAATATTTTCTCTATTCATTAATGTACTTATAAAAGAAACACCTATGCTCGCAGAAGAGGCATCGAGCGAAAATGAGCACACAAGGCTTAGAAGCCGCTTCCCCTCTTTCGGAAGACGATGAAAAGAGATGCGTGCGCAAACTTCAGCCTTTCTACCACATCCAACACGATCCAGAAGAGAGCCGGACAATCTTCATTTTGCCGCACTCTAAGCCTATCAGCTTTCTTCCTCACTGGCAATAATTATTATACTGTGAAGTTGCAAGAAGGTTTCCGGTTGGAGCAGCCTGACACGATGCATTGTGCGTGTCCCAGCACTGTCTCTTTGCAGGGAGAAACAAATGAACTGACAAAATGTTCCACCCACGGGAAAAACCAACCCAAGCAAAGTTATTCAAATCACAAGCAAAAAATCGGATCTAAAAAAAAGCAATTCAGTGCTTTGTGTAGGTGATCAGCTGCACTGCACTGGCCGTAGCTGTCTTTCACTTTACCAGTGCAGAGCTCAGCTCGTGCGCCGTGCAGTCATCAAACCAGTATATGCAGCGACAAGGCCCACGCCTTCATGTGGCACAGCCGCCGCCCCGCACGAAAAGAAAAGGGGGAAGACTATGCATAGGTGTCATTTATTTATCCCTCTTGGTGTTTCCCTGGGGGGGCGGGGGTATCTCCTACCACTTAGTCTTAGGAGCTGAATCTGCGCCTTGATCCTAGAGGATGTTGGCGTTCCTGCAGATGTGGAAAACCCCTGACGAGTCTCACGCGAACTGTGAATTTTTTAGGGGTGAAAGGGGTGATCCGGGTAACCCGGGTACCCGTCTGTTTAGCTGCTGATCCGTTAGCAAACGAGTACCCGATAGTCGTGTAGGATGGTAGGGTACAGCATTATAAGCTTGCTTGTACAGTTGTACAGTTGGGTGCACATGTAGTTTTGAGTGTGTTTTTCCTCGTTCAATCCTGCTACATATCACAGTATCCATTGTAGCTACGACAATTTTCACTGTTTGCATGTAGGGCAGTGAGTGTGCACGCTGTGCTTGTCGCGGTGTAGTGTACTTGCATGACTTCGCATATTCTCCTGGCGTGAAATCCGGAAGGCTATAGTAGTAACTGTTGCCCGAAAATCTCTCCCCTATCAGAATGCCTGTAAAAGACATGTTGCGCTTACGATCACAAGCAAATGTAATGTTTTTGGAAAAAGTATGGCGGATAAAGGGTACCCGATAACCCGCCCGTTAAGCCAGATACCCGTTTGTTTCATTAAAGGGTAACCGTTTCACCCCTAGAATTTTTTGTATATTTTCTAGGTATTTGACCTGAGCCAGGTTTGTGTTCTTGTCACACTAACAATCACGATGCTCACCTGTATGGACAGCTTTGTGCTGGGCAAGAGAGTAGGCTGACGCGTACTTCTTATCGCACTCGCTGCACTTAAACAGCTTGCCAGCCGTGTGCAGGACCATGTGCTGATTGAGTGTGCGTTCCTCACGATAACGCTTCTTGCACACGCTGCACTCGTACGGCCGAATGCCAGCGTGCACCAGGTAGTGGCGCATCATGCCGAACTTGGACGGGAACTCCTTGTGGCACACCTCGCATACCAGGGCATTGGTGACGGCGTTCTTCTCAAGCTGATCTGCAGAACGCGCAAGGAAACGGAAACGCGAATGCCGCGAGGTTTACCATCGAACTCCCAAATAAGCGAGGACTTCATCAAGTTGCACGCACATGCAACACAAATTTCGATTTTCGGTTGAAATCAGAAAGCTCTTTTTGGATAGGTTCTCGGATCGAGCATGAGTTTACCGACAGTGTCCGATAAATCGAACGGCCTGGCAGCGCTAGCAAACAATATGTATAGCAAATACGCTCTTGCCATTCGCTCATTACAGTGTGTATGCATCATGCGTGAATCTGACCCACACTTACCGATGTGTACTTCATGGTGCGTGCCAAGTAGCTCTAGGGATGTGAACGTCCGCTTGCAGACGGCGCACGGAAATATGCCGTTCTCGGCCATGGTGCGCTGCGCCCTGGACAGCTCGTGCGTGATGCAGTGCTCCCTCATACGGTACGTGGTCGCGAACATCTTGTTGCACTCCGGGCATGGAATAGTCTTTCTGCTGCTGCTGCTACTACTAGCGACGGGGCTTCCAGTCATGTTATCACCAGCAGCAGCAGGAGGAGCAGCAGCAGCAGGAGGAGCAGGAGGAACACTGTGAGCATGCACTGGTGGACTATATCTGACGCCTGCACCACTCTCTTCCGGCGGTGTACTAGAGACCTCAGTCAGCTCGCTGTCATCCGCTGTTGAGCCCGTCGATTCTGGCGTTTCACAATTGATGACTTCTTCGCCGACGATGTACTCGGGCGGCAAGTGATCTGTCAGATGCACGCTGGACCCAGGAGGACTGGCCGCTGAGCTGCGGCTGGAAGTGTGCGATGCTGGCGGCGACTCAGACACAGGAATGCCTATGCTGGTAGAGGAGGAGGAGGAGGTCAGGACAAGATCGGCGACTGGAGGAGACGAGCTCGTCTGAGCTGTTGCTGATGTAGACCCTGCCGGAATGCGTGCGTCGGAACCAGCTGGAGGGTGAGACGCGCTGAAGGGTACAGATTCTGCTACTTGGCCTGACTGCCGTGCTTCGGTCACTACGGGAGATCGCCCACTTCCAGCGTCGGAATTTGTGGTACTCCTGTCGTGACCAGTGGCAGGCGGCGTTAGGTGAGCTGAGCTCGTAGAGTCGCCAGCACTAACGGGCACTGCCGGTGAGCTACTTGCTACGACGCACTCGACATTGGGATGCGCCTCTTGCATGTGCAGGGCCAGTGCATTCGATGTAAGGTAGAGACGATGGCACAGCTTACAGGTCGCCATATCGGAGTCAGTCTTCTCAGTACTCGGTGCTGTAGATTGTGACCGAGACCGGCAGTGCATCTGGTGTTTGGACAGCTCCGGCAGACTCGGGAACTTTGCCGGGCAGTGCTGGCAATGGTGCTGGATGGAACGAAGCGTGGGTGGCTGCTGCTGCTGCCGTTGTTGTTGGACTTTGCTACTCGTGCTGCCATTGTTAACAGTTGCCAAACTTGTTGCTGCTGCAGCCGTAACTGCAGTTGACTGCCGGTCATTTGTAGAGCTAAACGGATCAGACAGCCCCTGTACATACGGTGGAGCAATGTGAGGGGGAGGTGCCGCCACTGGCGATAGTGACAGCACCCGTTGCAAAGCTGCCTCCGCCCCATGACGCTGCGCATCGCTCAGCGACGACAGTTGTGTGCGACTGCCGCTCACTTGCCCCACCTGTACCGCACTCATACTACTCGCGGCACCACGACCACCAACTGCAGCTGCGCCACGAGAATAGCCAGAGGTTCCGAAAGTCGAAACAGCAGATTCACCAGCACCGACTCCAGCACCAACTCCGTGCCCACTCGCAGCGTGAAACTGCTGCTCATGCTCCACCTTGTCCTCCTCGGTCAAGAAGACCAGGGAGCAGGGAGCACAGACCACAGTTTGACCGGTGCGAGATATGCAGCTGGCCAAGCCCGGGTAGTGGCCCACAAGGTGAGTGCGGCATGTCAGCGCGTCGGGAAACGCCAGACGACACTCGGAGCAGAGGAACGAGCCGTGCGTCTTCTGCCGGTGCTCGAGCTTGTCCTCCTCGGTCAGGAAAACCAGTGAGCATTGAGTGCAGACCACCAGGTGATTGGCATTGGCTATGGAACTGGCCACGCCTGGGAAGTGGCTGACCAGATGAGTGCGGCAAGTCAGCGCGTCGGCAAACGCCAGGCTACACTCGGAGCATGTGAACGAGGTGGCGGCCGCTGGGCTGTGCCACTCAGACTGGTTGTCGGCGATTACACTCGACGGCGCAGAGCCATTCAGGCTGGCAAGACACACGGGACAATGTCGACCTGTGGGGTTCAGCGATTGGTAAGACTGGCCGCACAGCATACATATAGCCTCCATGGACATTGCCTGTGCTTGACCTGGCAGTAAGGTGTTACTCACTGCTGATAGCAGGGAGGTGTTTCCATGGCCACCAGACATGGTCGTGTGGCTGGCTACGTGCTGGTGGAAGGGCATCAGGCCCGTCATCGGTAACATCTGCTCGGCGATAGGTGAAGAGGCCGGTATCGACAGACCAGAGGCTTGGCCCTGCTGCTGCTGCTGCTGCTGCTCCTGTAGGTCCAGTTGCTGCCGTTGTACCTGTTGCTGTAGGGTTTGTTGCTGTTGCTGTAACTGTTGCTGATGCTGTTGCTGATGCTGTTCTTGTACTTGTAGTAAGTGCTGCAACTGTTGCTGTTTCTGATGCTGTTCTTCTTGTTGTTGCTGCTGCTGTGGTTGCTGTGGTTTCTGACAGTGCTGATATTGCTTCAGCTGCTGCTGTTGCTGCTGTTGCTGGCGCAGCAGCTGTTTCTGTGGCTGCACGTCACCCGCGGGCAGTTGAATATTCTGAGGCACGGTTGGAGACACGACAGAAGCTCTGGGGGGCTCAGCGGCCGTCACAGCCGCCGAGGGCTGCGACGACGTCGCCGCGCTTTTACTACCGACTGCTGCTGGTGACGGTGCGTGCGACGAGCTGTGTGCAGTCTCGTGATCAGAGCGTTCTTGGCTGGTGTTGAACACCTTGTGACACACCGGGCATGGGTATTTCATACGCGGCAGGGCGCGCTGAGTGACCGCTGCTTTGGGGAAAGAGGCTATGGAACCCTGAGCAGCGCAACTACCACTGGCAATGGCGGCCGTGGAGATGACGGTGGCGGCGGTCGTTGGAGGGGACACGCCGGGACATGATGATACGCCATGTGCCACCGTGGTATTGTCAGGATGTGTCTGCATCACTGCTGCACCAGGGGCGCCGTCCAAAACGGACAATTCTGACGATGCGGCAGCGGCGACGGATCCTCTGATTGCATCCACGGCATTGAAACCCACGGCATCGAAACTGTCTTTCATTTCCGCTTTGATTCTGGGGCTGGATTCCAAACTGAACGCCATGTCGGGTGGCTAGCAAGTACTGGGAACAAAAACATCACACATACGCACGCACATGCATGCGCACGACCACACACGCGCACACACACACACACACACACACACACACACACACACACACACACACACACACACATAATTATTGTGATTAAACAGGCCACAACTTGAAACGTGCAGCATACAGCAAAAACTCAGTCATCTACTTCACATATTTCTTTCCTCTTTTTTGTTTTGTTAATGAGGCTGTTATTTTAAACCAAATTCCTTCTGTAAACATGAGAAAGGACACATGGGTTACGAGTTACGAAGGAACTATCCACTACCGTAACAAGATACTAAGCAGTCAGAAAGCCAGTGTGGTAACTAAGCAACAAAACGGATAGACTATTGAGACATTCAACTGATAGACTATTGAGACATTCTACTGATAGACTATTGAGACATTCAACTGATAGACTATTGAGACATTCAACTGATAGACTATTGAGACATTCAACTGATAGACTATTGAGATATTCAACTGATAGACTATTGAGACATTCAACTGATAGACTATTGAGACATTCAACTGATAGACTATTGAGACATTCAACTGATAGACTATTGAGACATTCAACTGATAGACTATTGAGACATTCAACGGCCTGGACGACCATTTGTCCTTTCTCATTTTTACATTAGATGCAGTGAATGGAATTTTCGGTCTTTGACCACTTGTTGGTGAGCTGATCTGCTCACCTCCCACCGCTTTAGGAGCTGCATCTGCGCCTTGATCCTTGAGGGTGGCGGTGTTCCTACGGATGTGGAAAACTCGGCCTCTAGCCGAGTCTCACGCGAACCGTGAACATTTTTTTTACATTTTACTATTGGCTCAGCACCCGAGGTAAATTCCTTTTGGTTCTATGTTGTCCAAGACTTTCTTGACAAGCCTGTAGTCCAATCCTATCACTCAAGCTTCTGTGCTAATTCACAGTAGAAATACAGCAGGGGCAGTGCAACCGGTGCGGTTGGTCGGTGGCCATGGCCGGACCAACTTGTTGGCCAGCAACGGCTGTTAGCTAACGAGGTGGTCATGTGTAACGTATCCGCCACATCATACACAAAGTATGAACGGCAGTGGTAGGGCAGTGGTAGGGCAGTGGTAGGGCGGCCGTACCAAAAAAAAACTGCTTCCGGTGGTCCTGCACAGATACTCAATCTCCTGACAGCTAGCTGCATCAACCTTGTATTTTATTTTTGTATTTATTCAACAATACAATTCCTGACTCGACAAACAACTGCCAATGACAAACGAATGTGAAATGAAGGGTGATATCCAACCACGGCAACTATCCGAAACAGTAAAAAAAGAGAGTAAAAGGCACGAAGGACTCGATCCAGAGTCGAAAACAACCCGAGGTTAACTTCAGAATAACAAAGCATTTCAAAACCGGCTCAGAGCTTCAATGTCAGAGTGCAACACTAACTGTGAGAAACACAGCCAGCTTTGCACGGGGAGGGAGGGGGGGCAGATAACTTTGACGCTACTGTAAGACCGCTGTTATTTTAGGAACGGCTAGTTTTATTGATTTTTTAAAACGAATTCAGATAAATCCGTTAAAATTCGAAGTCCTTATGTCCCAAACCCTCTGCTTCTCAATCATGGTCTTAGGCCATCCCACTGTGCCTGCCACTTTGGTGAGTGAGCTGATCTACTCACCTCCCACTGCTTTAGGAGCTGCATCTGCGCCTTTGATTTTTGCAGGGTGGTGGCGTCCTATCATATACACACCACCACTACAGTCATATACGCACGTGCAATCATTTCCTCTTCCTCCTTGTCTTGAATAAAACAACAACAGCAAGCCGTGTAGCCCTCTCCTCTGGAGTTGCAATTTATTAGGCCCCAGAGTGGTATGTCCAGGGGGAATCGTCTGTCTTCATGTGCACAGATAAGACCTCAGCCACCTCAAGTGCCTTAGGCCACGGTCACACCGAGCTCGATTTAGCCATTCAGCCGGAAAAAAGCGCTTGTTTACCATGGAAATTGCTGAAAACTTTCCTACAAGTGACTTTCAGTCGTGGCTGACTCTCAGCCATTTATTTCCGCTTGTTTCAGCCACAGCTTGTACAAGCGGCTGAAAGCCGAAATCCAAATTTTTTGAGTGCGCTTGGAACACACCATTGTAGACTTGTAGTTGTAGTGAACGTGAGCCGATGTCGATGAGGCGAGGATCTAGGAACTGATGTCGATGAGGAGAGGATCTTGGAACTGATATCGATGTTCCTTCTTGTTTCCGTGCTACATGTATGCCTTCGCCTTGGCTTTGGTTTTGACAGTGTCTGTCTATCCAACAGTTCAGTTTGATTTTGACGTTCTGCGATGACCATGGATTCCTGGACTGTGCCTCTAGAGCGTAGATTGTTGGAGCTGTGGTTCGAGGCCAAGAAAAGGCACCAAACTCATGACTGACTTCATGAAGAAAGTTGTAGATCACCACTGTTCTGCTTTCCGATTTCTTACGAACGTTGGTGCGTTTCGAGATATTCAAAATTTGCCGGGCGAAAAAAACAAGCCATTCAAGCTTTGCACTCAATGTCTGGTGTGACCGCTCGACAGGGAGCACACAAGCCAGCTGAGCGCCAGCGATAACAAGCCCAAAGTGGCTTGTTTCGGTGTGACCGCGGCCTAACACCACATGTACAGGCATTTGCCGCTTCTATTTGACAGCCAGAACTCGTTGACATTTCACCTCGCTCACCAAGAAAATCTGGTGATCTTCAATTCTGATTGTCGAAAAAAATATTCAATTCCCGCAGCTATGCAAAAGACGTTACTTTAGTAACGCCTGGCACTAGCCAGGGTCCACACAGCTTTATTATCTCAGACATGCATAATCATGACGGGTTGACAACCAGCTAACTACTTGGATCAAAATACATGAGAATCAGCCACAAGAGATGACACGAAAGGCCCCTACCCCGCACTCACCCACGCACGTAGTCGACGTTATGCAAGCAGCTGTTATGATCTACTGGCACTGCCATCTCAACCCATAATTATTATGCAAACTACTGTACAATCATGTACATGTACTTACGAAAGTAACTACTTACTTTAGGGCAGACCGACTGACACAGAGACAGATGATAGCGACTGATCCTGTCGGCCAGCGGTGGAGCTCGTCAGGCTAAAATCCGTATGCAAGCTGATCTGGACTGCTACCGGATTGTCACATGGGACAACAGCAACAGGCAGGAGATGTCGCACGGCCTGCCACGCTTGCAGCACAATAATAATTCAGGACCGGTTCGTGTGACACATGCACACACTGCACTGCTTCCGTACCGACTGCCGGTGGCAGCACACACAGCATACACCACAGGGAACGTTTTGTAGTGTAGCCGGCTTCGGCTCGGTTGTTCAGCACGCCGGGAACACAGTCAGTCCACACGATCTGATCTAGACTAGTAGAGTGGAGGCAGTCCAGCAACCTACTCCCACGCTGCACACTATCTGCTGTGCCTTGGATCTAGCCAGTGTCACAACTAACAACCGTACTTGCTACACGTATGCAGGCACACACACGAGAACGATTCGACTAGGCGCTACATCAACACCAAACGGCCTGTGCAGGGAACCAGCGGAGCGATCCAGGACCTAGGATACAGCCTAAAATCAATGCTACAGCTTTTCTCGCAGCATGCAGTGCTCGCTCACCAAGCTGACAACTCGATCTAGAATCGTAGAGCTTCTGCTCCGACAAAAAACTATTTTGTGAACTGTCGGGGACTACAGTATTAAACCTGCGAACGCAGGGGGCATCTGATGTACAAGCGCTGAGACAACACGCGTCAACGATCGAAAGCGGATTTTCTCAATATACGACAGGCAACTAGACTCTGCGTTCAAACAGCTCTTCTCCTTCTCCTTTCAAGCCTCCCACACAATCAGAATGGCCAACACAAAATACGACGAAAAACGTTTCCAACAGCTAGCAGGCAGTCACAATGAAACGCTCACACGCGCTACGTGTTCGCTCGTTTTATATGTCAAGGTGCTAGGCCGCACACGCGTGCGCGAACACGGTGGAGCTGATCGTGAGATCGAGAGCGCTTGCGTGTGCGCGCGGGTGAGGACGAGCACGTCATGTCAGTGCGCGGGCATACTCACAGCATGCACTCGGTCCAGTTGAGTGCAGAGGACCTACTATACTGACTAGTACTGGGTACTGCACTGTCTGTACTAGATCTACGTAGTACGTACATGTAGAAGGTCGACCCACTGACTGTCCGTACTGTAGACTTGTACATGACTGTACTTAGTCTTCCAAGTACATTGTCATGTATGTACCATGATCTACCAATCCATGGTCTAGCTAGCTACACTCTGTCATCATTGATAGTCACTATGCAGTATTGGTATAGGTTGGCTTATTGAAGACAATGAAGTATTACTATTTTAATAGTTCTTTTTCTTTCATTTGCTTCATCTTGGCAAATTGTGTTTTGTTGCCCGTAAAAGAGGCTTTTGGAGTGTCACTAGTCTATGCAGTATGCGAGCTACGTCACGTGAATCGGTGTAAGTACAATGTCATGTACAGTGCTGGCAACTGAAATCCGGCCCCCTGACCGGGGCGCTCACATCGTAACACTACCGTGACGAAATAGAGACCGCTAGAACTAGAAAGTGAACGCACCGCCCAGGGGTTCGGATTTCAGTTGCCAGCAGCACTGTTTGTCATGTGCATCCGATTCTTTTCTTTTGTATGATACGAGCTGCGAGTGCAAGTGCTCAACGCCGAGCTCTAGCGTGAGCCTACACCATGAATGGCGTGATGTGTAGTAAGTAGTGGTCAAAACTCAGTACATTAAAACGGGAAAGTCTAGTCACAAAGTCTAACGTTTTAACGACCAATTATTTTTCGTTATTTGAAAAAACGTTATCGCTAGATGTCTGTGCAAAGATGCGCATACAGATGGGTGGCCAGGTGGCCATCGGTGAACTTTCTGCACGTTATCATGCCAAAACTACGAAAACGTTAAACTTTTTGGTCGTTAAACTTTCCGGTTTTACAGTAGCCCAAATATTCCTTAAAGGGGAAGTTAAGGCAAAAATCAAAATTTCACCAGTTGTAGTCTTCCCATGTGTTGTAGTCTTTTGGACGCTGAGTCGACTGGTTTTGGTCCGAAAAGGCTGCGATGCAGCGTTCCTCCTTTATTCCCAATCGAACATGGTTGAACAAGTGGTCACGTGCTCCTGGGCCCAAATCACCCGGTCACCACGCCAGCAGGCGACACATTTCACGTCATCAAGGTTCAACTCGAGTGACAGAAGTGCACCCAAAAAAGGTCAAAGGGTTGGTTCACATAAGCAAAATCGGCGCCGCAAGACATCGGCGGTGAGCCAGCTCCCGATCCGTTGCGCCTACGGTTCGAGTACCAAATCTACTACAAAGACAGAATGTGCCAAATTGCTACGACAGGTTTTCCAATTGAAGCTTGAATTCTTTGTTTCTTCAGTAGTTCAAGGTCTTTCGGTAATGGCCACTCGGTGCAAGTACCTTTTACTGGAGATCATGAAACTACTTCTACACATTTTATTGCAGTCTAGTAAACGATTGTGTCGAAATTATGCTTGCAAACCTTGGTGAAGTCACAAGAACTTGCCAATGTCACATGATCCATCATATTTTTATTTGTTTCAATTGTATTTGTCTCATAAGTTGCACAATGGTCAAGCAGATCATCCGAGAAGGACGGGCTGGTATGCTGACTTATTTGCCAGCTTGAAGCGACTACAAGAATGGTGAACGGACTTCCTCTCTAGCTTCAATTTAGGAAAATTTAGGACAAGTATTGGTTTGATATTTTGACAAAGTCTGGCTCCCGGCGATCACCGGCGCGAACGGTTCACAAACCACTTTTGGTCAAAATTGTACGGGATCGGCGCCGGGGCAGATCGCAAGAGTTGGGCACTGTCCAACTTTGCCGGCGGTCCCTTGCGATATTTTACCGTATGATTTTGTTACGACTGCACTGGTTCACACAATCGCAATGCGCCGGGAGAGGTTGCAAGAAGCCCACCGCCGGTGACTCCCGGCGCGTACCGGCGATATGTGAACCAACCCAAACAGGCTAGTATTTACTAGTAAGTAATGAGTTGTACCCTGCAGGCACGGTGACCATGACCAGGCAGGTGACTGGTGTACGCAGGAGCACGCGACCGCTTGTTCAACCATGTTCGATTGGGAATAAAGGAGGAACGCTGCATCGCAGCCTTTTCGGACCAAAACCAGTCGACTCAGCGTCCAAAAAACTACAACATATGGGCCAATCGCGGTCATCCGTGCTTTTATAAGAACGAAATGGCGCTTTTAGTGACATTTTGCATACAAATCCCCATCTCGTAGGGCGCAGTCACCCAGTTTCGGTGGAAGTGCGCGAGTTCGATTGGGATTAAAGTAGGAAGGTAGCGTCTCAGCTTCCTCGGACCACGACCATTCGACTCAGCACCCCGAAGACTACAACTGGTGAAATTTTGATTTTTGCCTTAACTTACTTCCCCTTCATTGGCTTTAACTCCAACTTCTGCCCATGGCGTTCCTCTCTCAGCTCGTCAGCTGACAACAGTCACTGTCACCATCAGTGGTACATGGTACTAATGGGGGACAACCAATGTGTAGCCGGCGTGGTGAAGGCCTACCCAAGGCATACCGGGACATCACCAACCTCGTCTACAGAGAGCACCTTCTAACGACAGTGTTGCAAAACAGAGTGAAACCTGCGACTTCAGTCGCACCAGACCATAATCATGGCCGGGACTTCTATGGCCGGAAACGAGAGTCTTCTTTCCGTAATTCAGGGTGGGGCGCTCTCGCGAGACGAGGCGCTCTGACAGTACTTTACGGTATAAATAAAGAATATAGCAACGCCCCCCCCCCCCCCACACACACACACACATACTAACGGAGAACAGCGCAAAGTTACAGCTTACCTACATTAGGCTACAAGCTACGCAGGGTATCAACTTTATCTGACAGTGGTAATTAATATTGAAAATGCAAGATCCGTTAAAATTGAGAAGAAAAACACGCCATTGCTGAGCTGCAGCAGGATGATGAGTAGCAGACTGAATCAATGAGAGAAACACGGGGTCTATTATACTACTACAGCACGGACACACAGCTGTACAAAAAAAAACACAACAACAACAGACAAGACAATCTATGCTGGTTCTTGTCGGGATGATGTCATGACCATTACTGTGGCCATCATGCTGGTGTTGAGGATACTGATGATGATGTCATTCTACTGGGCATGGGGTTCTATTATTGTTGTCTAGGGACTACTGGATGGGGTATTCGTTCAGCAGCAGGTCATGTGACGTGCTGAACTGCATGGCATGGGGTGGCAGTGGCATCATCAGCGGTGAAAATATGGCAGTCACTACACCAGCGCTACACAAGGATACAGAACAGTGCACGTAGCACAAAACGCTACATAACACTACATACACGCTACACAGGGAGACGGCTAAAAATGACGGTGCATAGAGCTGTACTGGAGGGGATGATAGAATGCTACACACACATTCGCAGCCAGCAAACAGTAGCAAATGGCATCATTTGTTATTGAGGGGTCTTGGTCAAGAAGACAGAGTCCGCTGGACAACATTTCTCAAACGAATTTCCCACACGATGACGAACGATAATCAGAGACAAAGACGCATGGAGAGAGAGAGACTGACAGACAAAACACACGCTTCACGACTTCCTACTGGAGCCGTCGTCGTGACGTTTCCGCCGTTTCCCCGCTGCCGTTGCCTGTTGTAAGGCTTGTGGTGTCGTCGGCGGCAGGCCTGCTGCTGCTGTAGCGGCTAGCGATGCCGCAACTTGTGCAGGTGACGGTGACAACGATGATACAGCGGTAGCCACGGGTGATACGTGAACACGACTAGCGCCCGTAACTGGCATGACTGGGGGTAGTTGTATTGACGAAACGGCGATTGTTGGTCCTGCGTGCGACGCCAATCCGAGCGAGCTGCCAGCAACAGCAGCAACCGTGGAGTTAACAATCTTACGCTCGCCGTTCGTTCGCCGCTTGCGTGGCGTCGTGTGCACCGACCCGTCTTTGTGCAGCGTACGCATGTGTCGTGCCAGGCCACTTGCCTGCGTAAAGCTAGCGTTGCAGAGTTTGCAGATGTGCGGCCGCTCACCCGTGTGTGTACGCATGTGGTTCTCCAGGTGGAGCTTGCGCACAAAGCGCTTATTGCATACCGTGCAGTCGAATGATTTGCCATTGTGTATCTGTGAGGTGCACGCATGCACGCGCGTGTACACACACAAGAACGCACATACATACGCGCACATGTACACACATACACGCACATGCATACACATATACACGCGCGCACACATACACGCGCGCACACATACACGCACACGTGCACGCACATACACGAGCACGCGCGCACGCACACACATACACACACAGACCACATGGAACGCGTTAACATGTGTGCGGGGGGGGGGGGGGGGGGCGAGATCATTGCATGGCTCGCGGCTGCTCTCAGAGACTCAGTGCACCTATAACACAGCCCTAGAAAGGAGCTTGCAGAAAGCAACCTGCTGGAGTGTAGCGGATGTCAACGCATCACACGTGCTTCCTCGCACCAGCTTGTGCACAGGTGCAGGCTGCTTCTCATACAGTCGTCCCTCTTTAATCCAGCACTTTATAAACCAGCCAAACTTCCTGAGCTGGTTGTATTTCTCAACGCAATTGTGAAGCCGGTTGTAACAC
>NC_088648.1:4404926-4512426 GCF_964019385.1 Sycon ciliatum | reverse complement strand
AACTGTGTGGCTGGCTAACCGCAAAACCGCTGCGGTTGAAACGAAAATGACAAAAGTAGAGAGCGAGCTGAAGGAGCTCCGTTCCGCAAACAAGAAATTATCAAGTGAAGTGGCGTTTGAGGATCTGGAGAAGGAAGATGCCATGAAGGACACTTTCTCTCTTGGATAGCCGCTCCTGGCCTGTGGATAGTGCTGACCTTGACGAGTTTGGTGCTGCTGACCTCACGGCAGCGGTTGTGAAGTTCAAACCGCTGCTGGAAAACAACAAAGTGTCGATCAGCTCAGTCAGCAGCAGGTGGGTAGCATTCAAGGCCTACTTGAAAGAGTCTCTTCGGCACTTGGATAACGTCTGGCAGCTGCTCCTCACACACCACCGGCCCGGGAGAGATTCGCAAACCTCTGCCATGTGATCGAGCTGCTGGTGGTGGTGGTGTTTCCAGGCAGCAATGCGAAAGTGGAGCGTGGCTTCAGCACCATGCGGAGGATCTAGACCGACTGGTGGTCTCGGCTTTCAGAGCAGGCGATGGACCACGTTTTGCGGAGCAGCATAGACGATCGTGTTGCCTTCTCTGAATTTGACATGCACAGCACCTGCTGTACCCTAGGTTTCGAATTCAGTTCTGCATGGCTTTCAACCTGGACCACCGGCATATGCATGCACGCCTGTGTTGAGGTTAAACAAAATTATTATTGACAACCAAGAATCACCTGGCTTGAATAGCAGCCCAGCACTTCAATACACTCTTATTATCCATGGACGAGATTTAACACTGGACGAACTCCCTTTCTTGAGTGTATTGAAAAGCTGAACAATCGAGTGAATCGACATTAGTCCGGCATACGTATATATACACTGACGTCACTTCATAGGTAGAAAACTGACTGGGGACGGATCAACAGTAGTTTACGGTAAGCCCAGCTATCCAAACATGACTCCCCAATCTTGGCCCCGGCCACTGACAAAAAGCAACACATTGAGGTTACTCACCGGTCCAACGATCTCCTCACGGCCGACTCCCTGCTCTGCATCATCCTGGCCGGATGACGCTAGCAGCGGCGAGCCGCCAGTCTGCTGAGATTGGGCTCGGGCACTACGAGTACCAACGCTACTGCTGCTACTGCTGTTGCTATACAGTAACGCACAGGCGCGGTCGTCACGTTCAAGCCTGCCACTGCCGTCTTCCTCGTCGTCGTCAACGTCGTCAACATCCATATCATCGTCGTCCTCGTCGTCTGACAAGTCGTCGGTTAAGTCATCGTCGCTCAGGTCCTCGCCGTGATTGTCAACGTCGTCGTCGAGAGCCGGCTCGTCTTCCTCTTCCTCTTCTTCGATGTAGTCGTCTTGCATACAGCCAGGCGCGGTAGCAGATTGCATAGCGGTATCCTCCAGCACCTCGGCATTCGCCGCCACAGCGTGGTCGATATTGTACACGACTTGGGACAGGCCGGAGAGATCCGCCGGCGGCTGGCTACTCTCTAACACGACATCCAACTCGGGGTCCTGGAAGGCGCCGTTCGACACCTCCGCTTCGCCAGCGATGTCGATGCGATTGCCCATGAACACCTGCCCGGTCTCCCAGACACTGTCGAATCCGTTCTCCTCTCCGTTAATACCCGGTATCGAGCCGGAGGCTAGCGAGGCGGATAGCGAGTCACCCGCTAGGTCGGCAGTGCACGTCAGCGTCGTTCTGGCCGCTCCCACCGACTCCGCGGCGGCGCTCAGGGTCGACGATGCCGACGAAGACAGCAGCGGAATGTCGTGGTGAAGCTGATAGCTCTGCAGCGAGCCGTACGAAGACAAGGCACGCTCCAACGGCCGGGCCACGGACAGGCGCCGGGAATCCGGCTCCATCTCCGTGCTAGAGGCGCTTGTCGGCGATCCTGCACGGAAAACAGTGCACCACCGTCAACATCCACATGCACATGCATACCAACAACAACAACAACAACAACAACAACAACAACAGCAGCAGCAGCAGCAGCAGCAGCAGCAGCAGCAGCATCAACAACAACAACAACAGCAGCAGCAGCAGCAGCAGCATCAACAACAGAAGCAGCAGCAGCAGCATCAACAACAACAACAACAACAACAACAACAACAGCAGCAGCAGCAGCAGCAGCAGCAGCAGCAGCAGCATCAACAACAGAAGCAGCAGCAGCAGCAGCAACAACAACAACAACAAATCGTGAGATACAGATTTCAAACAACAACAAAAGACCCACACATGCAACAACAAAACCAAGAACTATTATTACAAACGCTCAGTGCCTTTGCATACTATGCTCATGTACAACACAACCAACTTGAGCATACGCTGCGTATGCGCTGTTGCTATCTGGCAGCGCAGGATCGCATAAAAGCAAAAATGTAACCTTCTACACCCATCCGAGTTCTCCTGAAAACGTTTGTGCTACCTTTTAGGTTTTCGCCACATGATGACATGACAACTTTACAGGAACTCAGCAAACAAGCGGTTTTCTATGTAGTGTGCAAGGGCCCTTATATATGTACACCGGTAGCTGGTGTGCCACTTAGCATACACACACACACACACGTGAATGTGACAGTGCGCCAGCCAGCGCTACATGATCGCCATACGGAACAGCCATGTTGGTCCCAACTCCACACAAACCCTGCATCTACGGGTCACATATTCACCATACGGAACAGCCATGTTGGTCCCAACTCCACACAAACCCTGCATCTATGGGTCACATGATGTCACCCATGTCGGTTCTACTGTCCACACTCCATGATCACTTTCTGCACAAATTTACTCACACGACAACGATGTAAAACCTCTCTATACTTGCGAGTGTGCCAATGTACAAAGTTACCAGCATTCTAAGTCTAAGCGCTGTTTAAGGCACTCCGATTTCGCCCGCAGCCTTTTGAGAGCAGTACCGACGCCACACAGCAACCTGAAAGTGGGTAACTTCCAAGAAGGAGACACGCATTCTCGCGACCAGGGGCAAGACGTGACGATGGGCGCATGCGGCAATGAGGACAATTTTCAGTCGCCAAAATGTCCTCTTCATGCACAAATCAGATTTGTTAATCCAGCGTCAGCCTTAGTCCAGCAGACCTTCCGAAGCACAAATGGTGCCGGGTTTCAAAGGAACTACTGTATACTGCAGGTCAACAAATATTCAGCAAATATTTACTTTACTTTCGGCTATTTTCAGCCGGGGCATTTCCAGCAGAAAAGTTGTTGCGGCCGAAATTCTGGTTTGCAAGGTTCAGTGTGACAGTGTATACAGGCAGCAGCAGTACAGGCCGAAATTTAAATGCGGCCGAAACGTGTTTTAGCCCTGGGAAGCCGAAATTTATATGCGCCAAAAAAATTGTAGACTTACAGTACGCAAACCGGTGATTGGATATGTCATACCTGCCGACCATCACGATTTGCCCGGGACCGTCCTGATATCGAGGGTGGTAATAGGCACCCGGAAGTGCATTTGTCGCTTGCCTCGCAGCTACATTTGTATACATTGTCATACCTAGGTTCTGTATGTCATCGTCCCGATCTTAGGTTTGCAATGGTTGGCAGATAGCAGGGGCGTTGGAAGGTATTTTACAGTGGTACGGTCAGCCACCTCAACTACAAGTACTTACTTGTGGGGTTGGGGTGGCTCCTCTGAAATATTTTTGAAATTTGGAGCCCAAATCAGTGCATTAGGGTACTACATGAGGGGGTGTAGTACCTCAACTCGAACTTTCCAAATACGGTCTCTTCGCTGCACACGTCACTTCGAAATAAAGAACTCGCCAAATTGTCGGGCATGGCCTATCTTCAGGGTGACACCGTTCAAATCAGTGCCTTTTTATTATTACTTCACAGTCTCCATGTACCAGGGGCAAAGAGTGGTACGGTCAAAGATGTAGTGACCGGAGCGTGTCCCCCAGGGTACAGTCGTCCCTCTCTAATCCAGCACAATTTTCAGTCGCCAAAATGTCCTCTTCATGCACGTTCTAGCAGAAAATCAGATTGGCTAATCCAGCAGATTTTCCGTGGCACAAATGGTGCCGGATTATAGAGGGACCACTGTAAAGTAAAGTTTGCACGTCCGCGTTACCACCGGCTATACAATTGCGTTGAGAAACACAACCAGCTTAGGAAGTTTCGGGACCACTGTATGATAATTATATGTTTATATGTATATACGTTCGGCAGTCCACTTACCGGATGAAGCCACGGGGCCCGAACGTACTATAGGATTAATTTCTGGGAACATGTTGTACCTGGCTCCAGAACGCGAACTACTACCACCGGCACAATTACTGGCAATGTGGGTCCTGCCCCCGAGCGTTGCCATCCCCTAGCAGCTAGTCACACAGGAGAAAGAAAGACAACGAATACATAGAATAACAAAAACGACCTCACAGCGTAGGTGTGTGTGTGTGTGTGTGTGTGTGTGTGTGTGTGTGTGTGTGTGTGTGTGTGTGTGCAAAGCCGTCACAGCCGGGGCGGCTGAGGCCGCCCCACTTTTTTGGCCGTTTTTTTTAAGCACACTGCAACAAAGCGCGACATGTTCGCAGCTCAGTGCAGACGTGGCAAATCCTTGTCCCCGAACGTGGTTTGTTGCAGAATCAAAAGGTCTTTCATTGTAGTTATACTGAAATGGCACCAAATGCCTGGAAATGCTTGCAATTGGCTTCAATTTTTGAAATTTATCCCCGGGGGAGGGTAATGTTTGTCCCCGATCATAGCGTCTTCTTGGTTTGTTGCAGAATCAAAAAGTCTTTCATTGTAGTTACACTGAAATGGCACCAAATGCCCGGAAATGTTTGCAATTGGCTTCAATTTTGGAATTTTTCCTGGGGGAGGGCCCCCGCACCCCTTCCATGGCCGCCCCACCTCCAAAGTCGGTGCGACGGACCTGGTGTGTGTGTGTGCGCATGCGTGGGTGGGGGTGGGTGTGCGATGGAGATAGAGAGACAGAGAAACAGACAGAGAAACAGACAGACAGAGAGACAGAGACATAGACAGATAGATAGATAGATAGATAGATAGATAGATAGAGAGAGACACACACACACACATACACACACACACACACACACACACACACACACACACACACACACACACACACACACACACACACACACACACACACACACATAGAGAGGCAGACAGAGACAGAGAGACAGACACAGAGACACAGACACAGAGACACAGACACAGAGACACAGACACAGAGAGACAGGTAGAGAGAGACAAAGAGACAGAGACACAGAGAGATACAGACAGAGAGAAAGAGAGATACAGAAGCACAGAGAGAAAGAGTGTAGCACCATACAACAACAAGCTTGATATGCCCCAGAGTTCAAGACAAGTGCAGGAAAGATGACATTGACGTACCAACGACTCTTCCAGGACAGGGTGGAAACCTGACAGGTGATGGTGCCTGATCCAAAGACCAACACGTACTAGAGAACAACTTCGGAAAGATGGCTCAGACGTTGTGGACGATGAAGAACAGTGCATCTAACACTTTCACTGCTGATTTCTGTCACACTAGAAAAAAGTTCTTGAAATTGCTGACAGCTAGGTTAAATTGATGACGTCCAACGCTAAGCAGGGGTCCTTTACTTTGGAGCTTCAAGGAGCCGGCCAATAATGACTCTATAGCACTCATAAGAGCTCTTTTTTTTTTAATCCAATACAACCACGGACACCCACGACGAACGATCGACCTTCTGATTGACAAAGACGACGTCGCAAACTGCAATGTTTTACGAGATACATGTAGTCGATGCTGTTCTGTGCTCATCAAGTCATCATGCAGACCACTATCCAGGTCAAGCATGAGAGTGAAGTCACAGCATGCATCTGCGGCATGCTAGCCCAAACGGCAAACCCAAACCAACATAATCCATTCGCCACGAAAATCTCGAGTAGACGTAAAAAACATTCAGGTCGTCGCCATTTTATTTTTGCGTTTTATTTAGTTTTACGAAGCATATCTCGATATCGAATGCAAATGAGAAAACCTTGCCTAAATCCGCGAAGAAACCGATAGTTCTGGAAGATTCGCAAGGGAAAGCTGTGCAAAAACCAATCAAGGCAAATACCGGTGCACGTGTAACATCCAAAAAAGAAAGACACGCGAAGCTGCCGTCGACGGCGAAGTGGAAAGAAACTTTTCCTGCATCTTTCGGGGCCCGTTTCCTCTCCACTGCTGGAGGTCGGTGGTGTGCAATGTAACTCTTCTGGGCAAGAATTCTTTGCTGAGGATCAAGCCAGGATCGTAAAGGCCCAATATTTTCAACTGACAGGTACGTGAATTTTTCAGAACGAAATCCTACCAGTTTGTACCGTGACCATGTTCATGAACTTTGATCGAGTGAGCAATGGCGGACCTAACGACACCATGCGAGAGGAGAAGTCATGGGCAGTCACTCTGTCAACTCAAACTTTACATAAGCGGGTGAAGAAAGGCCATTGGAGAATCCGAAAAGAGTCGACCAGATGTTGCCTCCGCCTCGGGGATGACTGCAGTTTTTGTGAAATCACCGGTCGGGCACGAGGTAGTTTTGCCCTTGTGCCTTGGCGTAGGGCTCGCGCTTGGAGCTCTCTTTCCCAGACTCGTCTTCTTCCCATGCTCGTTCCCTGTCGTTTTTGTGCCGCATTGATGAGTACCTGTATGTACATGACTGTATAGGATGGTAGTGAGAAGGATTGCAAAAGTATTATTATTGTTGTATGTGAGGCATCGTGCATTGGTTATCAGTACGACTTCCATGTCGGGCACTTTTATCGATACAAGATGAATTTTTCGCGATAGCCAGCTAGAATTGCCCTTTGACTGCGTAGCGTCCTTAGATATCGCGTGTGTTTACCACTCTGAATGCCATGGTCTACGGCTCGACTGTCGCTCTACTGTCGACTTTGTTCGTGTTCAAAATAATTATTATTCATCCGACCTCGAAAGAAACATCAGGGAGAGTGAGAGAGTTTCAGATCACTGAAATAGAAATTTTCGTTTTGGAGCTTTCTTTTGGCTATAATTAATTACTTTCATTCGGCATTCCAAGTGACCAAAGATAGGCGAATGCAGTGTAGATCTACCCGGCTTTGCATAATTATAGTACACGTGATTGCACTCTAAAGGCCGATTCATACTTCATCTCGCGTACGGGAAAGTCATCTCGTGACCGTCGCGATGGCTTTCCCGTACGCGAAATAGTTGAGCTCAGATCAACTTTTTCGCAACGCAACGCGTTTCCCGTACGCGAAGTATGAATCGGCCTTAATGGCCCGTCCGTAAATACATGTATTTACCTGTCCCCACAGGATACCGCGATTCCGCGGACGCGGAATTTTCCGCGTTATTGGTTATCATCCGCGTTTTCGTGAGATTACGCATAAATCCCGCGTTATTCAGGAGAATGTACAAGAAAATAGTGCATGCTGTTGAAAATGCACTACAAAGTCGTATGGGTTCATGAGTTTGTACGACAAAGTTGTATTCTTGCATGAGACTGCACGCTAAAGTTGTACCAGTGACAAATAACTCGTGCATAAATTGATAATGGCCGCATTAACCCGCGTATTTGCCGCATAATCCCGCATATTTGACGCATAATGGCCTGTTTTCGCCCGCATGATTATGCGCATAATTTTAGGATTTTGTCCGCGTTATTCTGTGGGGACAGATTTACTTAGAGACGTCTAACAGGCGTTTCTAAAAAAATACATTTCGGAGTGCATGAATACCGCGTCACTGCAGAGTAGACGGGGACACATAACTGTTCGCTATAAAGGATCAATTTGGTATGGGTTCAAACAGGGACATGGACATACAACCTGTTGGAATTTTCATTTCTGCGCGTTTCCGTACGCATGACGCAAAACGAACAAAGTCGCATGAGCCAAAATGGCAAGGCGACCGACACTGTTCATGTCCATGTACTATAGTATGTAATTTACGTCGTCCAGCATAGCAAGCTGCGCTTATTTCGGAGAGGGGGGTCCGAGTACGGAACGAACAATGTTTATTTCAGGGCGATAAAAAAACTCTTCCGACGGTGATTTGCCCATACAGTGTGCTGGCCTTCTTACGCTTTCGTATGGACATGTGTGTGCATGTATGTGTGTGTGTGGATGTGTGTGTGCATGTTGGTGTGTACATGGACATGCGTTCCTAATTCTACACGCACTGTGCAGAGTTGCGGTCGTGACAATGAGTGACTGGCTATTGCACGCCCATGCGGCTGCCACTGCTGACCAAGAGGTGGCGGCTGCAGCAGCAGCAGCAGCAGTTGCCGAAGTCAATCAGGCTGCAGAGGCGCTGACCGTTTTGCCACATGGACTGATGGATGGTATGTGTTGTCACTGGTGATGTTTTGCGTGTGTGTGTGTGTGCGTGCGTGTGTGTGTGTGTGTGTGTGTGTGTGTGTGTGTGTGTGTGTGTGTGTGTGTGTGTGTGTGTACTCTCTCTCTCTCTCTCTCTCTCTCTCTCTCTCTCTCTCTCTCTCTCTCTCTCTCTCTCTCTCTCTCTCTCTCTCTCTCTCTCTCTCTCTCTCTCTCTCTCTCTCTCTCTCTCTCTCTCTCTCTCTCTCTCTCTCTCTCTCTCTCTCTCTCTCTCTCTCTCTCTCTCTCTCTCTCTCTCTCTCTCTCTCTCTCTCTCTCTCTCTCTCTCTCTCTCTCTCTCTCTCTCTCTCTCTCTTTCGCACACACACTCTCTCCTCGCTCTCCTCATGCACCAAGGATTCTGAGTTGTGAAGATGCTATAGCTACAGTTGAGAAGTAGTTGTCACACATATGCCATGATCTACAGCAGTAGAAGAGTGAAGATGTGCATTCCACTCTTCCCCTGTACTAGAAGGTTCGTGCCTAGATGATGGCCCTCAGACAGCACACCATATCAAACTTTGGCGACTCTGAAGCCATTACCACACTTGTGCACATGTGTCTGTACTGCCATCGATCTTTTCTACAGCTGCAGTGCAGTGAAGTATTTGTTGAATCATCATTCTCATTTCCTGATCAGCCCGAGTTTGCAACAACCAGATCCTCAAGTACAAAAAAAATAGTACAGTGAGGGAGTTGAAAATGAAAAAAATTCAAGTTTGAAGGTAAAATATCACCACCGTCTTTCCCTCAAACCTGTGAATATAAAATCAGTTAAAATCACTAAAATTTCTCATTTCTTGTGTTGTGTCTTGTGTGTTTGCACGCAGGCGGTCACAATGCCATGCAGCCGCCTGAAGCCGGTGCCATCATCGAGACGGCCACAGTCGAGGACCACGCCGTGCAGGAGGGCGCCCTAGAGCAGGTGATCACGACGTCGACGGACGACCCCGTTGCCAATGAAGCGCTTCAGCAGGCGCTCAACGTTGCCGTGGCCATGGTGGTGTGCGTCAGCCAGGAAGGTGGGGACTCATTGTACAGGTCTTCCTTGGGGCTTGGTCAGACTGCAAAAAAATTCCCACTGCATGACGTGAAAAAAATCATTCAGGATTGACGTGACTGCAGTAGAGTAAAACCTGTGACTAACGGCCACGCGTTGGGGCCAGAGAAAGCGGTCTTTAGTGGCAGGTGGTCCTTAGTTAGAGGTTTGCATCGCACAACCATATGCCGGTATGAATGTGAGACCATCCGTGCCTGGCGAAGTGGTCTGTAGTACCAGGGTGGTCGCTAGTCACGGTGGTCTGTAGTACCAGGCTGGTCGCTAGTCACGGTGGTCTTTAGTTACAGGTTTTACTGTGCTTAGTCGCGATCAGACTACAAAAAGTGAGCGAATGAGTCAGAGCGCACCCCCAACCCGTTCAGTACAATCCTTGCCACCATTCCTTTGAGATTTCTTCTTGTCAGTGGATGCTCAGCACTTTGATCTCGAGATGACAACCCAGTGAGTATCAGCGGCCAATCCATGGTGTATCCGTGTCAAGCTACCGTTTAGAGCGGCAACGCTAAGCCCAGTCTTGCTTTTCACCAGCAGTTTCAACCCTGACTTTGCCGCTGTGGTGACAATTTACTGGCACTATGGAGATTCGGATTATAATCGCAGGATTATTTCGTTGTTGCTGCAGTCTGACCCGTCCCTGTTGCTAAGTGACAGTACTAGAACACCGGTAATGGCACATGCTGCTCGTGCTATATATGCTATTGTAGTTGCAGAGCATGCCTTTACTGTGCTTCTGTGTGTGGGTACGGGTCTGGGCAAGAGTACATAACCCCCCAGAGTGTGCAACTCCACTATGGGTGCTGTCCCGACAGAATTTCAAGTTGACGTCATTTTGATGATGCAATGCGCACTGTACACGGATTATCAGACGAATCCGGAACCTGTGGTTGACCGAAGCCGATCGATCCTGTACAAATTATTGCAAAGAAAAACGTGTGATGCGTTGACACCCGTACACATGTTGTAAATCACTGCTGCAAGGAGCATTGCGTCATAAATAATGACGTCAACTTGAAATTCTGTCGGGACAACAGGGTATGTGGGAGTTGCACACTCTGGGGGGTTATGTACTCTTGGTCTGGGTATGTGAGTGTGTGCGTGTATAGTGGCATTGTGTGCATGTGTGTGTGTGTCACTGTCCTTTTTTTCTTTTTCTTTTTTTACTATGTTCACATACCCAGTTCGAAAGGAATAATGAATGACAATGGTACAGAGACTAGGACAAATGTGTACTGCACGCCTATTTCTCTTGTGTGTGCACTATCTCTCTCTTGTGTGTGTGTGTGTGTGTGTGTGTGTGTGTGTGTGTGTGTGTGTGTGTGTGTGTGTGTGTGTGTGTGTGTGTGTGTGTGTGTGTGTGTGCACTATCTCTCTTGTGTGTGCACTGTGCGCTGGCCAGGTGCGTCATCCGTCATGTGTGCAAGCGACGGCGCCGAAGCCAAGCCGACTACGGTTGGCGAGCCACAGTTCGTGTGTGAAACTTGCGGGCAGCGCTTCTTACGCAAGAGCCACCTGTCACGCCACCGCCTGATCCACAGCGGCGAGCGGCCGTTCCAGTGCGACATGTGTGACAAGAGCTTCCGCCAGAGCAGCCACCTGTCGTCGCACAGGAACACGCACACCGGTGCTCGGCCGTACGTCTGTGGACAGTGCGACAAGGCGTTCGCCTCGTCTTCGGCACTCGGGCGACATCGACACACTCACACAGGTGAGAGATCATGACGACCTCAATTATATTCTCAAGCTTCCATTGAGAATAAAAAATAATCATCTTTTCATGAATGACTGTAGTCGAAATTTGGTTTAGCCTTGTGCTACATATTTTTTTTAAATGCAACAACCTCGTTAGACGGTCTTTGCAGTAAAGGACCATGTGTCATTATTAGAGACCAGGTCAACTTGGGTATCGTGCATTTTTTTAACATCATACACAGGGTCACGGTCACGGACTGGATACGTCATGTGTGTGTCTGTGCGTGTGTGTGTGTCTGTGCGTGTGTGTGTGTGTGTGTGTGTGTCATTACTGCTGCTGCTGTCGCTACTGCTGCGTTTTGTGCCCAGACCCATCAACCAAACCGCATGTGTGCGAGTGTGGCAAGGCATTTCGACGACTCAGTCATCTGGTCGGCCATCGGTACACACACACGGGTGAACGTCCGTACCAGTGTTCCGAGTGTGATCGAGCATTTGCTGATTCCTCCGGGCTCAGGCGACACAGAAGGCGACATGCACAGGGCACCGTTGGTCCAGGTACACCTCCTTTTCTCAGCTCTTGTTTATAGAGTGGCATGTCCTGTTCCTCTTTCTGCTTCACAGCTTGTTTTTGTTTTTTAGCCTTCTGTTGCTGTGTGTTCTGTGCTCTCTCTCTCTCTCTCTCTCTCTCTCTCTCTCTCTCTTTCTCTCTCTCTCTCCTGTAGTGGTACACGCTCTTCATTTTTCCGTATGTGTGCTGTGTTTTTGTGCTTGTGTATATGTAGACGGTGCTCGGCGGGCGCCCATCCTGCCGGTCGCGCCACGCACTCGCTCCGGCACTCGCCGGCTGCGTGGCACAGAGCTGGAGGACGGCGAGCTGCTGCCGTTTGACGAGAACGCCCTGACCGAGATGGCCCGAGAAGAGGCAGAACTGGAGGAAGGCGGAACGGCCGTCACCCTCATCACCGACGATCTGCTGAGCGGCTCTGGGGATCTGCTGGATGAAGATGAGACCATGGACTGTAGCGACAGGGAGGAGGAGATGCTAGCACAGGAGCTTGCCAACGAGAACATGGCGGCCGCCAACGTCCGTAGGGCGCTGGGCACTGACCTGAAGCCTATCGTCACGTCGGCGTTGGACTCTCCGCACCACGTCTCCAGCATCCCCAGTATGAGTGATGCAGCAGCTGTCGGCGGTGGTGTTGGTGTGGAAAACGGTGATTGCGACAGCGACGACATCATCGTCAGCGTGGACCCGCAGTCTCTGGGCGTGCCGCACAGCACGATACGAATCACGGAGGAAGCGCTGTGCCCCGAGCAGCAGGGTGCCACCACGGTCACAACCACGTCATCCACTAGCAACACGCTCGACCTGGACATAACCGGTGCGTCACTGGACGCTAGCTCACTGGTCTTGGGCTCCTCAGCAGTGTCCATGGATAGCATGGATGGCGTGGCAGCGGAGCTTAGTGCCGTCAGCAGTTCCGCCTTGTCTCTGGCAGCGGACGGCAGCGGTCTTTCTCTAGCCACGAGTACAGCGGCAGCGAGTCTGGACGTATCCATGGTCGACCTTGTTACGGACACTATTGACGATCTGGTGTGCACGTGTTGCAACGAGGCATTCACCAAGATGAGCGATCTGGTCAAGCACGCCAAGGTCTTGCATGTAGGCAGGGACGACAAACCATTCAGGTAGGACGCGGACGCTTTTCCCGGACCAGTGGATGGGTGTGTGTGTGTGTGTGGGTGTGCGTGTGTGTGTGCGTGCTTGATTGTGTGTGTGCATACGTGTGTGCGTGTGTTGAAAGGACTATACATGTAACTGTTGTATGTGACATTGTCGGATGCCAGGTGGCAACACTGTGTCCAGGCTTGCCACACCTTTCCATACCCATTATAGCTGTGCTTGCGCCGTTGGCATTTGGCAATCTTCCTCATCACCGATAACTTATATATATTGTGTGTGTGCGTGTGTGTCATTTTGCTTCCCCGTGCATGCACAGATGTTCCCAGTGCCTGAAGTGCTTTGCACGCCTCGGTCACCTACGCCGCCACCAAAAGTCTCACATGCCCAGCGTGCGGCCTTTCGCCTGCGAGGTCTGCTCCAAATACTTCCGACTGTTCTCGCACCTGAACGCTCACCGTTATGCTTGCCACTTGCAGGCTGGTAAGACGTACAAGTGTAGCATTTGCAAGAAGGTCTTTATGGATGAGAGCAGCCTCTGTAAACACAACGACAGGCACATTGTCGATGCGCAAGAGGCGGCGGCAGCTGCAGCGGCGGCTGCTGCTGCATCTGCAGGTATGTTTCTTGTGTGTGTGTGTGTGTGTGTGTGTGTGTGTGTGTGTGTGTGTGTGTGTGTGTGTGTGTGTGTGTGTGTGTGTGTGTGTGTGTGTGTGTGTGTGTGTAGCATTGACATTATGTTCACTAATGTGCTGATTGGCTTTGTGACGCTTTGTGAAGTGTCCACCTCAACTGTCTTGTCCTGGTCTCCTGTTCTCATTTACAGACAGCAAGATCCTGACCAACGGGCTGACGGGTGAGCAGGCAGAGGCTCTGTCGGCTGCTGTGGCCGATAGCTCTGGTATCACCATGTCGACGGCATCGGCTGTTCTGGGTCATGATGGTGGTAGTTCGTTACAGCCTCCGTCGCCTGGTATGTTATGCACGTGTGGGTGCAGGGGTGTATGTGCGTGCACAGGCCACGTCTCTTTCTCTCTCTATCTCTATCTATCTATCTATCTTTCAGACTTCCCACAAGTGCCTGAATGCGATGCAATGTGTCTGTGTGCTGCCCTGCCCATGCCTTGTTTATGAAGTCACTAAAAGATGTCAGACTCCGTGTAGACTTTTCATTTTCTACACTCTTTTTGTCCTTGTTCTTATTCTTTCTCTCACTCACTCTCTCTCTCTTTCTCCCTCTCCCTCTCTCCCTCTCCCTTTTTCTCTCTCCCTCTCTCCCTCTCCCTGTGTTCCTGTGTCCCTATGCAGTGCTCGCACGTCTAATGAGCGGCACTAGTTCGGAGCAGGAACAGGCCGCCGTGCAGCTGCTTTCCTCCATCATCAACACCACCGCCGTGTCCTCGTCGGGCGTCATGACAACAGCATCGCTACGCGCCAACGTGGCCGCCAGCATGCCACATCTGCTGCCCATTGTGCACCAATCCGCCGGCGGCGTCAGCGGCGGCGGGGACCTGACGTTCGTCACGCCCGATCCCAGCGTCCTGGTCACGCCGGTGGCCGGGGTGGACGGCTGCCATGACGACATCGACGTATCTGGCATGGCCGCCGTCACTCTTCCCCAGTCTGTTGGCATTGAGCTGGGCACGACGGACGCGCTCGCCGAGATTGTGCACTCGGATCATCTGCGGACGATCGGCGAGGAGCGCATCATCCACGTTGACCATCTCGGTGGCATGAGCACGCATCAACACCTGGGACATCTCTCGCCCGACGGTGCAGCTGAAGAGGTGATTATCACTGTGACTGATACATGAGCAGGACACACGCATGCATCCTGGGCCAGAATACTAGTACGCTGTGCTGTCAACCGTTTACTTTCCTCGGCAATCGGCCTTTGATTGCTTCTGTGTTGACGTCGAGATCCTGCAAGAGGCTTTCACCACTCTCACTGGCTGATTCCACGTCAGCTGCAACCTCTCACACGGTTAACAGTATGCTGTTCGCAGCTAATCCGTCTGTGGCCGTGGCCCTATTGGCGCTCCTTGTGTCGGAGCATTGAAGAAGAGAAACAAAAGAAGAAAATTGAGGCGTTGACATTCGCGTGTTAAGCATCTCCCCCCGGGCCAGGGTGTGTGGTCTTTCATGACGGGAGTGCTTCCAAACCGCCCCGCCCCCGTATCCACTCACAAGTCCAGTTCCACCTCCGCATCCGCTCACGAGTCCCGTATCCGTGTCCCGGTTGCTGTAACCATCCTCTGACGGTTTCTCCACAACAGCTGCCTACATAGCTTCTCTTCACCGCGTGCTGTCGCAGGTGGATTGCGAAGCAGTGCATCGCTCTGAGCGTGGTGGGCGGATACATTGTGACGTATTGCATCACTCGGTGATGCGGTTTGCGGACTGTGACACATGACTTTGTCGCCTCTCTCCGTGGCAGGCGGCACAACCTTGCAGCCATCAGTCAGCGTAGGATATGAGCATAAAATGAGTTTTTGGCCAGTGCTCACTGTCATGGTCGTTTATCAATGGTGTCCTTGAGCTGTGGTGATGAACCATGGCTGTGCTGTACGTTTGTTAAAGCCAGCGATGGTGCGCGTGTGTGTACGTGCCTTCTTGTCATCCGAAGCCACTCAACCGCTCACCGAACTGCGTGTGCCTGAAGGTGGAACGTTAGTCTTCGCCGTGCACCTACACACGTCCTAGCTGCTATCCTTTCCGATTCTAGCCTCTACCACGCTGCTTTAGTGTGGTGCCGAGCCACCTGGTTGTGGCTATGGCTTCTCTCTCAGTACGTGTAGATACGCGCGGGGAGAATTCGACTATCTAGTCCGTTCTCAGTACTTTGTATCCTTCAGATGATTTTTGTATTCCAGCTCTGGGTTTGTAGTCGGAATCTATACAAACATTTTGTTTAGTGCTGAGCCATCCTGGTACAGTTAGAGGTATGTAACCTTTTTCTGCCAGTAGATGAAAATGCCAGGAGAATTCAACTGGGTGGTCTGTTCTTAGTACTTTGTAACATTCAGATGATTGTTGTATTCCTGCTCTGGCTGTGTGACCACAGTTTGTACAGAATTTTCTTTTTGGTGTGGAGCCATCTTTGTACAGCTGCAAGCCTTCTCTCCCACTAGATGAACAGCCGGGAGAATCCGTCTGGTTGGTCTCGAGTATTCTTAAAGTGCATTGTGTCCTTCAGATGATTTTTGTATTCCCGCCCTGGGTTTGTGACCACAGTTTGTACAGAACCTTTGCTCGGTGCTGAGCCACCCTTGTACAGCAAGCGTTGTACGCTTGTAGCCTTTTCTCCTAGTAGATGAACAGGCCAGGAGAATCCTTCAGATGATATCTTATTCCCGCTTTGGGCTTGTACTAAGTTGTAGTCGGAGTTTGTACAGAACTGTTGTTTGGTGCTGAGCTACCGTTGTACAGTGACAGGCACGTGGCTGTCAGGCTCCTAGTAGATATGCATGCCGGGAGAAGCCGACTCGGTGGTTCGTTCTTATTACCGTTTGTATCCTTCAGATGATTTCGTATTCCCGCTCTGGGTTTGTGACCAGAATTTGTACAGAACTACAGTAGTGATCATGTAGCGACAGTTCGTTCATTGCCGTATGTTTGGACTCAGCCGCCCAGTTGCCCTGTTGCTGCTGCCATTCTCGCGTCTCCTTGCAGTGTTTGTTTGGTGGCTGACTCGTGCATGGTTTCTCAGGTGCTTTTGTCCTGTAACCGTCCATGCCTTCTTATCTCGTGTTGTTGCTTCTAAGACTTAGGCGCGCTGTGTTCTCGTCAATGCCCTCTTGTTTTTGTTTCTTTTTTGTTTCGGTTATGTTGTGTGCCTTGCTTGGCAAACTGTTGCGTAGTTCAGTGTAAATAGCAACATGTACCCAGTCGCGAATGGACGATTACCCGCTGGGGCACACCTTCGTGCAAACAAAACTCCTTTGTGCTGGCTGAACATGACCTTGTAGCCTACTGTCTTGTTTCTTCTTCTTTTTTAATTTCCTTGAGACTAGTGGATCCACTCGGAGGCCTCCGGAATGAGGAGTGTCGCTGAGAACCGTTACTGTACTCGTACCTGTCTTTCTTTTTCTTTTTTTTAATTTCCTGGAGACTAATGGAAAGGCCTCCAGAACTTTTGAAGAGATGGAGTGTCGCTGAGAACCGGTGTGTGATTCGTGAGTCTTTCGGCTTTCTTATCACTGCCCTCCTCATGGTGCAGGCATGTGCGTATGTGTGGGTTGGTGGGTGAGTGTGAGTGCATGTGTGTGAGACAGTCTCATTCAGGTCTTATCGTTGCTATAAGAGAAAATCTGTAAGTGCATTAGCAGATTTGCTTGCTCCTCTTGCGACGGGCGTATGCATGGTACATGGTGTGTGTGCGCGTGTGCATGCTTCACGTCTGAGAATAATGTTTAGTTTGTGTTGTTCCCATTGGATGTGGAGATTCGTTATCCATTTTTAATTAAAAAGTCGTCAGACACCCTGAACTCTGTCCAGCATTTTACTCCCTATCTGCTTTGTAACATTGCGTAAGGATATGGAGGGGGGGGGGGCACCTTTCCCTTTTTTATTATTATAATTTGAGGATTTCCCAAAGACATACCAGTAGTCTAAATTGAGGGGAGTTCCATTATAATGGGAGGCCGTATACATGTAGGGTGGAGGTAGCAACCAGGAAGTGGATGGCTAATCAAAACAGCATACAATATAGTTCAAGACAATACATACCGTACATGTACATAGCAGACTCAGCGGTGGACGTTCAGGTTGGTTGTAACTCTGAGTTTCATGCCGCTAGGCAATCATCAGACAACTGATACTCGGGTTACACAACAGTATGCTTACAAACACATAGGGCCACAACTACACAAGCATAAACAAATTTAGCGCTAAATCTGGACTGGTGTGAGGTATGGGGAGAAAGCTGGCGCGGGCCAAGGCGCGACATGTCGACTGTGGAAGTGGCGGGCAACAGGCAGGTGTGAGCATGAAAGCGCGGAAAGAGGCGATGGGGAGGCAGTGTATACAGCAGATTGGTGGAGGTGCCAGGAGGATGGCGGGCAATGGGCCAGTGAGATCGCTACAAGTAGGGGGTCGTTTGGTGACGGGCAGGCGTGAGCAGAGTGGCATCGCCAACAACAGGCCAAGGGATTGTGTTATAATAATGGGTGCTCAGGCAAAGTGCAGTACAGTACTTGGTCAGTTCATTTGATAGATGTGAAATTTGCGAGGCGGAACTTATTCTCATGCCTGCATTTCGAGACCATCTCAGACCGCTTGTTGAGTAGGAGCTTCTCGGGTGTAGTCAGGATGTGGAATTTTTCCGCGGTACATAGATTGCATTTTTTTACTCACATCTGTATGATCGGCTCTTCTCCCGCACCATCCATGTAATGGGCTTTCCCTCGCTCTTCAGCTCCCATACGTGTTTTCCGAGCTCCGTGCTGTTTTTGTATTTTTCATGACGCATGGAGGTCGGGTGGTTGGCGTGACGGGCTTTGAAAGGTGTGATAGGCCGATGTAAATCTTGCTGGTAGATTCTGCAGTGGCCTCATACACAATCTCTTTCGTCTGGCACTCTCCGTCTCCGCGCAGCGGGCAGGATTCCTTGATTCTACAGTTGCATGCCTTGGTTTGTTCTGGCTCTCGCAGGTTGCTCTTGTTGTGGCTGCTGATGACCGCTCCCATGTTGGACATGGAACTGTAGCTCACTTTCAGAGTGTTACGGTTGAAAATCTTCCCGAGCTTGTATGTTTTCGGGAAGTGCCTGGAGACAAGGCTCAGGAACCTACCAGCGACGTTTGTGCTAACGTTTTTGGAGTACTGTAGGGAGGGTTGAACCATAATAATGACCTTCCGGCTGCGATTCTTCCTGCCCCTGTGCTCATGTGCCTCGGGCTGAAAGCTCAGCACTTCGGTGTATCCACTGGCCTTTAATGCGGTCTGGTACACGGGGGCTGCATGGTTGAATGCCTCCGCGTCGCTCGATATAGCGGAAAGGCGCTTGTTGACAGCAGCAGGGATGTTGTTGGTGATCCCAGGCGGGTGGTTGGACTGCTTGCTGACGTAGAGCGGGTTGTCATTTGGCTTTCGGAAGGGTTGAAATTTCCCGGTGTCCAGGTTCATGGTGACATCCAGGAAATCCACCACCTTCAAGTTCGCTTCGATGGTAATTTTTAGGTCGAAGCGCTTGAAGATTTCCGTCAGCTTTTTTCTGAGGCGGTCTGCAGCCTGTAGGCTGGTGTCCTTGAGGGCGGCCAGTCCATCGTCTCTGTAGAGGCCGATAGCGGATCTATCGACGAGGCTTGAGAGCTGGTTGAGAAGAAAGGCGCCCACAAGTTCGCACGTCTCGGCGCCATCGATACTTCCCCGCCATTGTTACGTCAAACATGTCGCCCGTGTCCTTCATCCAGGGGCGGCCATCGTGGAATAGGAGCGATTTCCGGGCGTGAAAGATGATGTCCATTTCACGCGGCTCGATCGTGGTGAATTGCTCCGCGAACGATAAGGCCTGACGGAGGAGCTGCTCACCAATTGACGGGTAGAATTCTACCACGTCAAAGCATAGGAACGTGTGGCGCTGTTTGTCGGGTATCTCCTTGAACCAATCGATCACTGATATGTTGCTCCTCCATAGGTTCACGGCCGTTTGGCGACGCACAGCAGCCACGATCTTCTCCAGCTTCCGCGCTTTCATGCTCACACCTGCCTGTTGCCCGCCACCCTCCTGGCACTTCCACTGTCGCGCCTTGGCCCGCGCCAGCTTTCTCCCCATACCTCACACCAGATTTAGCGCTAAATTTGTTTATGCTTGTGGCCCTATGTGTTTATAAGCATACTGTTGAGTAGACCCGAGTATCAGTTGTCTGATGATTGCCTAGCGGCATGAAACTCAGAGTTACAACCAATCTGAACGTCCTCCGCTGAGTCTGCTATGTACTAAGCTCTGTCTCTGACATTGAGCATTCTCTGCAGCTCGGGGATCAACGGATTTGTACTGTACATGTACATGTATGTAGTATGGGCTATGCGGAATGTTCCTGTACTCAATAATACCTTCGCGCGGCCCTTCTGGAAAGTTCTTTGGAATTGAGTTGGCCAGAGATGGACACGGTCCGTATGGAGGTAACAGGCGCCACCGCCCTCTTGATCATATCGGCCACATACCGCCGCTAACACCAAGAGCATCATAACAGGGGGTCATGTTCCGTCTTGATACATGTAAGACCAAGAGTACAATAATAGAAAAGCTGACAGGATCGCTTTTCTAAATTATAACCCCTGGGGGGGGGGGTTATAATACTCTCGATACTACTCTTATAGCTCTTGGTACTGTGGTCATCCTCATAATTTGTCACTCCTCACACGTGCAGGGTGACGTACATGGGCATAGTTTCCTGCTACGCAAGTCTCCCGGTGATAGAGCGAAGGTCCGAGGACAACTCGTCCTATGTTTGCACTCCACCATTGAGGAATTATTTTGTCTATTCTACAAGTACTATTCACCGGAGGTAATACAGAACAACAACCTTTTAAGTAGTGACAAACAACACAACCGGCAGCAGCCTTGATTGCCCCTTGTTGTTCTCTGTTACCATGGTTACTGTAGGATACTAAATCATAGACAGACTACAATCATACATGTACACACTGGAGAGGTTGCTGGAGAGGTTAGCAGCTTGTGATTGGATTTCTCACCTGCCATTTTCTTGGAACTTTGAACTTGACCCCTGGTACTGTGTTGCTGGAGAATTGTAACTTATCATTCTCACACTCTGCCCGTAATCTTGCGCCCATGTTTTGTAGTATAAATCGGACCATCTCCACCTGATATCATCCTATTCAATATCACCTTCTCTGATGAGCCTTGTCAAGGCGAAACAGCTGTCAGGAGGAATTTCAGTATCTACCTGCAACCCTTCCTTGTATGGCTGTTGGTGTGTGTAATGGCTACCGAGGGTAGCAGTGAGTCGGCTGTGAGAGCGCATGGAAGAGAGGAGAGGAAGAGTTCTTTACATGTACACACCGGTACATACAGTACATGTCATAGCAGTGAAACCTCTCAAGACGGGTTTAGCCAACCGCGCAAGGCATGCAACTACTTCAGCCGTGTCCCTTTTTTCGGGTGGTCTCCTTATCCAGGGCCGTTTAAGTGGCTCAGTATGCCATGGTCTGATTGTATTGGCCTTCTGGGACAGGTGGTCGCCTTGACAGGGCTTACTGTATAAACCAGGACAGCGTAGCTAGTAAATCTACCGCGTCGACCGCTTAGCTACCTCTCAGAAAAATACGACACGCTACTAAAATTTCACCAGTTGTATTCTTCGGGGTGCTGAGTCGAATGGTCTTGGTCCGAGAAAGCTGAGACGCTCCCTTCCTACTTGAATCCCAATCGAACTCGCGCACTTCCACCGAAACTGGGTGACTGCGCCCTACTAGATGGGGATTTGTATGCAAAATGTCACTAAAAGCGTCATTTCGTTCTTATAAAAGCACGGATGACCGCGATTGGCCCATATGTTGTAGTCTTTTGGACGCTGAGTCGACTGGTTTTGGTCCGAAAAGGCTGCGATGCAGCGTTCCTCCTTTATTCCCAATCGAACATGGTTGAACAAGTGGTCACGTGCTCCTGCGTACACCAGTCAGCTGGTTACCGTGCCTGCAGGGTACAACTAACTAACTACTTACTAGCCTGTTTGACCTTTTTTGGGTGCAGTCCTGTCACTCGAGTTGAACCTTGGTGTGAAAGTTGTCGCCTGCTGGCGTGGTGACCAGGTGATTTGGGCACCCAGGAGCACGTGACCACTTGTTGAACCATGTTCGATTGGGAATAAAGGAGGAACGCTGCATCGCAGCCTTTTCGGACCAAAACCAGTCGACTCAGCGTCCAAAAGACTACAACATATCGGCCAATCGCGGTCATCCGTGCTTTTATAAGAACGAAATGGCGCTTTTAGTGACATTTTGCATACAATTCCCCATCTAGTAGGGCGCAGTCACCCAGTTTCGGTGGAAGTGCGCGAGTTCGATTGGGATTCAAGTAGGAAGGGAGCGTCTCAGCTTCCTCGGACCACGACCATTCGACTCAGCACCCCGAAGACTACAACTGGTGGAATTTTAATTTTTGCCTTAACTTCCCCTTTAAAATACCGGTAGGTGACAAAATGCATGCAGGTGTCAGCACAACAGAACGCATTGATAACCATCGATCGTTTCTACACCGCACTACAAGTTGTAGTAATTGCTTCAAGCTTCATTGGTATAGCGTTGTAGTAGGACTACGGTCATGTAGGTACAGTAGTTTGACTTGGTGTGGTTCACGCTCTTCTAGACGCTCTACCACCACCCATTGTACACTCGTCAAGGGTCTAACAAGCCACTTGCTAACGCAGAGTGCGAAGCACTTGAGCGACTGCGATAGCGATAGATCCTCTCCGCTTTTCAAAACCTTTCAAGACTCCCGAAGAGTGGACAAGTCCCGGCCCGGGCGATACACATGCACAGCATGCAGCACGGCTATTCTGAACTAATGTTACTTGACGAAAGTAAGTTGTCTGTACGCACATATATATATAAATTATCGTTGTTCACACGTTGATCTACGTAGACCATACATGGTAGGTGTGGACCGGGACTGCACCCTGGTGGACAGTAGATCTACATGGCGAGATACACAATGTTCATCGATCGTCGAATAAGTAGTTGGTTGAAAGGGCGGTTGGAGTGTTGCAAAACATCGCAATAGAACAGTGCTGTGTCCTTGTGCTGACTGTTGTAGCTCTCGAGATATCTCACTCTCACTTCTCAGGTCATTTATGATGCTGCCACCTGTTTGCACCTTGAAAGCAGCGGGGAACGCACGTGCAAAGGCAAAGGACTCGCCCTTCTGGTGAGTCTGTCTGACGCTACTTCAGTGCTTGTCGCTAGCCACCAGTAGATCTACGTACCAGCCGCACACGAAACAATACAATGCAGAGCGCATGATGTTGCGACGTGGATGGACCGGAATGCTAGATCTAGAAGGTCCGGCCGAAGTTCCGGAGATAGCTCCGCACATGGTTCGACACTGCTGCGTTCCTGAAAATTAATGAGTCGCTCTATCGCTACTGACGCTAGCATGTCCACCCAGTCACAGTGTTGAGATCGGCTGTGGGTTCGTGCGGCGTTTGCCAACGATGTTTGACTTTGAGGTCGAAGCCAAGATGCAGGGTGCGGGCAGTTGTGGCTGATTTTTGTTGTTATGGAGTAACCACCGGTGCACCCAGGGAAAGCAGTGCCAGCTCTAGAGAGCGCGCACATGCGGGACGGAATTTCGTTCATAGCCGTTCGGATCAGTGCCCTTGTTTGGCGTCATTCGAACGCCAGACGTGCCGGTCGGTTCGGAGAAAAGAAGGAGACGACCTACGGCACGGGTACGAGCTTGCATGGCGTTATCAATGGAGGCGACGGCGGTGGCGGCGCGGACAAGCGGATACGCCATGACTGTGACAGGCGGCACGGAGCTGGAACGACGCTCGTCATTAGCATGCGCGTCCGGCCTTCAACGCGCTGCTGCTGTGACCTCGTTGGTGCGTTCGTCGCTGGTGACCCTGTGTAGCCAGGCTGAGCGAGTGTTGACAAGGTTTGGCGATTTACCATTCGCAGTGCGGAATGTTGCCACCAGCGTCGTGCGAACGTCGTCGTCAGGTGAACGCGGTGTTGTTAGCTGTGCATGTGACGAGCGGCTGGCACGTGGACCCGTCGCTAGTAGTGATGGGTGGCACCGTGCAGTTCAAGGCGATGAGCAGAGCGAGGGTAGATCTAAAATTTCAAGGACGGTTGACAAGGGTCCGCCCAATCTTGCGAACTGCTCGTCGACATGTAGCGGCCACAACAATGTGTCGAATGTGCAAGCTCGGCATAATACAGCTGTGCCTGGCCTACTAAAGTTCTCACCACAGGCCATACACAATGGCGATGAAGGCACCAGTAAACAGCGGACAAGATCTGCACATTCATCGCCTCACAGGCATAGCCATAGAGCTCATACCCACCTGCAGCAGCAGCAGGGAGTGAACAAACTGGGCCTACTCGTCCTTGTCGTTCTTCTCCAGTCGACATTGCCCAGTAGCAGGGGCCAGCCAGGTGGCTTGTTCGGCGGTGGTGGACACGCCTTGCACGGGGAGAACGACGGGGTGACGGCGTCGAAACAGGACTGTTCGAGGCTGTGCCGACGGTACCTGCGCGAGGCGGACAGTTACCTGGACGTGGACCAGCTGGACCCGGCGCAGCAGAGCGAGCGCTGCGACGCCATGTACCGCCTCATACAGTGCCTGGGCACGGTGGACTTCACGGCGAGCCGCACCGGGCACGTGGACCCGGCGCATGGCAACTGCGATCTGAACTTCGAGATGCTGCTGGCGCAGAACTGGGCACTGGACATGCTGCGCACGACGTGTGCCGGTGCAATACCGCCGGCCGAGGACGCGTGCAACGTGTCCAAGACGTGTCCGAGCACGCGGCAGGGCGGCGGCGGCGCCGCGGACAAACGCCGTCAGCTGCCGGCCGCCGTGTGTGCCGCTCGTGCCCTGCACGTGTGCCAGCTGTTCGGCGATCGTCACCTGATCCGCACGGACGGCGTGCTGGAAACGTGCCTGTTGCCGGGACGATGGCCGCTGGTGCAGTTCGACCGGGTCGGCGTGTACACGGCTAACACGCCGTATTTGGACAAGCCGCGTCTGAACCAGCTGTACCCGATGATCAACGAAACCAGCAACTTGCAGATGGTAAGTACATGTAATTTACTTTCCGAAGTATAAGGCTATGATCGTTTGGTCGGATCCGGATCCAGATCCTAATCTCAGATCCGTCGGATCCTTCAGAATCAACTGATCACTTTTTTTAGACCTTGGCTGTTGCCATGTTGACGAAGTAAAAGATGGCGCTGACAGGTCACCCAAAAAGGCGAAAGTCTTACTGATCGCGCGCACGCGCGTCGTACGAAAAGTCAACGAGAGCCGACTAGTCGTACGACAATGAGTACAAAAATGATTTTTACCCGCCAAATACCCACAGAGTTTACATTTGGATCCGATGGATCCAGTCAACCCTGCTCCCAGGGCAGGGTTACTCGGATCCGAATACGAAGGATCTGGGTCCGGATTCGACCAAACGATCACTGCAAATCCAGTGGATCCGACGGATCCGGATCTGGATCCGACTAAACAATCACAGCCTAATAATAAAAGCCACACCAAGATTTTTGTCAAGAAATACAGACATCTACCTTATTTATCACCGCTAATTTGATCATCATAGCATAAGCCCGGCCGAACCGGCTATTTTTTTGGTGAGTTACTCGTGTTTAACTCTTTCACCACTGTCGACGTATATATACGTCATGGCGTGTGCACTTGCCCCACTGACGACGTATATATATATACGTCCTCAGTGTACGTCGCGTTTGTACTGATGCCTGAACGTCAGCGGGGCCTGGAACTGTTCTTCAGTGGGCTGAAGGACCTGATCAACATGTACGCAGCGTATACAGCCAGTCCGCACAGCAGAACAGCCGCGAGCATTAGGCCCAGACAGATCCTGCCGGCAATTCTTTCGGCAAAATATCGAAGAATTGAAAGAGCGGAAATTGCCAGCAAAATCGGAGCAAAATATCGAGATGTTGGGTAAAATCGATGCCTGATACTTGGATTTCCTTGTTTCTTACCCGTTCAGCAGGACACACTGCCCAGGACGAGATCATGTCACCGAAATGTCACTGGGATTCACTGTGGATCGACATGATTTTAGAAGAACTCAGCGATACGTGCGTGGAAACCCGTGTTGAGAAACCGACCCTGCGATTTTTATGAAATGTTGTACGGGATTGTATACGGGAAGTGGATAAAATACACGTTTTTCCAGAACAAAATATCGAGTTTCTTGTGCCAGGCTTGGCAAAATATCGAAGATTTCGCAGCAACATTTTCCGGCCAAAATATCGATGTGTCTGGGCCTAGCGAGTACCGTAAAATCCCGCCAGAGCGCCCCTACCTCCTCGACGCTTCGGGTGGGGAGGGGTGGATGGGCGAGTCCTACTTGCCGCATTCAGTACTGTACATGAAAAAGTACTCACCTTACGAAAACTGTTCATGTTCGTGCATCTTGTACACGGACCAAAGGTCAAGAGCCAGGAGTCGTACAGATCCGTCAAAACTCAGGGTGTGTGTACGGTGATCCCTGGTCAAGAGGGTGGGCACTGTTGCGTACATTTCCAATGGGGTCGAGCACGCGTCTGCAGTACAGTACGGCATCATAGACTGTGACAGAGTCATACGAGGATACAATCAATCACGTCCCTGACAAGAAGTCAGGGAGGAGCAGATGGGAGAGACGGTGCGCTCTGGCGGGATTTTACGGTACATGTGTCACCCAGTGCTATGATTTTATTCATGAGGTTGGAATTCTCTGGCTGGTACCGTACCTGGCATTGCTGGGGAGGAAGTTAACGGCAACCTACCTCAAATTTACCCAATACTGGCAATGTGCTGTTTGCCACAAAATAAGTACCACTGACATGGCTGTCGCCGAAAATTCATGAAAATTAATGCTATAATATCACCGGCGCTAAAATTACATGTTTTTAATCATGACGTTGATCCCGTGCATTGGGCATGAGTTATGTGCCTATTGCCTGCTATCTTACGTTTTTTTCTTTTCTTCTCTGCCCGCTCTGTCGGTCTTCTGGCACATGTGAATACGTGGACTTACTGTTGACGTAAACGCGGACGTGCGTATAATAATATTAATAATGACGTTGATGGTCAGCAATCACACCAACAAGCACAGCAAGCTGGTGTGTTTGTCGGTAATCTACCAGAGTCTACAAATGTTTGGCCCATTCGAATTTCGGCCTCCCAGGGCTAAAATCCTTTTCGGCCTCATCAAATGTTCGGCCTGTACTACTGTGACCTGTACAACACTGTCACACTCAACCTTGCAAAATTAAATTTCGGCGGCAACAAATTTTCGGCCAAACATGACCAGGCCGAAAATAACCGAAAATAAATATGCGCCGCATATCATGTTGACCTACAGTACTAGAGAAATGAAAGGTGGGTGTGTGACGACAATTTCAAGATATACTAGTATTTCTCAGTCTCACGGCGTGCTGTTGCCATCCATCCATGGCTGTTGTCTGTGCACAGGTGGAGATATCCCTGACTCTGGACGACTACACCACCGTACGCTACACGGCTTCGGCCAGCAGCCTGTACCTGGTACCTCTGTTTGTACTAGCGGATGGTGAGACTCACGTCAGCGAAGTGCGCCTGGACGGAAGAAGGGCTGATGGTGATGGTGGTGAAAATGACGATCAACGGGTGGCGCGCATCTGGGCAGACGGCGAGAACCACCTGCGCACCGTGGAGATCACGTTGCCGTGGTTATGCACCGTGATCGTCCTGCGCCTTTTCAGCCACAGCCTGACGGTGAGCATCGCCATGCCAACGGACCAGCGCGACGTTCTCCGTCGCCACGGCTTCCAGCTGTGTCGGCAGGGGTGCGCGCCGAAAGGAGCCGGCCTGGTGGCACGCTACGAGTGGACCGGCAGCAAGTGCTCTAGCAACGGCGAGGGCGGTGGCCTGCGTGAGAGCTTTAGCAAGGCCGAGCGGCAGCTCAACTTGACGGCTTCAACGCAGGCGCAGCACGAGTGCATGAACATACTGCAGAAGCTCGGGCCGTCCATCTACCTCTCGGCATGCCGATGGGACGTTGCGCTGCGTGCGTCACGGCCCAGAGACGTGCGACGGCAGTTCTCCTGCGGCGCCGAGTTTGCAGCGCATGACGCCGAGTGTCTGCCCGCGATCGCCACGGGAGGTGCTCCGCCGAACAAGTGCAAGAACGTCATCGTTTCACCACCGGCAGCAGCCACGACTGCGCCGGCAACCAGCCCAGACCCCGGTAAAACACCGCCACCGCCGACATCCTACACGACGGAACGCTCTACGAGACGGAATGAAGAAGCTGCAGGTCATGTTTTGAAAACGGTGCCCGCGCTGGAAAATTCAGTGTCGGCTCGCATCTCCCCTCCAGAATTCGTTGTTCTCACCATGTTGGGCATGTTATTGCTGGCGACGGGCTGTGTATAACGAGATGTTGTGTGCGTGCGTGATCAATAGTCTCCACTCGGCGGCTGTCCAGATGCCAAGTACGCTTTGCTCTCCGGCTTGATTCCGATACTGTCATCATATTCCCTGTGACGTATGCCAGCTCGGAGTGTGTGTGTGTGTGCGTGCGCGCGCGTGTGTGTGTGTGTGCGTGTTCGCGTGCGTGTACCATGGACATGCTCCAGCCGTTCAGGACCGACCGGTCATCGCTGGACTCTGTTGAACACTCCACTGAATGCCCGTGGACCATGCAATGCGTACAATTAACGCCCCAGAACTGCCGCCAAGATATGCTCTGCGTTGCAGATCGTACTCACAGCATGTGGTGCATGCGTAAGGACTCCAGCCTCGGTGCCTTGCATCGCCACATGTATACTACTTGCTCGTGCAGTCTCGATCAGGGAAGCCTTGGCTTTGTGACATGCACTGTGTGGACACACAGTACCGTGCCGACCTGTACAACACTGGCCTACCATCGGCCAATGACGCCGGGAAAACACCGAGACTCACGGCACCGCATTGGTCAGACTGCAGCAAGGTGGATGTGTTGGTTTAGCTATTAGCTTACTTAATCCCCGGCTGCAAGTGGCATTATCGCCGATTACAAGTACACGTAGCTTTATCCCCGGATGCAGGTGTGCAATGTTGACCTGTAGGTTTCAGTCTGTTTCGTGAACTTGTCAAGCAATGTTGTGAACGATTCATCCATTTTTTAAACTATTCCGTGTTCCAAATTTTCGATTTCGGACCGCTTTCAAACATTCTGAGTTTCCACTACTTTAACTAATCCGTATTTCAAAGTGTTGATTAGGACTAGGACCGCTTTCAAACAGTCTCAGTTTGCTGCGGTTGGTCATATTGTGCATACCTTTCACACCCGGCGCCATGGCCATGTTTACACTGTTAAAGTTGCTGAATTTCTTTGAGACTGAGCCCCCAACCTCCGCTCTTAATTTATCCAACCCGTAGTTCCCACCTGCACACTTGAAGTTGAATACGTGACCGTCGACTCTTTGCCCTGGCAATATTGACCAATTTATGCCGCTGTACAACTGAGCCGCCTATGCAGGAAAGTCCGTGGCAACCGTGATGCTCCATAAACGGTTTTTCAGTTTAGCGACTTCCTGTGCATGTGTGTGTGTGTGTGTGTGTTTGTGTGTGTGTGTGTGGTGTGTGTGTGTGCGCGCATGTGTGTGTGTGTGTGTGTGCGAGTGTGTGTGTGTGTGTGTGTGTGTGTGTGTGTGTGTGTGTGCATGTGCATGTGTGCGAACAGAATTGTGCTGATAACATCCGATGGTTATGTTTGGTATGGTTTGGAAAATTCCCAGGAACCGCCGGAATTCTGACAAGAATGCGATTTGACTGTACGCGCACGCACAGTACGATTTTTGTATTCCTTCTGGCACTACCGTGACAAAAGAGCTGGGTCATTTTTCTGATGTGTGGGTATCCTCTTTGAACTTTCCACGGGAAAGTTTATGAGTGGCATACTGGCAGTCAGGTCTATAATAATTATAGTCTGTTGAATCACCTGCAGAAATTTAGCTCTGTTGGATTCTTTTCTTTTCTTCTTTTCGACCCAAGTTTTTAATTCTGCCCCAAATCAGAAAAGCATGCTTTCAAAACTGCGGCCTTTCTGAATCTTGCTTGTCTAGATCGCTGTAAGCACACCCGGCTTAGGGTGTGTTCAGACTACCGATAAAAAGTGACCGATTGGGAAAGTTTCCAAGGTGATTTGATCACGTGACGTTACCGGCAGAAAAGTTTTACTGCCGCGGCTGCTGCGGCCGTAAAACCTTTCCGTCAGTAAAAATAGTGTTCAGGCTGGGAAAAAGGGAAAATCCCATCTCAGTGCCGCGGTGAGAGCTGCAGAACTTACATAACCATGATAACGGTTGCGTTTGTTTATCGGTAGTGTGAATGTCCTTCGAGCTTCACGGTTAAATAATCACCATTCGAATATTCACGGTTTGATGGGATTTACGGTAGTCTGGACGCGCTCTGAACGCGCCAGCGGATAATGCTGGCAGACTCAGTTGAAACTGGCAGAATTTGGTACTTTCTGTGGTAAGTTACCATGGTTACGTCATCATGCACACGTACATGTACACGTACGTGATGATGCGTGCGCCCAGATCCCCCCCCCCCTTATTGCCGCTCGTGCTCCGCGGGGAGCCGCCATACCAGGCTAGCTACGGTCGGTGCACTGTACTGGGAGATCTACATGCCAAACATTACATGGGGTATGGCGTAGATCTACTGTCGTACTGATCTCTTCGATCGACTCTTGTCAGTCTTGACCAGGGAGTCCTAAAAATTAATACGACTCCCTGGTTTGGTCTTGACTCTTTGATCTTGACATGACTTGAGTCTTGTGCTGGAACACGTGAACTCAGCCACAAGTAGTTTAGAGTTGTGTGGCCGCAGGGAGTCGTCAAATACCGGTATTTGACGACTCCCTAGCTGGCCCTGTAGCTGTGTGCATGTGGCCGAGTTCACGTGTTCCAGTTTTGGCAAAAAATATTATTATAAAAAGACTGCGTGAACATGCATTATGCGCATGCATGGTACATGGTGGCTACGTCATAAGTACAGCGTACACGCGCCGCCCATTACATGTATACCAAGGTATACAGTGTGTGAACGTTGAACGTGCTTGAACCATGGCATGTGCATGTGATGATTGTGTACAACATTGAACGAGAGGTCGGCCTTCCCCAGTTTGGCAAACAACAGTCTACTGTACTGATCCTCGCTGGCGCATTTGCAGTCCTCTTTCAGGCTTGCTCGGTGCAGCTTCATGGAGTGAGCATTTTTGAAGTTCCTTCAGTTCACGAAGCATTTTTGTCGCTGTTTTATGGGACTATCTGGCTGTTTCTGATCATTGGAGTCGTCACCCAATGTTATAAACCATCTATTTGTAATGGACGGGAAACGAGGAAAACGTCCTGGGAATTTGAAGAAGCCAACACCGATTACATTGGATATCAGTTCGTGAGTAGATTCATTGTTGTGGTCTTGATTTTTGATTTGTTTTTTATTGGTTTTTCATGAGCAAGCCAATCTTCTCCTGGACTTTTTGTAGAACTGATTCGGATGTGACACCGGTTGACGGAGCTGCAAGGCCACCTGTTGTGACCGATGGCGATCAGGATCCCAGTGTTCTCACTGAGGAGAATATGCGTCCAGAGGAGTTTGAGAGAATATGTGACCTTGGCGCAGGTAATGGCGGTGAGGTGATCAAGGTACGCTTTCGGCCCACGGGAATGATCATGGCAAGGAAGGTAAGTCCACTGTAGCCCACAATGTTTCAGCTCGCGCTTTATTTATCACTGGAGTGCATGTCAGTTCCGCGCAGGTACCTGTTGGGTACGCATTTTCATATAAAATTGCGAGGTGTTTGATTTGATTTCGTTTTGGTGCATCTGGTGTGGTTGACAAAGGTCTGGCGATGCATTTGGCGAACCGGTTGTTTATACTTTATTTTGTGTGGGCGGCGATTCCTGCTGTGCCTTTGATGATGTGTTTTTGTCAGCCAACAGTTCCTGGCATGTACGATCATGCGCCCCTGTGTGGTGGTGTTGTGTCACCTTTCATCATTGTGGCAGCAAATGTTGTCATTTATGATTTTGTGCAATGTTGTGATTGATTCCATTTGCAGCTTATTCACTTGGAAGTGAAGCCGAGTATACGAAAACAGATCGTGTCCGAGCTGAAAGTCCTCACAAAGTGCAACTCTCCATACATCGTTGGTTATTACGGTTCCTTCTACGCAGAGGGAGAAATCAATATCTGTATGGAACATATGGTAAGAGTCCCTCTGGCATCAATCAGAACTATTGATTCGTTGTTTGCCAAAGAATTCTGACCTTCCGCTCCGGTGCGTGGGGTGCCTTGTCGGCCCACGGAGAAAAGTACACATTTCGTGCAAGCTGCTGTGGTGCCGTACCACGGCCAATACACATTTCGTGCACGACCTGCTGTGGTGCCGTACCACGGCCAATACACATTTCGTGCACGAGCTGCTGTGGTGCTGTACCACGAAAAGTATTTCAGAGTACATGTGTGTGTGCACGTGCACTGACGGTATTTCAGAGTACATGTGTGTGTGCACGTGCACCGGCGGTATTTCAGAGTACATGTGTGTGCACGTGCACCGACGGTATTTCAGAGTACATGTGTGTGTGCACGTGCACCGACGGTATTTCAGAGTACATGTGTATGTGTGTGCACGTGCACCGACGGTATTTCAGAGTACATGTGTGTGTGCACGTGCACCGACGGTATTTCAGAGTACAAGTGTGTGTGCACGTGCACCGACGGTTTTTCAGAGTACATGTGTGTGTGTGTGTGCACGTGCACCGATGGTGTCTTGGCATTATAGCGGAGAGCTCTGATTTCTTTGCCAACTGCGGCTACTGTGTGGCTATGCATGTTCGTATTGCTTGAAAGCATGGGCCTGTATCTTGTGGTGGTGTCTTGGCCCACGGTTTACGTGGGGTTGCAGAAAGGTTAGTCTGCTGGCTCACTCTGACACCGGCCATGAATTTTTTTAGGCACGATATAGGACAGGTGCGACAAAAATACTCCCTTGGATGGGAGCAAGGCTTCTCCCATTAAACATTTATATCAGGGCAAGTATTTCACGGCACACACACACGGGAGCCAGCCAGACTTACGTATCCGCATGCATGGGAACGCTACCACTCTCGAGAACCTAGGCATAGTTGACGCTCCTGGAGCGGTGGGCGTGCGTTAACCAGGCCTGCCGGAGTGTCCGAAATCGACGAACATTCGTATTGCGCTTGAGATCGGATGTGATGAAAATCAAGATGATGACAGGTTCAGTTCCTTCATCAGCTGCTGCTTACAACTTCTAGTACATACTTGGGAATGCGTGAAGGCCTGCTGGCAAGGGCAGGTTTTTCAACCATTAAGTTTATGTCTCAGGATGAGAACGTTATTTTGCTTGGATTCCTTACATACTACTGCAAATCCAGAAATATTCGAACGAGGAAGATGTTGTACTTTCCGTTTCCAGAGCTATTGTGGACGACGTATTTGTGCAGAAAGCACGAGTCCCACCAGTATATGGGGCTCGCGCTTATTTCACCCACATTCTAATTTCAGCGGTAGTCCCAATTAGTATTTACGAAATGTTATGCACGTACAGTCTGGATGTAGGGCTGGCACTTTTCTGTGAGTAGAAAGCTGACCGGCCAACCCGGGTGGGGGAGGGGAGGGGGGGGGGGGGAGGGGGCAGTATAAAAGGAGACAGTGTTCCATATAGAAGCCAACGCAATTTTTAGGATTTCAAATGTCTGAAGTATCAAATTAGGACACTTCCGTGAACAATCCGAGTAATCTAGCGAAGGTGATTTTTGGCCGGCCTGTCGGAATGATCTGTAATGATCTGTTTCCGAAAAATGGGAACATGTGACTACCCTGTGGATGTGTCATGTAATTGTGTATAATAATTGCTTTATGTATTATGTGTGTGTTGTGCGCCAGGATGGTGGTTCATTGGATCTGATCATGAAGCGTGCAGGTCGCATACCAGAGGATATCCTCGGCAAGATTACGTGCAATGTACGTACACATACGCGCGCGTGTGTTTGTGTGTAGTGTGTGTGTTTGGTGTCAGCCTAAGCCTTGTTTTATCCTGCGCTCTGCGCGGTCTTGCTCAGTATGTTGTGTGATTGCTGTCTGGTTTGCCCCCCCCCCCCCCCCTCTCTCACACACACACACCTCTGAATCATCTGACATCGGTAGATACCAGCCGTAGGGTTTTAGAATCTTAGCCATAGGGTTTACGCTGTACTTATTTCCGGGTCAGAGCTCAGGATATGCCCGCCCGCCCCCCCCCCCCCCCAATTTCGGGTACGGTTGACGGTAGTCAGGAAATTCGTGCACTATGGTGCATATGGACTTGTACGTATCTTGTTTGTGTGGAATATGGCGCCTACGCTGACCATCTGTATGAAATGTTACTGTCAGTGCAGCAGTGAGCAAACCAATCAGCTGTATCGGCAGTGTGCATCATGCAGCCTTTCCTTTGTCTTTTTTCTTGCTGCATATCATCTAGCCATGATATCAGGCATTTATTTCTTGGCTTTCCACTATAGAACTGTTGCTGTTCCTCTGCGTGCATGTGTCTGTTAACGTGGTGTGGGTGTGTTTGTGTGTGAACGTGATGTGGGCGTGTGTTGTGTGTGGTGTTGTGTGTACAGGTTCTAGATGGATTGCTGTACCTTCGTGAGACGCACAAGATCATGCATAGAGGTAGGGGTCAACGTGCCAGTGCGTCCTTGCCTCTCTTGTGCCATTACCGCAACCGTACTGCCTGCCGTACTGGTCTTGCGGTGTTTCGGCAATTGACTTTGCATTCTCTCTCTCTTTCTCTCTCACTCCCTCTCTCTCTCCCTCTCTCTCTCTCTCTCCCTCTCTCCCGCTCTTCCTCTCTCTCTCTCTCTATCTCTCTCTCTCTCACACACACACACACACACACACACACACTCAGACATGCCATAGCGAACAGCTATGTTAGACATAGAAACTTGTGCTGGGATTACACCGTTCAACAGGTTGCAGGGCTGATGAATTGACTGCCACAAATTTTAGCCTGGTATCCACCACACAGCTGATTGAAGTGGTTTTTTCTGGCCAATTCTTGACGATTATGGTCGCACACGTCTTCCTTCTCTTTCTCATTCTCCTAGGTCACACACACACACACACACACTCTCTCTCTCTCTCCCTCTCTCTCACACAGACACATACGCAACCACACAGACCCCCGCGCTCATCAGTTACCTGTGTCACATGTGTGTTGATGATTCCTGCGCAGATATCAAACCCTCCAACATCCTGGTGAACAGCAAGGGCGAAATCAAACTGTGTGACTTCGGTGTGAGCGGCCAACTCGTCGACTCTGTGGCCATTACATTTGTTGGCACGAGATCGTACATGGCGGTAAGTCCTTGACAGGCTATGTGGCTGAATGTGCTCGGCGGTGGTCATCGTAATTATGTTTTTGGATGAATGGTGGTGGTTTCGTTGCTGTTCTTCGTTTCCTGCTGCTGTTGATAGAGGTATTTCTGCTTTTGATTATGGCTCCACTGAGCTCCACTGAGCTCGAAGAGCACAGGCTCGTGAAAATGATCATCCACATCAATGTGAGGAAGCAGCCGAAAACAGTCGGTATTCCCCGCGTAGCGAATATGCTTGTTTTCTTCTTGCGCGTACGTTGATGACGATGTCATACTGGTCATTTTGATGTGCGTGTTGTCGGTTGAACGGTGCTCCCGGTATTGATAGGAATTCTGTCATGTCGGGAAAGTTTCCGCTGCTCCAAGTGTGTCCGGTAATTACAGTAACAGGTTTTACTGTAGTCATTTTTCTCTTTGCCAGCTCAGTCTTTCTTCCCCACAGCGACCATTAGTGCATTGGGTCTTACACTCTTTGTGTGTGTGTGTGTGTTGGTTTGTTTGTCTGTGTACGCGTGTTTTGTTTGTGTACGTCTGTGTGTACGTGTGTTTTTGTTTGTGTACGTCTGTGTGCACGTGTGTGTGTGTGTGTGTGTGTGTGTCCACGTGCCTCGCTGTGCAGCCCGAGCGACTGAAGGGCGTGGCGTACTCGGTGCAGAGCGACATCTGGTCCCTGGGCGTGTCTCTGGTGGAGATGGCGCTGGGCGTGTTCCCCATTCCGCCCCCGCCAGCAGAACGGATAAAGCAAGCGCTCAGCTCACCTGCTGCAGGCAGTGAGGGCGCTGTCGGCCTAGCGTCCAACGACACCGAGCCAGCCATGGCAATATTTGAGCTGCTCGAGTATATTGTCAATGCTGTAAGTGCGGCAAGCACTACTAGGCACACTTCCCAGTTCCCACTTTCCCCAGCCACATTTACTTGAGTACTTTTGCATGTGATGGAGAAGCACTACTGAGGTGGGTATACATGTATGGGTTTCAGCCTCCCTCATACCAGCAGTTTGTTGTGTTCGTTAGTACTCCGATTGCCTGGAGTGTAAGTGCTGTACATGTACCAGTATGTTAACCCTTTATTGGCCAATTAAAATACCAACAAGCCCATGCAATCGCCAAACCTGTACCTAAATTGGACGTAACTTTAGTTTGCATTGGACACATTTTTCCACTATCTTGGGCATCCTGGAAAGGCCTTGGCGAGAGGAGCGCAATGAGCGTACACTCGACTCCACGGGATGCACTGGCCCAGCGCTGCAAGCCAGGGAAGGCCCACCAGCGCTGGGCCCACGCTTGAGATCTATCTCTATCCACCATTTCACTCCTGTTGCTCGTATCAAACTCAAATTTTTTCGTAGAAACTCCCGGGAACCTGCTTTTGAAGTTGAATCTGTGTAATCTTGTCAACAGGTGACGTAAGCAGGGAAAATCCCGGCCGTTGACCCACGCATCGCGCTCTGAGTGCAAATTCCCGGGACCAACATTACGAGTGCTATAACTCAAGAACCGCTCTTTGTATCGCTTTGAAATTGTTCGAGGCGACAGCTGATAGTTTTCTCTTCGACCTACATATTTCGATCTCTCCGAAAGACCGAGATTTGACCAAGTTGCGATAATTTCAAAATGCCTACCCCATTGAACATCGGTGTTCGATCAATGTATAGGCCAGCCAATAAAGGGTTAATGTTACTGTCCATAGCAGTGACCCAGCATAGCCTGGTGCATTGGCGTATCCTTGTGTCCCCTACCCCACCCCCTACCCCGCACTCTTACTTCTGCAACTGAAACCGTAGTGAAAGTACCTACTTGTATATTCGTCCCATATCCTGTGACTGTAGATAGGACAATGCCTATCTCTGTCTGGTGTGTTTTGTTGCTGGTGATCGCTACAGCGTTTGGTGTTGTTATTGCTGTTGTTGTGCGGCTACTGCAGAAACCTCCGACTCTTCCTAGCGCGTACTTCTCACCCGACATCATTGATCTTGTCAATTCCTGGTGAGTTACACATTTCTGGCTCTGGCTACGCATGATGGCATCAGTGAACCGAACAGCCGCCAAGACTGATGTCAAAAAATCCGCCGTGGGTTAGGGGATCGTCAAGTTGCACACTCTTAGTTTAATATCAAGAGTACATAACCCCCCAGAGTGTGCAACGCCTGATCCAGCTCTGCATAGGGTCTTGGTCGAGCGGAATCGGATCTTTGCGTCATAATACCGTACACATCTGAGGAGAACCCGGGGAGTCGCGGGTACTCTTGGATCAAAAACAATGGTGCCCTGCCTCGAGACCGGCCTTGTGCTGGTGTGGAGTGTACGCATGACATCAGAAGATCCGATTCCGCTCGACCAAGACCCTATGCAGAGCTGGATCGGCGTTGCATACTCTGGGGGGTAATGTACTCTTGTACTCATTCCGGAATAAGATCACAGTAGTCGTACACACCTGTTCTAGTGAACCTGTCTCGGATTGTGCCAAACAAACGCAACCCGACGGTCTATTCCGGTGGAACAGTCCCGCTTGCTGTAGTGGGGCTAAGCTCTCTATCTCTGTGTGTGTGTGTCTCTCTCTCTCTCTCTCTCTCTCTCTCTCTCTCTCTCTCTCTCTCTCTCTCTCTCTCTCTCTCTCTCTCTCTCTGTATTTGCTTACCTCAATGGTGATTGGGTGTTTGTGTCTATATTTTCTGCAGCCTTATGAAGGAGCCAAAAGATCGACCGAGTCTTCAAATTCTAAAAGTAAGCATATGGCGTTTGTTTGTGTGTATGGCACGGCTGTTCACGTGCAGGCACTTATCAATATGGCGTCGTTCGGTGCGATTTATGTAATATTGTGCGAATAGTACAAATACGCGATGAGTTTGCGTTTTTGCAAGAAACTCATGTCGATCCTCGGGTGGTTCCACGATTTGGGACGCGAAACCAAGAGAAAAGTTTTGAAAGCGCTCGAGCGAGATACTCGACTTTTCGGCAATTTGAGAGAGAAAGAGGGTGGAAAGGCGTCCTGGCCTGCCCAGTTAGCTGTCTTTCCGCTTCAAACTTGCTCGAAGTACTCCTGGCAGTCTGGAGATTGATCTCGCCAGTGATTGTCAGCCTCTGCTTGGCGTGCTCGCGTGTACAACATTCAAGTTAGACATTTCGTAATCGTTCAACGCACAATAGGGTAGATATCACAATTTCAAGCTCACTTGGCCGGCTGCTGTCTTCTTCTACAATATCCCACATGCCGACTAAGCAATTTACAGCAGGAAGCAGCCTTCTACACTCAACAGCAACTAAAGGGCCACACCATTTTGTCTTCCAAATCAAGAGAAAACAGGCTCCTGACTCGTCGCGCGTATTTAGAAGTTCACGCGCGTATTCTAATGACACTTGGGGAAGACAACCAGAGGATAGTCCTCTACCTGGGAAAAAATCGGGAAGGGCTTCTCGGAGCCGAGTTTGTCAGCGACGACACAAGGAGTATTCCAGAACGAAGCCAAAGTCGCACGACACAGAACAAATGTTTCTTGAAGGAAAGGCAGTCATGTGAGGTACGAGCGGAAAGCTTGAAACAAGACGCAGATGATCAGCGTGTTCCCCGGGCTGTCCGGACTGACTAGTCTCCAAAATCCAGTGGAAACCATGGCCTACTTGTGTTCTGACGATTTGAAAATTCAAATTTTCTTGCCATTGAAGCCCAATCGAGACTTTCGGCGGCCATATTGTTAAAGGGGAAGTTAAGGCAAAAATTAAAATTTCACCAGTTGTAGTCTTCGGGGTGCTGAGTCGAATGGTCTTGGTCCGAGAAAGCTGGGACGCTCCCTTCCTACTTGAATCCCAATCGAACTCGCGCACTTCCACCGAAACTGGGTGACTGCGCCCTACTAGATGGGGATTTGTATGCAAAATGTCACTAAAAGCGCCATTTCGTTCTTATAAAAGCACGAATGACCGCGATTGGCCCATATGGTGTAGTCTTTTGGACGCTGAGTCGACTGGTTTTGGTCCGAAAAGGCTGCGATGCAGCGTTCCTCCTTTATTCCCAATCGAACATGGTTGAACAAGCGGTCACGTGCTCCTGGATGCCCAAATCGCCTGGTCACCACGCCAGCAGGCGACAACTTTCACACCAAGTTTCAACTCGAGTGACAGGACTGCACCCAAAAAAGGTCAAACAGGCTAGTAAGTTGTACCCTGCAGGCACGGTGACCAGCTGACTGGTGTACGCATTAGCACGTGACCGCTTGTTCAACCATGTTCGATTGGGAATAAAGGAGGAACGCTGCATCGCAGCCTTTTCGGACCAAAACCAGTCGACTCAGCGTCCAAAAGACTACAACATATGGGCCAATCGCGGTCATTCGTGCTTTTATAAGAACGAAATGGCGCTTTTAGTGACATTTTGCATACAAATCCCCATCTAGTAGGGCGCAGTCACCCAGTTTTGGTGGAAGTGCGCGAGTTCGATTGGGATTCAAGTAGGAAGGGAGCGTCTCAGCTTCCTCGGACCACGACCATTCGACTCAGCACCCCGAAGACTACAACTGGTGAAATTTTAATTTTTGCCTTAACTTCCCCTTTAAGTGGCGGGAAATCGCACAAAAAAACCAGCCGTGATGGATCTTATAATTGTGATCCCCTTGTCCCCATGGTCTTTGTATCCAGGGTGACTTGACTGCAAAATACAGTGAAACCCGTCTAAGACTGCTCAAGGGACATTCATAATATTGTGGTCTCTCTTACCAGGTGGTCTCCTTATCTAGGGTCATTTGACAGGAAATAGCATCCCTTGGTGCTGGTTGCAGTGGTCTTTGTGGACAGGTGGTCGCCTTGACAGGTTTTACTGTATCATTCCTTACTCTTAAATGTAGTGGTCTTCTGGGACAGGTGCTGGGTGCCTGCACAGGTTTTACTTACATATGTGTGCTCATTTCACAGTAGGAGCTGCTGCTGGCACCTTTCAACTGTGAGGAGTGGCGGCATCTCAACGGATGCAGGCAGGGTCATGTATTAGTATCTTTTTGCAGTACCTGAGCCGTGATAGTTATTCACGTTTGACCTTGTGGACGTGTGTGTTTGTGTGCCTGTGTGTGTGTGCATGTGTGTGTGTGCCTGCATTCTTGGTTATGTGTAGCAACATGACTTTGTCCAGCGTTCGTCGGCAGCGAGTATTGATGTGGCAAAGTGGGTCCTGGCTACGATGGAATCCTCAATGTGATCTCCGCCAGGTTTGTTACATGCCAGCTCTCACGTGTGTGTGCACGTGTGGCTGGTTACGATGCCGTCTCGTGTGTGCTCGCGTGCGTTCCTCGTCGTCGTCGTTTGGCGATGAATGCTGTTTGACGACTGAGGTTGCCGTGCGCTAGTTGGTAGCGGCTGTGCCGGTTGTGTCCATTCTCCATCACTGCTGCTGCTGCTGTCAAACGGCAAATGTTTATATTCTTTTATTGTACTCATCATCAACAGACCAGGTCTTTACGTTTGCACGCTCCTCTTGTTAGTGTCGGACTCCTTTTCTTCTGCTCGATTTTACCTCATCAAGCAGTTCGCACCTATCCCGTGCACTCGTCCCGTACCCTATGCTGCTGTTGTTGCTGTTTTGCTGTTTTTTATCCTATGCGGGCACATAGGCGGCTTTGTGCGTGCGCCCTCTGCCAATCCGGTGAGTGGGCGTGCCGCGACGGTCACCGTTGACCTGTTGCCATGCACTACGTCACTGCTTGCCCCATTGCATTGCGCCGCCGCCGCCGTCGTTGTTGCCGTCAATGCGCCACCGGAAAGCACGGCTTTCATAGTGCCACGCTTAGCCTTCCTGGGTCCCGTCTCGTTGAGGAATCGCCACCGTTTCCCATTCTCCGGCTAATTTTCCCCAGCACTATTTGCACGACGCAATTAGTTTTTTTTTAGTTTCTCTTTTCCCCTTTCAGGTCCTATTAAATTAGCTATATTCACAGATAGAGTATCATCATTGGCTGTTCATGTCTGCTTGTCATTTTGTTTTTTTTTGTTTTTTTCGTGCTCGAATCCATCTGGGTCATGCTTTTTGCTCCAGATGGTTTCTGTGTCTTATTACTGAACGGCCCCAGACTTTAACTGTGTCCTCTTTAGAGTTTCCTGGCGACTGTTTCTTATGGTGTTCTACCGCTGAGGTTATTGTACATTATTCAGCTGGACAGGTGTCCTGTAAGTTTCTTTCTGCCTTGCTCAGTGAATATAGTTATGCATGTCTTGAGAGCTGGATATGATATTCCCCGTTCCTGTTTTTGTTTTCGGTTCTCTCTCTCTCTCTCATTCTCTCTCTCTCTCTCTCTCTCTCTCTCTCTCTCTCTCTCTCTCTCTCTCTCTCTCTCGTCTATAGTCATAGTTTCACTTCTCGTGTGAGCCCCGCGGTGTGCACAGGGCGCCCCGAGCGCTCCTCGTCTTGATTGGTGCGGCTAGTCTGCACATGCGACCAGCTAGCCTCTATCATGTGTTAGTGTGTGTGTTTACCTTTTCCTGTATACAGTTAGTCGTTGGTGTTACGAATTGATTTCGATGATTTCTCTCTTCTTCTTTTCTTCTTTTTTTACAATACGCGCTGTCACATGGCTTGTACCACTATTATGTCTTACTTAGTAGTTGTGTCACGTCCGGAGTGCTTTTGTCAATCTACATGACCACGCGTAGCTCTTTATGCTGTCTAGTATGTATCTTTCTTGCATTGAACATTAGCTACTGGGAGTTGCTTTCGTCTTCTCAACTAAGTTACTGCCTTTGAGGTGTCGTCTTGTTTCTGCTGCGTTGGTGTCGCGGTCCGCTAGCCGTGGCTCCACTTGTGTCCGCGTTCGGCTGCGGAGCTGGCGCGCGGGTTTGAGAGTGCAGTGGTGTGCAAGTTGTGGTGTGTAGAGAGGAGCCCAACACATGGGCGTTTGTATGGCTCCCTTGTGGTGGTGTGCGCGCGCGAGAGAGAGAGAGAGAGAGAGAGAGAGAGAGAGAGAGAGAGAGAGAGAGAGAGAGAGAGAGAGAGAGAGAGAGAGAGAGGATAGTCAAGTTTGTGTCGTGTGTGTTCTCCGTCGGCTCGAGTCTACCCTATGGTGTCGGTAGGGCCTATGATCCAGTTGGGGTGAGTGAGGGAGGAGAGCTGCCTGATCAGGGCCTCGCTACACTTGATATTTTCCTAGCTGCCACGCCGTATTACGTACGTCACTACGTGCATGTTATTCAAACTGATAGAGACGTCTTTTATACCTACAAAAAAATACCAATAGTCCATAATTGTGTGCTCTTGCTAATTAAATAAATACCCTGCAACTCTGTAGTGTTGTGTGCCAGACTGTCAGTGCAACATGCACAACATAATCGGGTTGTATCAAGGAATATATTGACCTTTGATAAATACCCACACTCATTAGTGACCACACCATCAACAGTATTAAATTCAAATAAATTTGCTTTGACTCAATAAATACCACTGAACTTTTCCATGTAGCATAGCACTCTACTCCACTTTTCCCTAAAAAGGAGTATTTTATAAACAGTATTTATTGGCCTTAGTGGTATTTTATAAACAGTATTTATTGGCTTTTGACCCAATAAATACTGTTTATAAAATACCACTACAGTCCATTTCAAAACTATAGACGCGTACCTAGGCAAAAACCGTTATACCAGCATCTATACCACATAAAATCTGTGATCACTTTGTGCATAATTTTTTTCCAAATTGGGCGTCTGTTATCCAATCGTTTAGAAACTATAATTATGAGAGTAATTGTGGAGCGGTCCTGAGCAATATTCCGAAAACTATTCTCAAAAAGTTCCAGCCAAATTTGAAATATTTCAAAAACCGTCCTACGCGTCTATAGTTTTGAAATGGACTGTAGGGCCAATAAATACTGTTTATAAAATACTCCTTTTTAGGGAAAGTGAAGGTCAACATTATGTATAATAAATGTACATGTAGTAGCCTCAGGATTTATTGCAATTACATACCAGTTATAAAAACCTCGGCGGACCTCGGTTTTTATACTGGTATGTAATTGCAATAAATCCTTTGGCTCTACATTTATTATATACGTAGTAAAATACCCCAAGCTCGATCCCATTTTCTCTTGTCGTATTCATGGTTGGTTGGAGTACTACGAGTACCAAGTGTATAAGCCTCCCGAGAGTATTATTATAAGCCCGGGGCTACATACATGTACATACCCTGGTTTATTCAGGTGACCAAGTAATCATGTAGTAAATCAGGGAGTAGTGGTACATGTAGCTGGTATACCGGTAGTGGTAGCAAGAGTCCATAAACAATGTTACATTATAGTATATTATAGTTTATACACTCTTGCTGGTGTAATGATGTACATGTACGTCATTGCGACTCATTTGTAGGGAATTTCCCCTCATTAAATTTATGGCCTGCGAGCTTCCTTGTGCAAGTTGTGGAGCCAAAGCGGATACAACTCACGCAAACATGCTTCGACTTCACCAACTGATTTTTTTGTGTTTGTTTTGTTTTCAAGCTTTCCCTGCTCACCTGCTTAGGTTTTGTCTGGCCAAAGGCCAGGTATCTGAGCAGGTGCTACACCGTGTTAGGGTTATTGCGCGTCCGGAAGGACACGGCTATCCCCAATGTCCTCTCCAGCTGAGAATCCCGCACAGACAACGAGCGGCAGTGCGGATCTAACCAGTTGGCGCAGCGTGACCCAAACGATGGAGATGGGAAATTTCGGAAACATGGAGACGGACCACACGGGTGGCGAGGATGCCCTGGCCGCCGATCCACAGACTGCCGGCTTCTTCGCCCGCGGCCGAGAGTGGGAAGCGCGCACGGATATCCACAAGTACACTGAGGCTGAGCGCCAGATTCTAAAAACGTTCGACAGCTTCGATTACCTGCCCCCGCACAGTACATCTTACAAGGTAAAATGCAGCAAGTACACTGTAGCAACTGTCAGATTTTTCTCCTGATTCATGGTTATCCAGGACCTGACTTTGCATCATAAACATCCTGCAAACGAGGCAAGCAAGGCTACAACAAGCATGTGGTCGCAGCGACACACGTGTTGCGTTTCTTGACGCAAAAGGAATGTTTGCTTGGTGGAAATTCCTAAAAAGGGAGCCTTGCATGTAATGCATGCTATTGATGTCTTCGCTGGGCAGTTTTCACTTTATTCATAGCAGAAATGAAAGCAATGAATGAGGGTCCCTAGATTCCACGTGCGCTACATGTCGTTTTTTGTCTGGATTGTAATTTGAATTTTGTGTGTGCGTGTTCGTGTACGTGTGTGTGTGTGGGGGGGGGGGGGGGGGGGGGGTGCATGTGTGCGCGTGTGTTTGCGTGTGTGTATGTGCGCACATCTGTCCACTCACTCACTGCTGTCATGCTGCAGGTGTGGCTACGTAATCAGCCGCAACGCTTTGAGTGGGATCGCTGGGTGATGATGGGCATGATTGGGTTCTGTACGGGAATGGTCGGCTTTCTACTTCACCAGCTGATTGACGTCATTTCAGAGTGAGTTAATCAATGCTTTAATAGTGTAACCTCGCCTGTAAGTCTACAAGTTTTCCGCCCGTTCAAATTTCGGCTTCCCAGGGCTAAATCACATTTCGGCCGCACTAAATATTCGGCCTGTACTGCTGCTGCCTGTATATACTGTCACACTGAACCTTGAAAAACAGAATTTCGGCGGCAACACATTTTCGGGGGCAAGTATGCCCAGGATGAAAATAGCCGAAAATAACTATGCAATCAAGTTAGAGTAGCAGGGTACAATTACAGCACTAAAATATCAAAGTGTGATACTTCTCACAAAGGTGTGCACGAAACAAGGTTTGTTATTTATTATTATTCATTCTCACTTTTTTTGTTGCTAATACACACATGCCACATGCCACATGCCATGCTTAGTTCTCATACCCTTGTTTTGTGCCCACCTTTGTGAGAAGTATCATACTTTGATAATTTAGTGCTGTAATTGTACCCTACTACTCTAATGAATATGCGCCGGGTATTTGTTGCCTTACAGCAACGTGCACATTGTCACTATCCAGTCTGTTGCAACATTCCTGCAATTTTACTTTTTTCTTTCTTCGCCGGTCGTAAGCGAGGATCCCTGGTTCTAGTCCTGGTGGTGACAATCAGTTTTTTTCTTCTTCAGACCTTTCTCAGTTGCAACATTTGCTCAAACTGATGAATATTCTTCAAGTTTAGTACTGAACGTAGGTCAACAAATATTCGGCGCATGTTTATTTTCGGCTATTTTCGGCCTGGTCATGTTTGGCCCAAACATTTGTTGCGGCCGAAAATTTGTTTTGCAAGGTTCAGCGTGGCAGTGTATACAGGCGGCAGCAGTACAGGCCGAAAATTTGATGCGGCCGAAATGTGTGTTTGGCCCTGGGAGGCCGAAATGTGTGTTTGGCCCTGGGAGGCCGAAATTTGAATGGGTTGAAAATTTGTACACTTACAGTACAGTCAACTTCGCTACAGTCCATTTCAAAACTATAGACGCGTACCTAGGCAAAAACCGTTATGCCAGCATCTATACCACATAAAATCTGTGATCACTTTGTGCATAATTTTTCCAAATTGGGCGTCTGTTATCCAATCCTTTAGAAACTATATGAGAGTAATTGTGGAGCGATCCTGAGCAATATTCCGGAAACTATTCTCAAAAGGTTCCAGCCAAATTTGAAATATTTCAAAAACCCTACGCGTCTATAGTTTTGAAATGCACTGTAATAACGACTGCGGATATAACGACAATTCGCGAATAACGACAGAATTTTCATGCCCAGAGCAAAGTCCCATCCAACTGTAATACATATAATGAAACTTCGGGTATAACGACACTTCGCGAATAAGGACACTTTTCTGATGCCCCGCCGAGTGTCGTTATAAGCGAAGTTGACTGTAGGTGATTTGCTGGCAGGGGTTGACTGGAATTGGAACCAGCATAGATTTCCTGTAGGGTCATGGGATAGATGTGAAACCACCCTAGAACTAAGAAGGCACTTTGCGGTGTGCTCTGAAGACGCAAGGGGGCAGCATTTTTTGCAATCGAATTTTTTTAGTGTCCTTATTCTCACATTGTATAATGTGTGTGCGTGTGTGTGCGTGTGTGTGTGTGTGTATGTGTGTGTATGTGTGTGTTTGTGTGTGTTTGTGTGTGTGTGTGTGTTTGTGTGTGTTTGTGCGTGTGTATGTGTGTGTGGGTGTGCATGTGCATTTTGGACTTGTCCAGTACAAAGTGGGACAGGGTGAGAGACATCATTCGAGTAAGTAGTTCCATTGGTGTAGTGTACCCAATGTGTGCTGCATGGATCAATGTGCTATACATGTATATGACAGGGTGCAAGTACATGTGTGTGTGGGTGTGTGTGTGTGTTATGCATGTGCTGGAACAACTCTGTCCCTGCCCGAGGGGGGGGGGGCATTATGGAGATGATATTGCATGTGCTGTGCTGGTAAAATGCTGTCCCTGCATGCGTGCGTGGCGTTATGGAATCGTTTGTGTGTGTGTGTGTGTGTGTGTGTGTGTGTGTGTGTGCTAGACGCTGTGTGTGCTTGTGTAAGTTATGTGTGTGTGTGTGTGTGTGTATGCGCGTGCGTGCCTGCGTGTGCGTCCGTGTACGTGTGTGTGTGTGTGTTAAGGGGTTATAAAATTTTCTCTTGCAGCATGTCTGTTATTCCCTTTTGGCTCTGTGTGTTGCCGTTTCTGTTGGCAGGATGGTGACTTGATCTTTGCCTGGGGCTGGCTGATGTGGTACAGTCTTCTCTTTGCCTTATTTGCCACTGTCTTGGTCGTGGTAAGTGAGCACTGTCTGCTCTGCTCAATGCGTGCTGTTTTCACAAGTCTGAGCGACTTATGCCCTGGGCTTTAGCTAGGGAGGAGTACTTGTAGTGGAGAGGTGTCACATGACGTGAGTCATCGGACTCGTCGCACAGGATCATGTGACCGGAGTCCTTGCCAATCCTGGCGTGCATTGCAGTAAAACGTAGGATTGACAACTAACCGTGAAAAATGATCATCGAGACATCTCACATGGTCTCTTGGGCAAAATGTGGTACATTTATCTGCCGGCCCTGACAGGGTAAGCCGCCAAATGACCATTCAGTGGTGCTTTGGCAACAGGCGTGAATGCTGACGTACGTATAGATCGGGTCTGGTAAGTGAGATACCTGGTCTCTAAAAGACACACCCGCACAGACACATACACACGCGCGCGTGCACACACACACACACAGGGGAAGAGCCGCGTGACTTATGCAATGCTAACTGCTGCATGTAATTGCCAAGTGTGTGAAGTTGATCAGAGGTGGCTACATTGTAGTGTAAGCAGTTTGTTTCCTTGTCTGTGTCATTCTGTATGTAGGTGTTTCGTCCAGCAGCCGCTGGTTCCGGCATTCCCGAACTGATTGGCTTTCTCAATGGCACCTCTGTGGCGGCCATCTTCAACGTGAAGACAATGGTTGTCAAGTTTGTATCGTGTGCCTTCTCTGTCGGCTCGGGTCTACCCGTGGGGCCGGAAGGGCCTATGATCCACTTGGGGTGAGTGAGGGAGGGAGTGAGAGAGAGAGAGAGAGAGAGAGAGAGAGGGACAGAGAGAGAGAGAGAGAGAGATATGGGGAGAGGGAGAGGCGGTGGGGTCAAAGTGTGAGCTACTGACTGCCAATGACCGGTATAGCTGCTTTAGTTGTGTTTTATTGAGCTATTGACAGAAGTTTGACAGACACTCGCTGTCGAGGGCATCCTGCAGGGTGTGTTAAAAACTTCACCCTGGCTAAATACTTCAAAAGAGTTTTTCTTGATCTGTGTGCCTGCATGTTGCCGTGTCCCCTATCACAGTTAATCATTGAGAATTTCTTCATCACATGTGTTTTGTCTTCTGTCCTTCAGAGCTCTTGTTGGTGCTGGCTTGAGTCAGTTTCAATCACGCACGCTAGGGTTCAGTACGCCGTACTTCACCCGCTTCAGAAACTCCGAAGACAGGTGGGTGGGGTGCAGCCTGCTGCTACAATGTATACTGGTGTAGATGCTTGTGCGGGTGCTGGTGGGGGATCTGGTGGTGATGCTGGTGATGATGCTGCTGATACTGGGGCTGTTGGTGATGCTGGTGCTGCTGTGCTGGTGGTGATGCTGGTGGTGATAATAACGCCTCTTGTACGGGCAAAATGGTATTGCACATATCATCAAACAAACTCCTGTATGAACTGGTGGTGGTGTTGCTGCTACTACTGCTGGTGCTGGTGCTGGTGCCGGTGTGTACAGGTGTTTCCTGTGCATCTAATATGAATGGAGGTGATAGTATGTCACCCTCGCAGTCTAGGGATTGTGTAGGTGCAACGCGGTGCGTTTGCAGTTAGTCTGAGATGTGGTTCATGCTCCATCCTGCCCTTGATCAGACTGTGCACACATGTGTGTATAACCCGTCACCTTGGCGGTGTTGGTATTGTTGTATGCATACTTCTCCTCTCCCCATCCTGATGGTTACAAGTGTGTGGTGTTAGCACCACATGTGCGCTTGTCGCCCAAAGAAATTCAACCTCGTCTTCGCTATACAATACAAGGGCTGCACACGTGTTGGTAGCGCTAATGTTATGTGTGTGCGTGTGTGTGTGTCTGCATTGTCCTATACCCTTTTCACCTTCATTGCAATTGTATCCGAGTACAGAGCTGGTAGCACTGTTTGTTTGTCATAGCGTTTGCCCGGTGTAGGCAACCCTGAGTTTGCCAATTTCAATCTTCTTCAGATATCGTGGGCTTTGCTGTTGGGAGGCTGAGCTGTGGATTGAGTTCTGCGAACATGGAACTGCGAGAATATTTCCTTTTGACGTTGTAGTCTAGTTTCTGCCCATGACCGTGGTCTCGGGTCCAGTGCTTTTCAGGGCTTTTCACCTTCTCTTTCTGCTTCCGTTCTGTTGTACTTTGAGATTACTAGTAGTGGCAACTTGTGCCAGTCCTCCAGTAGCTGCTATAGTGTTGCGCCAACTACAGTAGAGGTTTTTCATAACAGCTTTATTGCCTGTGCATGTGTGTGTGTGTGTGTCTCTCTCACACTCTCTGTCTGTCTCTCTGTCTGTCTCTCTCTCTCTCTCTCTCTCTCTCTCTCTCTCTCTCTCTCTCTCTCTCTCTCTCTCTCTCTCTCTCTCTCTCTCTCTCTCTCTCTCTCTCTCTCTCTCTCTCTCTCTCTCTCTCTCTCTCTCTCTCTCTCTCTCTCTCTCTCTCTCTCTCTCTCTCTCTCGTCGAGTCTAGGCGTAACTTCATCTCCGCCGGTGCGGGCGCTGGTATTTCATCAGCGTTTGGTGCACCTGTTGGCGGTCTTCTGTTCGCTATGGAAGAAGTCTCCTCGTTCTGGAATCTCAAGCTTGGCTGGCAGACATTCTTCTGCACAATGGTGTCGGCATTCACTACAGTATGTCATTTTGGTGTGCGTGTGTGCGTGTGGGTGTGCGTGCGTGCGTGCGTGCATGGATCGCAAGTGTGTGTGTATTGGTATGCACCAGGCAGTCGTAGCGTCCAGGGATATGACCGCAAGGCCTTTGTACCCGAAACGATGTGCGTTTTGAACCCAGGTTTGCAAGTTTTACATCATCCGTTGTTTATGAAGCTTAGGCCACACCAAGTCATTTCTATGTTCCGCGTCACCGCGCGCGTACCATTTCGAATCCTTGACAAGAAAAAAAGAACCTAAACGAGTCAATCGATGGCTGTTCTAGCGAACATTCTCTAGCCAGTATGGCAGATCGGAGGTTATCAGCTTCTCGATAATCTTGCATTCCAGGCGATGGTACGTAGAAGGTGCGAGAGGTGAAATTTTCTATTTTTCCAAGCCGTACGGTAGGGCCTGCTGACCAGGCGAGCAGAGATTCCAGGTGTCAAGGAGTTCGAGATTTTCCACGATTGTGATGGAGCGAAATTCCACTCGACTCATGTCAAAGTGCAGAAGGAGCCATCCATGAAATCTCTTATTGTATCGCTCCAGCCCAGTCTGACAGCTCTCCTATGGCGACTGGTTGTCGTATATATATATAAAGTGACAGTTTAGTAGTGGTATTCTGTGAGCAACATGGTTCAGTACACATAGAATAGAGTTTTGTTTTTTCTTCTGTTTTTTTTTGTTTTTTTTCCGCCCGCCCGCGTGCCTTTTCCAGAAAATATCCGACGCGAAACATAGAATTAACTTGGTGTGGCCTTATGGTCTGGATTGCGGCCTTGACCTACCGACTCCAAGTGTAGGAATAAGGGTCGCCTCGACGGGTTTTACTGTATTTTTTTGCATTTACTTGACTATGTGTTGCCCTGTGGCCTCTGTTTGATTTCTGCTGGGCGATTTCTAATAACAATCTCTTTCTCCGTGCGTTGTTTTGTCTCTTGTCACCACCAGGATCTGTTCAACTCTTGTTTTGACAAGTTTGTGCCGGTGCACACGTTTGGACAGTTCTTCTCCACCAAGTATATCCTGTTTGATGTAAGTGTGTAGGCCCGTTGTGACGTATCCCACCTATTCACCTCGGTGCTTGGTGCACTGATTTGCTGGACATATTCATCAGGGTGCTGGGTGTGTCTGTTGGCTGTATCTGAAGGCATCTGTCCGTCTGACTGTGCACTCTGTGTGCGTGCATGCGTGTCTGTGTGTGTGTGTGTGTGCGCGCGCGCGCACACGTGCATGTATATGCGCGTTCATGCACGTGTATGCGTTTGTGTACTATCTATGTGTTTAGATTCAGCTTGGCATCCCTATCAACTTGCTGCTGTTCCTTCCGGCTGCCATCATTGGTATCTGTGGTGGTATCCTCGGTGCTCTCTTCACCTTTGTCAATGTCAAGGTGTGGTGCTATTCGCAACATACTGCGTGTGTAGGCATGTATGTGGATGCGCATGCGCGTGCGTGCTCAAACAATATTTTTCTCACGGAAGCGGTTTCATTTAAATACGGCAAAGAGAGGATGCTATGTCGGAACTTGGAGTTTCATGTTGCTCACAATAATCAGGAAACGAAGGCTATGTTGTAGTGTGAAGATCTTAGAACCTAGCACACTTGTAGCTCTTGCATGGCAAAACCCTGGAAGCTGTTGAAAGGGAGTGTAGCCACAACTGACGTTGCTAGTATCGATCGGCTGGGAGAGTTCTTACGTTCTTCTCATTTCCATGCTGGTCATTCTTGGACTCCTTGTTCATCACTGTGTATCTTTTCTGTGTAAGGGCATGCTGTTCTTGTTCTTCATTACATGCCCTGTAAAGGCTGTATCTGTTGTTTACATGCCTACAATAATTGTATGTGACTACGTGCCATGTGTAGATCTCCCGAGGTCGGCGCTACTTGCAGGGCAAGTGTAAGCGTCGCGTCACCAAGATGTTAGCACGCATGGCGGAGCCGGTGCTTATTATGGTGAGATTAGGTGACCTGTTTCTCTTGTCTTCTGCTGCTGCTGCTGCTGCTGCTGCTGCTTGTGGTGGTGGTGCTGGTGCTGGTGCTGCTGTTCTTGGCTGGTGTTGTGGGCGGTGCTGGTGTTGTTGTGGGCGGTGCTGCTGCTGCTGCTGCTGCTGGTGGTGCTGCTGCTGGTGCTGGTGGGAGGGTTTCAAGCCTCTTGTACGGGCAAAAATCATCTTTGTCAATGATAGAAATGCAACTAAAATCCAAAACAATTTTAAAATGTAAAGAACTCAAAGCAAATGAAAAAAAATCAAAGCAAATGAAAAACTGGTGGGGGTGCTGCTGGCGCCGTCTTGTTTGCCAGGTTTGGTTTGAGTTAGATTGCCTGATGCAATTGAGATACTTGCCCAGTCCTCTGGCCAATGTGCTGTTTGTCTCTGTTCTATTGTGCATGCGTGTGTTTGTGTATGTGTCTGTGTGTCTGTGTGCATGTGTGTGTGTGTGTGTGTGTGTGTGTGTGTGTGTGTGTGTGTGTGTGTGCGTGCGTACGTGCATGCGCATGTTTAGTTTATCACTGCAACGTTGGTGATGTTTGTTCCAATGGGATTCGACTGCACGCACTATCGCTGTGGACTGCCAAAGGGTTACTCGTGTGACGGTACCCACTGTATGCTAACCAACGGTTCTAACCTCAGGTAGTGTGCAGTGGCCGGGGGGACACGGGTGTGTGCGCGCGCGCGCGCGCGCGCGCGAGTGTGTGTGTGTGCGTGAGGATGTATTGTGTCTCGGGTAGAGGCGCAGGGTTCCACGCCTAGAGTCTACATACAAGTTTATTCTACTGTGCTTTTTTATTTTTTTATTTTTTTATGCCATATTGCCGGGTGTGTATTTACTGCAATCGAATATGCCAATTGAACAACACCAAGATGACACTTGTCTGGATCACTACTGTAAATGCTCTTGTGTTGGTGCAGCCCGCGTTGCATTGACAGTTACCCAGCCAGTCCAAGAATTAACCAAAGTGAGGGTCCAGCCCACTTGGAACACTACCTGTGTCCGAGAGGTAGCGTGTACACGTTTGAAGGCAACGGAACCGTGCGTTATTTCTCCAACGACTCCTACAGCCAAGGTATGTGTGTGTGTGTGTGTGTGTGTGTGTGTGTGTGTGTGTGTGTGTGTGTGTGTGTGTGTGTGTAATATTTTAATGTGCAGTAGGTATCTAAATCTGTATTTGGTCACCATTTTTTGAAGTGGTTCTAGTCCAGGCTTTGAATGTGGAATTTGCCTGATGATCATCATGATGGTGCCTCTAAATCTATTAATTACAATGAGCTCAAAATCTGAACATTTTGTTCCTGAGGATGGTCATGAAGACCGAAACGTTGAAACGATACCTCTAATGGTTTTGTGTGAAATGCAGTGCTCTCTTGAGTGTAGGCAGGTTGCCTGCAAACTATTCAAAATCTCAAATTCTCAAATTTGGCGCTTGTCGCATTTTCATCTAAACTCTTCCTATGGCCCATGTTGATGTGTTCCTTCAGTGGCTACTCTGATGTTTGGAACCGGAGAGCAAACCGTGCGTCATCTCTTCTCACGCTCCACACATCTGGAGTTCACTGCTGGGTAGGTTGTCAAGAGTGGAGAGTGGAGAGTTCGTGGTGCGTTCTCAATAGGATGGTCATGCTTGATTTCTGTAACGGTTATTTTGTCTGGACGAACAGTGCAATTCACACACGCATGCACGCACGTGTACACACATGCACGTGCACACACACAGAGACACACGCACACACACACACACATGCACAAACACAAACACACACACAGACACACACACACACACACACACACACACACTACGTGCATACTGTCGAACATCATGCACTCTTCTGGACAGAACATTATGTCTTCTATACAGTCATACTAACTTGTATGCCCTTGAGAAACGCCTCAACTTCAAAACCTGTGTATTTGTTTACCGCTGCCTGAATGGACTTGCTAGTCCTCTTCTGCGAGACCGCTTTACCTTGCGCGCCCATGGTGCTCACACTGCAGCCACCACCCGTGGCCTAGTCTCTGCTGCTCTTGTTCTGCCCCCCCCCCTCCCCCGCTAACACCCGATATGGCTTTAGTGCAATTTCTTATTTGGGCGCTGTCAGGTGGAATACACTTCCACCGTCTTGCAGCATGTCTAGTTCACCAGCTGAATTTCGCTCATCCATCAAATTATACCTAGGGTTCCCTGTAAAAAGACGCTGACGCCTGTTGGGAATTCCTTAGTAAAAGAAGAATAAATAATAATAATATGTAATACGGAGGATTAGCAAGACGAAATTCGCGTTCGCGTTCGCAAACATTTTTCAGTTAGCGAACTGGATTGCGAACTTTCGCATTTTTCGTTCGGAAAAGTAGTCGGAACACGAATCGCGGATTCGTGTAAGGACAGTCATAAATTTACTACGCTATACTGTCTGCAGACTCTGCACACAATGGACGACGTGTCAACGTCATGCATGTGCGAAGTCTGTTTGCTAATCCTTCTCATAACGCGAATTCCGTCACTGAGTTCGACTTTCCTTGGAGAGCGAACGCGAACGCGAATTTCGTCTTGCTAATCCTCCGTAATATGTCTGTGTGCATAACTGTATCTCAAATACCTGTGTGGGTGTGGGTGCATGCGTGCGTGCGTGCATGCATGCATGTGTGTGTGTGTGTATGTGTGTATGTGCATACACAGGCCGTTGATAACCGTACTGGTGTTGTACTTCTCCCTGGCATGCTGGGCAGCTGGTAGTGCTATATCCAGCGGTCTGGTTGTACCTATGCTGTAAGTACCGCTACTGTACACGCTAACGTTACTCTCATATTCATCTACAGCTTTACTGGGAATTGTACATGTAATACTGCCTTGATTGTCCGCATCCTCATTATGCAAACCCTGATCCAAACCCTCATTATCCAAACCCTCGTTATCCCAATCTTTGTTATCCAAACCCTCATCATCCAAGCCTCAGTAATCCAAACCCTCATTATCCAAACCTTTGGCAATGGGCAAGTTCGAGGTGTGTGTGTGTGTGTGCGTGCGTGCGTGCGTCTGCTTCTGGCTAGATTAACTCTTGTGTAATCAATGGTGCTAGTGACGCTTATATCAGATCCCCTCTGATTTAGCCACCCACACTACTAGCAAGTATTACCTTCACTGGGGGCAGGGGTAACTGCAGTTGGATCCCAGGACGGATACCCTGATGCCGTCAATCCTTTTTCTGCACCTTGTCCTCACCCACTTACTGAGGTGTGGTGAGCCCATAAGTGGGATCATTTTCAAGTCCACCCAGAGTTTTGGGGATTTCAGGGGGTGTCGGCCGTTGGGCGGTTCAATAGCCAATTGAGTCACCTTTCCAAGATCCCTTTTGAGTCTCTCTCCCCTCTCCCAGGGAGACCCATGTGACCAGTTTTGGCAGTGAGCAACAAGTACAAGTACACGTGTGTGTTGGTGTGTGTGTGTGTGTGTGTGTGTGTGTGTGTGTGTGTGTGTGTGTTGGTGTGTGTGTATGTGTGTGTGTGTGTGTGTGTGTGTGTGTGTGTGTGTGTGTGTGTGTGTGTGTGTGTGTGTGTGTGGCCGAAGCAGTACGCGTACAGACGTTATTGTTGAACAGAACATCATGTTCACATTAATTTTGTTCCTTTCTTCAGTCGTTGCATGTTATAGTGGACCTACAGCAGACTGTTCATCTGGTTTGTGATATTTCCTTCCTCTGTTTGTGAGTCCCTTTCCATCAATATGGCAGCTTGTTTTGATTTCCTTTTTTTTTCAATTCATTTTGCTGTACTTTCTGTTTTGTTTGCGCCACTGCCCCTCACCTTGCGCTCAGTTCTCTGAGTGGAGGGCGGCGTGACCCCAAGGGGTAGCTGATTGATAGTAGTAGTAGTACCGTAAAGTACCGCCAGAGCGCCCCACCATCTCATCCTTTCGTGGTCGTATTGTGGAGGTGGTCTGCTGTCTGTAGGTCATACGACATGAACCTTGTACACATATAGCACGTTTTGCAGTCAATCCGTACCTTCGAGCGGACACAAGCTCCACACAAAAACCTGCCAAGTGTGGCCTTAGTACACTAAGCTTCTTACATCGTACAAACTTCGTTGCACTCTGCCATACGATTTTCCTTTCTCTGGCTGTAAAATCAAGGAGGGGCGCTCTCGCGAGACGGGGCGCTCTGGCGGTACTTTACGGTAGTAGTGTGTGTGTGTGTGTGTGTGTGTGTGTGTGTGTGTGTGTGTGTGTGTGTGTGTGTGTGTGTGTGTGTGTGTGTGTGTGTGCATGTACACTGATATGCAGGCTTATCGGTGCTCTGTACGGTCGTCTCATAGGCTACGGCATGGTGCGTGCATTCGGCATACATGGTAAGTGACCCAATCATGACAACGTGATAATGCTGTAAGCAGAGTACAGTAACCCCAATCAAGAAGAAAACTCTGATGATAAGGTGACCACCTGCCTCAAAGGACCACTACAGCTAGGAACAAGGGGTGGTATTTGTAGTCTAATGACCCTGGATAAGGAGACCACCTGTGCACAGGGACCACATTTGTAAGGTCCCTTGAGCGGTCGCCTATTACTAAAGACAGGTTTCACTGTATTGACAGCAGCAGGACTACCGTTACACTTGCATTCCTGTCATGTTGCTAGAGAGAACGGGGTTATTCCCAAAGCCAATCACGTGGAACCATGAAGTGAGACCCGAAGCAAAAAGACAACCCAAATTTGCCAATTGATGGACACTCAATTGAATTGTCAAGTTGCTGCTGCTGCTGCTGTGTGTACTGGTACTGTGTTGTGAATGAGTGTGCCAGATGAGGTCCACTGCTGTACTCCTTGCTACCAGCTACAGTTCATTCAGTGGGAACTGGCATCCAAACACTTTAACCCTTTACCATCCGTGCGTACTTGAATCGATCTCTAGAGATCGATGGACATGCATACACTAAAACATTCGTAACTCGATCGATTCTTGGCGGAATTTACAAAACTAAGTATCTAGGAAGAAGCCGAAGGGCTCAGCTTTCCATTGCATCAATCAGTGAAGAGCTGCGATGTCGCATTCCAAAGATATTACGCTCGACATTTCAGCCACGGAAAAGTAGAATTTCTTTTCGGTTGACTGACCTTGAGCGGGGAATTTCCCCTCTCCTGACACGCTGAGTCACTTTGGCATGCTTTGAGCGTGTGGGCAGCATGAAAAGAAACTCAAGCAAAAAAATTGGAATGTTTACGATGAAGGAGCGAGAAATGGCTGGCGAGGAGACAATTTCCTCGTATATCCAGCGATGGGGTCTATTCGCAGCTCCCTGGCACTGGATATGTGATCTCGGTAGTGTCCTGTTTGAGCTCAATGTACGCAGCTCGTGGAGAGCTTTCCAGAATGCCCAAGATTGTGAAAATTGGTTGATTAGAACCGAAGAGTTTCTCAGAATAAGGTGGGAATTATTGCATTTGGGACTGCTGGGGAATTTTGGTCGGATGGTAAAGGGTTAATTTACAACTTTAATAGTAGGGTGCACTCTATACGTTCCCGATAATTTTTCACTTTTGCAACTCCCTCAACCCTATGAACATTTATAAGAAAGTTACATCTTCGGCCAGGTTTGCACTGGAAATTGCCATTTGCTGGCTTTCAGTGGGTTCCCCTCTCCTGTTCTTTCCATTTTCAAAATTTGGGATCCGGGCTCTTCGCATGATTATTTCCGTTTTTAATTCACGCCCTGTTTCTGCGCGTGCTTCTCCTGTGTGTACGTGTGCATGTGCACGTGTGCATGTGTACGTGTTAATGCTCTACAGCACCAGGTTCCTACTGGGTATGGATAGATCCCGGTGCTCTGGCACTCATCGGTGCTGCATCCTTCTTCGGCGGCGTGTCCCGTCTCACAATGTCACTCACCGTTATCATGGTAAGTGTGTGAACGTAGAGCTTAGCCCAGAGCTTAGCGCAGAGCATTGAGCATAGAGCTTAGCGTAGAGTGTAGTGCATTGAGCTTAGCGTAGAGTGTAGAGCATTGAGCGTAGCGAAGAGCATTGGGCTAAGTGTAGAGCATTGGGCTAAGCGTAGAGCGTAGAGGTGGTGCTTGCTAGTGTGACTTGCCATATCTGCCTGGGCATAGGATAACGATGACAACAGTTCAAAGTGCTGAATGCAAGTGCCAGCTAGTCGCACTGCAGAGACTTACCGCTGCACCAAAGTGCTGTGGATCGAACGTTCATAACTGGACCAAGCGGAATCAGGTCATATCAGGACAGTTTCTGCTGCACCACGGGCGTCCGGTTAGGTCAGGTTTTACTGTATATCTATTCTGATGTCATCGTGATTGCTTTCCTGCCAGAAATTCTGAGTAGAGGCATTGGACAGCCGTGCTGGACCCTGTGTGATATTGAGTAATATTGTCATCAGGAAGAAGAGGCTGAAGGTTGTGTTGTAACTCTAGAGTTTCACACACGAGGCAATGATCATCGTCATCATAATTGATAAAGACCAATATGTCCTGTGTGTGTGGTGGGGTTGCCACATAGCACAGGTTACAGTTTAACGGTGAGCATGTGTCTACTTTGCTTTCCCTCTGTCTCTCCCACGGTCTGTCTTGCTGCCGTGCAGATTGAGATAACAAATGACGTTCAGTTCCTGTTACCTATCATGGTAGGTGTGATGTGTGCCAAATGGACCGGGGACTACCTCACACATCCGCTCTACCATGCTCTGCTGGAGCTGAAGTGTATACCGTTCCTGGACGAGGAGCCGGTCATTGTGCACGCAGCTGACGAGTCTGGCCACACGCACTCTCACGGCAAAGGGTAAGAATTTGTGGAAGAGGACAGAGAGAACTGGAGGAGATGGATATAAGAGCGCGTCAATCCAGGCGCGTAGCACGCATGGGGCACGGGAAGCTCGTTCGCCCCCCCCCCCCCCCATTTCAGGTTCAGCATGCACATAATGACTATGAATGACATGCACCAGCCATCCTGCACATATGCAGCCGTGCACCCCCACCCCCTAAAAGTGGGACCAGGTACGCCCCTGCAACGGTACGGGAGATCCACCAATTGGCGGGAGCTAACGGATCCAGCACTGTTGCTCACATCAAGTCACATTTGCTCGTATTGTTATTACCAGTGTGTGTCAGAGATATGAGATAAGAGGTTGTGGCCTCAGCATTAACATCAGCCTTGACGTCCCACTCCGTAATTAACGAAAGAGCTTGGAAGCTCAGGGCCCTACGCTCTGCTTTTTTGCCTTGATGACCTAGACAAAAAAAAGCATAGGGATGTTATAAATTCTTATAAATTTCTACTTTTTATTTTTAGACATAACCTGGGATTCGAACCCGCACTATCGCCCTGCATGCATCCCCCGATACACTTCGCATGCATACTGATTCTTCCAAGTTGCTTCACGTTATGATCTTGTATATATTTGGAGGTGACCGATGGAACTCCCTCCCTGCCGCGATTCGCACCAAATCCCTACCTGCTGCATTTCGCTCCGCTATCTTCACGTGGCTAGGGCACCCTGTAAGAAGACCATAGGTCTGTGGGGACTGCCCTAGTAAAATATGAATAAATAATAATAATAATAATAATTTGAAAGCCCTATTTGAATATGCATTGTGGCCAGCCATCTTTGATTGTACGGTACGGTACAGGACAGGCACGGGACAGGTACGGTCGAGGGTAATACGACACCATCTACCGCCTTGATGACGGCAAAAGAAGAATAGGGATGTTTTAAATTTTTCAATTTTCCTTTTTTTTTCAGGCATTACCTCGAACCCGCACTATCGCCCTACATGCATTCCCCCATACACTTCGCATTCATACTCATTCTTCCAAGTTGCTTCACGTTATGATCTTGCGTTTGAAAGCCCTATTTGAATAGTGCAGCCAGCTGTGTTTGATGGTACGGTACGGTACGGGACAGATACGGGATAGCGCCAGGCGTGACACAAACACACTAACAAACACCAAATTAAAGCTGTGTGGACCCTGGCTAGCGCCAGACGTTACTGAAGTAACGTCTTCTGCATAGCTACGGGAATTAAAAGCCTCTGACGAACACTCGGGGGTTTTGACATACCGTCGTTCCAGAATTGCACGTGTCTCTAGGTCCAGAATTGCACGTGTCTCTAGGTCCTTGTACATGTACTTACTGTGCATGCAGTCCGCTATGGGTACTCACGTGTGTGTGTGTTGATGTACCAACGGTGCCCGCTTGTACGTGTGTGTGTCTGTGTGTGTCTGTGCGCACGCGGCGCGTGTCGTTCTCTTTCCCAGCGGTCCTTCCAATCTTGAGCTGTACCAGGCGCGGCACGCGATGAGCTCGCCCTGTGTGGTAAGTAGCTCCTCTCCGACTGTTAACGCACCACCTGATGGGTGGATTCACAACTTGATTGATGGATGGATTGATTAAGAACTTAGATGGTGAGCCAAGGGAAAAATTGTAAACATGGACATAGACATGGACTCGATCGCTTAACTTGTGCTCACATTTTTTCATGTTACGATTGATTGACTGCGGGAGCCTATCGAGAGACTCTCTCGATCCACAGCACTTTGGTACATGAACGTTTGTCCGGTCAATACAGAATTCCGCATGGTACAGGTCCAGCAAACACCAGTGTATTTCATCCTCTGGTTTTCTTTGTCTTTCCATCCATGTATGTTTCAGACTATTTCCTTGCATGAGAAAGTTGGACAGATAGCCCGTATGCTGCTGTTCTTGCACCATGGTGGTTTCCCCGTTGTCAGAATTGTCAACGGCAAACAGCTCTACTGTGGTTTAATTACCAGGTAAGAGTGTGTGTGGAGCGACGTGGCCATTTTGTGGCAGTTGTACATAGTAGTAGTAGTAGTAGTGTCTGTGTGTGTGTCTGTGTGTGTGTGTGTGTGTGTGTGTGTGTCTGTCTGTCTGTCTGTGTTTGTCTGTCCGTCTGTCCATCTGTCTGTCTGTCTCTATCTATCTATCTGTCTGTGTTTCTGTCTGCCTATCTGTTTGTCTGTTTGTCGCAGTGTACATGTGTCATTGAGTTCTTGATGAACAGCGGATGTTTCCTACTCACAGGATGTTCTGTACCTTTGTTGTTGTTGTTGTTGTTGTTGTTGTTGTTGTTGTTGTTGTTGTTGTTGTTGTTGTTGTTGTTGTTGTTGTTGTTGTTGTTGTTGTTGTTGTTGTTGTTGTTGTTGTTGTTGTTGTTGTTGTTGTTGTTGTTGTTGTTGTTGTTGTTGTTGTTGTTGTTGTTGTTGTTGTTGTTGTTGTTGTTGTTGTTGTTGTTGTTACTGAACACTGCTGTCTTGCAGGCAGCAGTTGCAGGTGATCATCAACCATGGTGAGCAGTTGTTCCTGCGAGAAGATGAGCTACCAAAGCAGTCGTTTGAGGACTACCTGGAGAGTGAGCCTCGGAGCGTGCCTGTCTCCTTCGAGAAGGTCAGGAACGTGTCCGTACATGCACACACGCACGCACGCACACATGCGCACGCACACATGCGCACGCACACACGCGTACACACACTTGTACTTGTACTTGTTGCTCACTGCCAAAACTGGTCACGTGAGTCCCCCCGGGAGAGGGGAGAGAGACTCAAAAGGAATCTTGGAAAGATGACTCAATTGGTTATTGAACCGCCCAACAGCCGACACCCCTGAAATCTTCAAAACGCTGGGTGGACTTGAAAATGATCTCACTTATGGGCTCACCACACCTCAGTAAGTGGGTGAGGACAAGGTGCAGAAAAAGGATTGACGGTATCAGGGTATCCGTCCCGGGATCCAACTGCAGTTACCCCCGCCCCCAGTGAAGGTAATACTTGCTACTAGTGTGAGTGGCTAAATCAGAGTGGATCTGATAAAAGCTTCACTAGCACCATTGATTACACAAGAGTTAATCTAGCCAGAAGCAGTCCATGGTTAACAGGTATGTATACTTCAAATAGAAAGTATATGAACCCTGGAACCAACAAAGGTGGCAGGTACAACATTACACCTTCAAGCGGCCGAGCCTGTTGGCAACAGACCCAACACAATCAGGCATAAGTGTACCTACCAACCGAACTAGCTGGCACGTACACACACACACACACACACACACACACACACTCAGCTCGACTCCCAAGCATAGGAGAAATACATGCACAGCCTGAGTTTAATTTCTACTCGTTCCATATTCCCTTCTCTATTGGTTTCCTTCAGTTTGTTACAATTATTGTTGGTGTTTCACTCACTTCTCCCAACTTCTCCTAACTGTAGCAATGGATGTGTGTGATCACTGGTAGCCTAATCGGTAGGGCACTGTCCCGGGAAGACAGGGGTGCTGGTTTCGAATCCCGCTCTTGGATCCTTCTCTTGCAACACATAACCATTGTTTGTCATCGTCGTGGTCACTGTTGCCATTGGTGTTGTAATGGTTGTATAGATGTCGTCGGTCCTGACAAGGTCAATCACCGGTATAACACGCCTGTCGCAGTACGCCGACGAAGAACGCTACAACAACCTCTACATTGACCTGGTGAGTGACGCGTCGTGCTGAGAGTTCATCCATCACCACTGTGCACTACTTCCTGCCGTCGCATGTGCAGTGGCACAATTGAAATTCGTAAAAAAAATTGAAGTTGTTATGTGCAAATCGGTATGTACTGTAGCGGACATGGAAATCCAGTCGATTGACCGGGGCCGGCGCCCTCAGCGCACGTACAGAACGCTGCGTGCTTGCAGTGCATAATGTTGATCCGATGCGACCAGCGCGCTGCAGCGCATAAATGCATGACTGTGTGTACAGCTTGTCCATGGTTGCATGGCCAGCGCCCTGGGGCCGCTAGACGTGCGACCGGATTTCCATGTCCACAACAGTAGTACGAATACATGTACAGACCGTCAGTCATCTGTCGGCTTTGACGGACAGGATTGTAACCGAATCACTGCCTACTGCTAGTGCACTATTTCATCGTCACGGCCACAGCCACAGCCAATTGGTTACATGGGAATCTTGTTACAAGAATACATGCAGAGGAGTAAATAACCTTGGGAGAGCAACCGAAAGAAAAACCGAACAAAGCCACCGGCAAGAAACCACCACTTCCAGAGCTAGAGAGAAAGATGTGTGCAAAAGTACGACACCTGCACAAACGACCCTCTCAGCGTTGTTTTCTTACATTTACGTAATTAGTTCCGTTCCTTGCTGCATTCCACAATACTGTGGAAGTCTACGTTGCGTCCAAGCAACTCCACCCTGTCTGCTTCTTTCTATTATTATTATGACTTCCCTTGATCCTTTGTTTGAAATGTTCTCTTCGAAGATTTCAGTTTACTTTACATTTGTTTGTTCGTTTATTTGTTCTTGAGACTGCATGCGTCCTGCGCCTTGTTCTGGCCGCCGCAGGCGCAGGCTTCATGCAGTCCACGCGCGGTACTATAATGTGCGATACAGGCAGGCATAGTGGGATGGTCTAAGACCATGATTGAGAAACAGAGGGTACCAGGTTCAAGTCCTGCTTGGAAGCGGAAGGATTTTTTCCAGCCGTGCTGCGACCCACAGTTAATTGGGAACTCGTGGCCTGGCACGAGGGTAACATGGATGCAGCTAATGGGATTTCGGTCTTTGACCACTTGGTGGTGGGTCTGATCTACTCACCTCCCACCGTTCAGGCGCTGCATCTGCGCCTTTGATCCTAGAGGGTGGTGGCGTTCCCACGGCGGATGCGGAAAACTCGGCTTCCAGCCGAGTCGCACGCGAACCGTGAAATTTATTATTTATTTATTAAGAAAACGACGTACCAACACTCAACTGTAGCAAGTCTTGAAGACGCATGCACCACAGGGAGAGAGAGAGAACAATTACATTGCAGGATTCGTTAGCATTTCACCTCGCTATACAACAAAAATCTGGAGATCGCGAACCTCCTTTTATTATTGGCTTTAAAATAACTGGACCTACTGTAGGAGAATGGGGCCAGAATCGACCAGCTAGGAAGCAGCTCTACAAATCAATCCCCTTGAAACTGCATCGATGCACAAGCAGTGGTTTTCACGTGTGGCTCTCGTCAGAATGCTATGCAACTTGATACAACCAGAATACACAATCCGCGTGTGTGCGTGTGTATGTGTGTATGTATGTATGTGTGTATGTGTGTATGTATGTGTGTATGTGCATGCGTGTGTTTAATTTGGTGCCGTAGATGCCCTACGTAAACCAATCCCAACCGTCTGTTCCCGCTAGTTTCAGCTTGCACCGTACCTACATCATCTTCAGGACACTGGGTCTGAGGTAAGAGTGTGTTTGCTGGTCAGTGCTGCTGCTGCTGCTGTTGCTGCTGCTGCTGCTGCTGCTGCTGCTGCTGCTGCTGCTGCTGCTGTTGTTGTTGTTGTTGTTGTTGTTGTTGTTGTTGTTGTTGTTGTTGTTGTTGTTGTTGCTGTTGCTGCTGCTGTTGCTGCTGTTGCTGCTGCTGCTGCTGTTGCTGCTGCTGTTGTTGCTGCTGTTGCTGTTGCTTTACTTGTCACCAGCATGCAGACTGTCAGAAATACACACACACACACATGTCCCACTCCCGCTGAGGACTTAAGGCCGATTCATACTTTATGTTGCGTACGGGAAACGCGTCGCGTCGCGAAAAAGTTGATCTGAACTCCCACTATTTCGCGTACGGGAAACCCATCGCGCGACGGTCGCGCAATGGGTTTCCCGTACGCGAGATGAAGTATGAATCAGGCCTTACAGTCCGTTTCAAAAAGATTTACAACCCTGGCGATCGCCCGCGGAGTTTGGCGTCTTACCGTATGAGCACTCGAGCGCTGCCTGGAAAAACTCACTGTGAACTCGAAGAAATATTCCGCGCGAAAGCAGGAAAAATGACAACTCACTCACGTTGACACAGTCATGGACGTACGTCTGGTTTACAACAAACGAGTTCTTCCTCGTATCGATAATGGAGTCAGAGAGGACATGTCGAAACGAAAGTGTTGTAAATGTTGACGAGCGGCATGTGTCCCAATCCGTTTTGTGACCAAAATAGTTTCTTTGAGCTGCGATGCAATTAAATTGCATCGCATTATTTACTCACCGTGTGACGAAAACGACATCGACACGGACTCATTCCCAAGGCCATGACTTGGCAAAGCTATCCGTGTGACTTCGACGACATTTTGAGAAAAACAGACGCTTGTGAACGCTGATAGAAGACGGCGTTGACTGCTAAATTCAAATAAATTGGCGATCTTGAAATACTAAAAATAAATCTCAAAAAGCTACAGCGCGATGACTTCCATATTCACTCACACCATTGCAGTGTTGTGGGTGTGTTCACATGGCGTGAGCCAGTCAAGTGTCAGTCAGTTCGGCAGGAAGCGCGACCTCCAACAACAAGTCGTTTGGTGCAGCCATCTTCTTTGTCTTGTACCAGCTTGATCACCAAAACAATGAAAAAAAGTTTGACTTGAGGATAGGTTGGGATTTGAACTCACAACTTCATGGTCAGCAGACAGCATTCATAACCACAAGGCCAAAAAGGAAAGGATAAATCGTGGGTTTTGATAAAAAAAATCGATACTGGCTTCCTGGGCAAATTGTAAACCATGGGAAAAGGCCGGAAACCTGGCCGAAATTCTAACTCCTTAACGGTTGGTCCAATTGTTCCGAAACCTTCACAGAACAATTTGCCGTGTCCTAACCAGCCATTCTATGTACTTTGTTGTCCAAATTTCCCTTATCTTCATACTTTTTAAGACCCAAACCTGATTGTAAATCTTTTTGAAACAGACTATAGGGTGCGTTCTTATGCTTCAATCCCGGAGAAGTCCGAGAATCTGCGAAATGTTTTAGGGTAGGATTTCACATGCCTCAACTAGAATAATTTTTCTTGAGCTTTCATACAGATACTAGATGAGCATGTCAGTTGCAGACTACTGTGCTTCCCTATGTATGTACTAGAGCCGGGGACAGTTAGTGCCACTGCGCTGGTTTGTGACTCACCACAACGTGAGGTAACTTAGGAGCACTGTGCTACGCTTACTTCCCTGGCTCTCTGTTTCTCTGTATGTGTCTTTGCCTGCGTCTGCGTGCCTGCCTGCCTGCGTGTCCACCTGCCTGCGTGTCCACCTGCCTGCCTGCCTGTCCGTCTGTCTGTCCATCGGCCTATCTGATAATCTCTCCCTTCAGACATATGCCAGTCGTGGACTTTGAGAATACGTAAGTTGGAGCGAGGTTGCTCTCCAATGTGCTTGAGCTAGGGCATATGCCTATAGGGTATAGGCCTATAGGGTATGGGCCTACACCCTATACGCCTACTATACCCTATAGGCCTATAAGGGTATACATCTGGGAGCCGTTGCATATAGGGAGATGACCCGGGCGACTGTAACAACGCTAAAATGAAGTGGGCTTTGACCCCGGGCTGTCCGTCACGGTCGTCCTTAGGGCAGGGCCAATTGATACACTCTTGCACACGGCATTGCTTGTCTGGGCTGTGCTTGTGGTCAGCGGGTCAAGGCCACGATTGTGAGTTACATGTACCTAGACCAGGGATCACGTACAACATCTAAATCTAGGGCTGTGTAGTCACTCAGATGTGGGTTACTCGTGAAAGCACCGCCTGTCTTCAGACTAGTGTTCAGGGACCCTGTGCTGTAGTGCGAATGCTCGCTGTAACATTACCCCTGTGCGTGCTCACGTGTTTGTGCGAGTGCACACGTGTGTGTGTGTGTGTGTCTGTCTGTGTGTCCGTGTGTGTGTGTCACTCGTTACCAGGGTGGTTGGCATAATAACACGCAAGGACTTGATGGGCTTTGCGCTGGAAGAGCGTATCACCTATCACCGTCGTGCTCGTGGTCGCCGTACAGCCCCGGCCTCTGCCTTGCTCAGCAGTACATCAGCGGATAGGCTCAGTGGCAGCCGGTCCAGTGACTCGGTGCTCCTCGAGGACGGAGTGGACGGCGAGTACCACCTGCTGACCGAGTCTTGATCACCTAGAGGCATGTGATGGAGCAAGTCGTGCGGCAGTCAGCAGACTCGTCCGCCGATGGAACTGCATCGCAGTACACTGTGTGCATCGGGGTGGTTACGCAGTCAAGACCAGTTAGCACATGTGCAGCATTGCCACACAGCTAACATAAGTGTGTCCTCCCCTCCGCTTTGTGACGTGCTGCCATTGCCATACATGATAAACTATCAAGCAAGGCTTGCACGCAAATACAGTGAACAATACTGAACATACATGTACAATGAACATACTGTACAGCAACGATTGGATGCGAGTGCACTGGGTAGCAACGTCACTCTGAGACAACGACGTGCGCCGAGTTCCACGCGTAACGCACATGCGAACAAACAACGCATCTCGCAAGGGCCGCTGTGGACATTTGTGGCAACACAACAACCAAGGCCACGGTGATCTCTGTGTCTGTGCTTCATTTTTGTCTTAGTATTTCTAACCTGATTGCAGTATTGATGATGATTGTAAGCAAACAATATTTTGGATTGTTTTTCAAAGAAATTTCCGCTATTTTTTAAACAGCCATGCAGGCCATATTTTTTATGTAGAGGATGATCTACGATACATTTATTTTCCTAAATTAATTATAATCTTTTGGCACCTCTTGCGGGTCAGGAATTGCTATCTTTTCTTACGATTATCATATTGTTGGCACTTCGAAGACTTTCGATACAAGATTGACCATGACATGTAGCCGTTTGCCGTTGTTGTCGTACCGGTTACTCAGGATAAAAATCACATCCAGGGATCGTAGGATATAATAAATAATATCAAGCAGAAGCTACAGAAGCACCACCCCATGGCCACACAGACACTGCATACTTTGGCACAACACAAAACAATAGGATCAATTTTTCGCACATTATGTTCCTCCAAACCTTTTTGATTGCATTAGAGCAACAGAAAGAAGTAGGAAGAAGAAAAATGACAACATACGGGTGAGCTGACACAAATAAAGTTTCATCGGACAAAACCTACACGCTATACATGAGTTGGTCGAGCCTAGAATGTTTGCAAATAATAATAGTTAAATGTGAAATAGAAGAAGTCAAGCAGGGTAGGTGGTGCAATGCAGCATCACACTGGTAACGACAGATAGGGCATGGCTAGTTAATTCTGTACACATCATCATCAGCGGGCATCGTCGTCATCATGGGCTCACTCATAATAAAAGACAACGATGGGAAAAAACCTGGAGCAACGGAAAATAATACAATAGGCGGTTGTTTGGTGGCATCAGTCAAGGAATAGGAACGAGAAGAAAAGCAGACAGAAAGGAGAAAGAGGCTAGGAAGTTTGGCAGTTTCATGGATTTATGGGAACTCGCACCTGTACAGTGCGACTGCCAACGTGCCAAGCAACAAAGAGAATATAAAAGAGGACCGGGGAGCTAAAGATAGCCTAGAGATGGGTATTTTTGCTTCTGCTTTTCAAAATGCTCAAATATGCAGACTTGTTTTAGTTTGCGGTGAACAGTGCCAGGAAAATCGGCCACCGGTGCGCACAAAACAAAGACGGCACTACATTAGTTTTCAGCCCCCTCCTCCCGACGGCAGCCATCAAACTCGCGCTTGTAAAAAACAGGCTGCGCAGCAGGCACTGACTAGCAGTGACAAACTACGAGGGCTAAAGGGCTCATGACTTCGCCGCAAGCACATCGAGTTCACCGTAGAGTAGAGAGAAGGCAGGCCGAAGCTCTGGCTTGATGTCCCAGCAACGTTTCATGATAGAGTAAATTTCTGGCGGACAGTTATCCGGCGACTCCATACGATAGCCGGACTCGACATGCTGAGTCACTTCCGCAAGCGGCTGCACAGGGAAGGAACATGAGTACACAGCAAGTCATTATCCAGGGGAGGTGCATAGCACGATCCACACTAGTACACTTCCTGGCACAGTGCGAACACAACACGGTAAGAACATTCTCATGCCACTGGTGCAGCAAAGAGGGCAAACCTGGTCAGAACACAAATACCACGTAAGTAAAACCAAGAGTACGGTGCAAGGAGCATTCCATCATGAACATGATGTCAACTTGAAAATCTACTGGGACAGTAGGGTATGCCGGAGTTGCACACTTAGGCCAGTCAGGGGATGGGGTTACACCCTCTTGGTGAAACATTGCATGTTTCTATTCACATGACTCAACTGTGTCCAGTCCAACAAATACAAGTAATCCACCAGTTTCTTACATGCTGCTTTCAAAGGCTGTGATAGCAAAAGAGAAAACGGAACATAGTACAGGGCAACACAGACGCACACAAGAATGTAAGGTGCACACCGGACGAAACTCACCACTCTCGGATAAGGAACACGGCCGAATGAGTAAAGTTCCCAGAGCATAATGCCGTAACTCCAAACGTCCGATTTAGTCGAGAATTTCTGTACAACAAAAAAATAAGCCAAGGCAAAAATATCAGTCAGAGATTGCACCGGTCCCACCCAGACTGACACCACTTAGCTTTGTTTCAATTTTTTACGTGACCGGTGCCGCTTGTTTTGATATGTTGAGGTAGCTCAAACCACGCTGGCTACGAAAAACTTTACAGAAGAGCTGTTTTCTCTGTTCAAAGTTGTTGTCTAGCAAACGTGGAACCCAGAAATGAGGGGGATACTTATGGCTAGTTGAAAATATGAAAAGCGGAATTTTCCAAACTCCGAGGCAACATACGCACAACAAAAATGCAAAAGTACCCCCCCCCCCTAAAATGGCCACCAACACCACCAGTTACTAAACAATCAGCGCATGCGATAACATTGCACGACACTGACCGACGGTACTGGCGTTCTACAACCAATTGGCTATCAGCTGTAGCACATCTTGGATGCGCACTTCAACAGCCTTCCAACTTGGAAGGTTCTAAGTTATATGATAACATAGGAGGGGAAGGTGAGCGCAACCAAGACAAGCACGAGCTTAGTAATTGGTGGTGTTAGTGGACATTATAGCATAACTTGTAGTTCCTTGGTCCTTTTTCTTTCCTATAAAGTTATCCCTGGCTCTCCATCCGAATAAACTTACATTCAATAGCAAAAGCAGCAGCAAAAAAATGGAGCCCAGTTTTCCGTATCAGCATGAACGCCACCACCCTCTAGGATCAAGGCGCAGTTGCAGCTTTTAAGCGGTGGTTGGGATTTTTGGTATTCGACCACTTTGTGGTGGGTCTGATCTATTCACTTCCCAAAAGCAGCAAGCCCATTGGCAAATAAGTTCGCAGCAATTCCCAATGCACGCATGTGTGCACAAGTAAAACACAAGACAGAAAGACAGACAATATGCATGACCCCAACCAAGACAGCCAGCTCAGTAAGAATCCCTGAAAGCACTGCACAACCTGTATGCCAACCACTTGAAGAGCAAGCCGTTGTCCCCGAATACTAATGAGCCAGCAGTACCAGGAACAGTGCAGCTGGGTAAGCAGGAGAAGTATTGCATGTACTCACGCTATGCCGTAGTGCTTCAGGCGAAGTCCACTTGATGGGGAACTTTCCACCTTCAAGGTTGTGAGTTGCTTCACGGGCCAGACCGAAATCAGCAACCTGCCGGCAGGACAACGCAGTAGGAGTAAGCACAAAGCAGAAGAGTAACAATAAGCCAAGCTGAAAAGAAAGCCAGGAACAAGGGAAGTGACAGGGATGAATGAAACATTAACACAAAGGTGTGAAGGCATTCACGCAAAGGTGTGAAGGCGCCACACGCATCATAAATAACGCCCGCATGGCGCACTAAAGGAAAGCGACAGTAGTGTACTTTGAAGGACATTCAATCATTCAGCTGATGCTCAGTAGCAGCTTCCAAACCAACCACAATCATCACACTGTACGCAGGGTGGTGAAAACACACTGTGATGGCAAATGGTGTCGACAGTGACAAGCACCACTCGTGCAGCAACAACACACCAGGGGTGACAGATGACAATGCATAAGTGAACAGTAACAGTCTTAGAAACACTGCGCAACACTGCCAAATGAAAACACATCCTTACCTTCGCCTTTCCTTCAGTTGACACTAGAACATTTCTTGCGGCTAAATCTCTGCACAAGATAAGGTCATATAGGAAGGAGACAGTAGCGTGTAAATGAGATGAGGTTAGCACTAAACAATGCTACAGACACAGTGTCAGCAAGAGTACATAACTCCCAAGAGTGTGCAACTGCCTACACAGCCTCTATACAGTGCCGTGATGACAGAACTTCACATAGCGTGACATAGTTGAAAAGGTTACGCTGGCAAACAGTGCAAAGTGACCACAAGAGAGTTGAACCTAAAGCAGGGTCGCGTACAATCCTGCAGCTATCATGCACAGGGTGCAACTAATGTGTACGGGTTCGTCACGTGATGTGAAGTTCTGCCGCCGCATACTCCATAGCTGAAGTCGCACACTCTTTTGGGTTATGTGCTCTTGGTGTCAGGCAGAGAATAACACATGCACAGCACATGACCATAACATGAACGACTACAGAAGGACTTGGTACTGGCACACACCATCACAAGACAAGATGACCGCGGGAGGACACACACAAATGCAATACAACAAGAGACACATACTGTAAGTAGCGCTGATCCACCCCCCCCCCCCCCCGTGTCCCACCCCCACGCTGTGTCCCTTCCCCGCTGGTCTTGCAGCAGGGGACGGGAATTTAGATCAGGGCCGTCAAGTGCAGCACAATGCACGACTACACAAAGGATCAGATTTGCCGTGCTGCAGCGTGCACATTTCCACCCACAGGCATGCCTGCGAGGGCACGTATTGTGTACAGCAGTGCATTGGCTCAACATCGCATCTTGACTAGGGGTGAAACGAACGAACTCGCAAGATTGATAGTCGAACACAGCAAGTAAGCATAAAGATCGCTTGTGACTAGATCACGAAGGAGCCGCGGAGGTTGGGAGATCGGGCTGATCCACTGCGTCTGCCTTGATGATCACATGAAGCAAGTTGAAGGAGTTGTCGCGTCAGAACAAAGTTTCCTGAAATATTTCTGTGTCCGTTTGAGGTAGATTTGTACTCGTAGTGAAAGGAGTCGAGTCGCTTGTGACATCTGTTCCTGAAAGCAAACGTTCACTCGTTGCAATCATGTCAACACTTTCGAGCCTTTCATCGCGGTCCGGAGTTGGAGCGGAATTTGATAAAGTGGTCAGGGAAGACGAAGTCCTTTTCTCATTCAAAAAGGTTCTATCACGCAACAGAGCGACGACGAGCAATCTTCGTACCCACCTCAAGATGTACCATTCTCCTGCTCTGACGACCTGAGCTAGCGATGAGAAGAAAACTCTCGCCCGGACGATGGTAATGGACTTTGCAGCTAAGCTAGCTGCAAAACATTGTGATTTAGCGCAGGCTGGCGCGATAAAAAATATTTCTGTTCTCGCAGTGTATCATGCGGTCAATAAGCATTCTCACTTTCTCAGTGATTCTGGCCTCTGGTTCTAGAGCTAGCTTACATGTAGATCTACATGCATGATTACAGTGTTTGTTTAGCATCACACCGTCAATACTGAACACTGGACAGCCAAGTACAAAGAACGCCTGTACTGACAGGCTGTATGGTCTTCTATGAAATACATAATGGAGAATGTTAGTGTGAGAGTTCGTTCGTATTCAAAATTCGATGTTCGTTTCACCCCTAATCTTGACATACCGGCATGCGCAGAAGTCACTTCACAGGTAAAAAGCCTACAAGGGGCAGATCAACGGTACTATCAACTCGTAATAAGCAAAGGCAAGCTCCACTCCTTACCTATGTACCAAGTTCTTAGATTCGAGATATGCCATGCCAGATGCGACATCACTGCAACAAGAACATAGAGAACACGAGGCAAATCACAAGAATTATAATATCAAATCATCATATTCGGCTGATTATAACTTATACCAATACCAGAAAGAAGTAAGAATAACAAACATGAGAACACTGGACATTTCCTTCAGCACCCAGAAGACAGAAAGTTTACCATGAACTATTGACGATAACGTGTCCAATTCATACAACTAATTCGCTTGAATCACTGACGGGTTGTTACCGAGAATGTGGCTTGCAATAGAACAGCTGCTCCAAACCAGTCAGGAGCATCTCACACAAGCTCAAACATGCTGCAAAATCCTGCTGTTGCAGTGGGACTATATCAATAATCTGCTGGTCAGAGAAGAGTAAATTTCCAGTCGGGAATAGTACACTTGCAATCAGGCCAACTGAAAGATTAGGGTTGAGACAGCAACTGGAGAGAAAAACTGTAAACATATCCGCCAAAGTTGGACTAAGGCAGGGAAAGCTAGCAAGGAGGTGCCGGCTCACTGCTAATCACTCATAATATGTGATGAGTTAGCACTGTACTTCGGACACAAATACTACACAAGCAATCATACCCCAAAATACTAAACTTACCGCGAGAACTCAGCTTGATCCTTCTTACGAATTAATGAGCGACCCCGTGACCGTAAGTAGTCGACAAGACAACCCTGGTGAGGACAACAGAATCAGAATAAAAGGGAAGTGTAAGCCAACAGCCCACTAGTCACAGGAAAGGTACGAACAACAATTTACAAAGAGAATAGATGTGCACACATGCTGTAGACAGCATACAAGAAGGAGATAGAGAGTGGGAGGGAGAGGGAGAGAGAGAGAGAGATACAGAGACGGATGCAGTCCGAACTATAAAAGAAGGAAAGAAAAGAAGAAGCTGCAATTGAATGACAACGTTCACAGATGTGAACGGACACAATAGTGTACAAAACACAAGTGGGTACCACATACCTTCGCCAGGAATTCTGTAACAATATAGATAGGTTGTCCCGGACCGCCGTCCAGGGAAACACCAAGAAGCTGGACGAGATGGGGATGCCTTAGCGCTGTCATTACTGATGCTTCCGCCAAGAATGCTTGTACCGCCTGTTCGTCCTTTAATGTTTTGATAGCGACTTTCATGCCTCTGTAGTCACCATTGAATACCTCTGCAGCATGCCAAAGGTAACAGCACATTCACAATGAGCAGAAACTGGGAACAACATTACCAGAGCCAGCACTGGCAAACAATCGGTCAAACCAATCGGCAAGTACTGAAAAGGAACAGTGCGGGTAAACACGCGAAGCAGATCACAGTCAGAAAACACAAGTCAGGGGAAAAACTCAAATTGAGTGATGATGATTCCAAACGAACACCGTACCTCCAAATTCACCACCACCTAGTCGCTGACCGAAAACGAGATCTTTCCGTGCAATCGCCCATCCGGCTACACACACATACACACAAAGAGAAAAGGAGGAACAAGGATACATGATGCAACTGGATAAGTACATGCCGAGCACATCTAGTGAGGGGTAAACAGCAGATAGGTGACAGTCACGATGGTTCAAAGCTGGGTGTGTACCAGCAGCACCCAGCACTGATCACGTATTTACTTTAGCAAAGGTAGGCCAGGACATGATTACAGGAATAGGGTGCAGACCTGCAATGTGTCATACTATTGTAGAGTGTGCTTCTCTCCAGATCCAAGTCTCACACTCATACAATCTGCTTTCTAGGGAAATCTAAACAAAGCAACGCCACTAGTAATGTGAAAATCCAGTGGGAAACCGTAATGCCGTGTATTCAAGCCGGGCTTATTCCTGTAGAAGCCGATTACAAGGCTAGGCTTCTATTCAAACCGGGTATTTCCATATATTTCGACACTAAAACCAGGCTTATGTGCCACCAGTGCATGTGACAACCCGGCTTGAATTCAAAACACTACGGCTATCACTGGGCTAGAGCCTGCTCACCTTTTCTGAACTCGGATCTGTCGATATCGTAGTCGAGCTGGCCTTGTTTGTCCAGCGCTTTCCGAAGTCGTGTACACAGACCATCAGCATCTGCTTGATAATGCTGCGGGAAATAGGAATAGGATTGAGAGACAAAAAAGAAAGACCTCAAGTACTGCCCATCACAGTCTGAAAGCTGCTGATAATGCTAGAATATTCAAACTACTACCGTAGCAAAATAAACAGCTACTGACAAAAAACACAGGAGACGGAGGGCTGTTTTAGCTGTAATTTCAAGTTTCACACACTGAGTGGTCATCAGACAGCACTCTTTTGAGCTGCCCAACCAGACCTCGATTATAAACAGCTACTAAAAGAGCTAATGCTGATGAAAACATAGGCAAAATCCAAACACAACATGCTGAACCAACACCTATGCCAACAGGAAGCCAAAAGCAGTACAGTCATGTATGTACCTCTACGAGCTTTGTTAGATTCTCAAAATATTCTTCTTGGTCGACTGTCAGTAAGTTGTTTTGCCGAAATACGCGATAGTGCTCAACAAAACCTTCGAAGCTGGAATAAAAGAGAGACAATTGGCATACCAGCAACAAGTCAGCAGAGAAAGGAAGCTTTTAACTAAAATACCAATACAATACAAAGGCAACTTGACAACTGTTTGAGGACATACGCAGTGAGTTGACAGGATCAACATTCACGAATGAACCAGAGAATGCAGCACCAGAAACAGTAACAGTTCAAGCACTCACCAAACACAAAGTGTGAAATCTCCTGGATAGTTGACGCTTTCTCGGATGAGATAGAGGCCATCTTTTCTGGGATGAAGCAACCGTTCTGCTTCCTCGCGAGAAATCTTACCATGGTACCAACTAATTAATGGGAGGCAAAGAAAGAAAACGATAGACATTAGTCATTAAAGTTCCACAAGCACCGCTTTCGGAAAGTGCCCATTTGATGATATACAACATGTATGTAAAGGCTCTAAAGCATTCCAGGAATTATCGTTGAGGTGTAGGCCAAAGTGAAAGAAGATCATGTGCCCAGCATATGCTATATCACACAGTTATTTGCAAGAGATAAATGCACTACTTTGATGCTCGTGTGCACATCGGGAAGAAGCTCAACAGCCGGCGACTAACAAGGGCTCACAACACGCATAAGTTAACCGCAAGAGTGAAACTCCTGCAATCCTGCCTTGCGTAGCACGCATGGAAGTACCACACAGCACTGCGCAGTAGCAATCGGGCATAAGGGTATAAATCAATCTCACAAAAACAGGCCAAAATTGAGCACAAGCCGCAACAGGAACTTGTGTCCTACTCTCATTCACAGGCATTCTACACTCTGTAAAGGATGCTTTGCGGACAGAGGTGCTGTCAGAACGTCAAGGATGCAAACAAACTGAAGTGTCAAAGGAGCGCCAGTCCGTGTTCAATCACACAACCACCGCAGCTCTAAAGGCAACACAGGTACCCAGGCTTGAAAAAGGAATGATACAGGGTGTGTGGAAAACACCTGGTATTTATCACCACAGCTGGCCCCCAAAAGGGAAACGCCAACTTCCAGGGGTGCAAACATAGTACTTGTACGGGCATAGACAACCAGCACAGTCCGTGTCGAAGATATCAAACACATACAATCCTACGCTGGCGAAACCTAACAAGGTCCAAACAGCTAGCTATCCGGAGATAGAGTGCAGCACTACTCACCCACAGCGACACAATTCCGCCACATGACCATCGAAAAATCCCAAACAAGCGGAACATTGCGCCACAAACAATGCACTTGAAGCAGCCAAAGCACAGGAGAAACTTACGGCATGGCATGGAGCTTTACCGCCGACCGTTGCTGGACATATGTGGAGGGGATCATACCTTCTTTGTTGTCTTGCCGTTTGGCTTTGTACCAATTCGGGTCCTATGAGGACATCAGGACATACACAAGGGCACAAGTACAGGCTTTGGCACAGGACCAAATTCAATTGATACATAGCGATACTAAACCTAAGCCATGGCTGGCAGTGGAATGCTGCTCAGTGCATATGCGCAACCACAATTAAGCCAGCAATGTTACTATTCATGCCATAAAGCACGTTCGCAACGACAGCAAAACACTCATATCTTCGCAAATGCCGAATGTACTGTATTTCGGATGAATCGTGTTTCTGTCGCCACTATAGGTAACATAGGGTAGGTGCAAAGATGAATTCAGTACAAAGAAAACAAAACAGGGGCCTGACGAGGGCTGTGCATGGGCATGGCTGAAACCACCACGCAGATCACCCATTGCGTATGCATCATACCCGTACTGAATGCGCAATAGCCCAAAGGCGTGTGCAGCTCAGCTTAGTATAATTATTCCTAACAGAAGAGGAAACGGCATAGTTTCATACACATCCATATTGGATCCATATTTGCACTAGGGGATACTAGTAATCACTAGTGATTCGCTATCACCCCGGTCCTCAATCCGTAGAAAATGGGTCATTGATAACGAAAACCTGATGATTCTTCACCCCCATGCCGGCACAGCCTCGGGCAGAGTGACAGGCATGCAGCAACACTATGTGTGCCAAAGCTGAATGAAAATTGACGGGCCACACCTGAAGAAAGTTCAGATTTTCATTGGCTGGCACCACACCAAAGTGTGTCCGCACCGGGACAATCATCCCACGGCAGAGTAGTTTGCTTGTTTGGGTCGGAGTGATTCCCTTTTGCTGCATCTCGTACTGGCTCACATAAGCATTTACCGTATCACCAAAGGTTATTGATTTTTTGTTGTCCGCATGGCGGTGACGGGTTGACATTGCTGCTTGTTGTACACATGGTGAAAAAGTACGCAAATTCCCCGTTATCACCTTTGAGATGTGGTGATTTGGTAGAGCATGATTAGTTATCCTTGACACATAACGACCTAAACAAAATAACTTGCTATGAGAGTGGTTTTATGCAACAAAGATGCGCAGTTGCACATTCTGGTTCATGTACTCTTCAAGGATTTGCAAACAAAAAAAGGCGGTGCAGCCCAGGAGTTGTTATATTTACGGCGTTCTTCACTCTGGCAGCGTGATTGCAGTACGGCACAATACAATGCTGAACAACAGATGATAGCTCACCTTGGAGGCAGCCACGATGGTGAGTATGTCTCCTTTTCGGAACGGCAAATCCTGCGAATAGAACACCAAACCCCACAAATGCATTTGCCCATTAATATTTTTTCACTCATCGAGGTAATGATCATGAGCCACTCCCCATTTCATACATGCACTGCTGAGTGTCCAGGCAACCAGAAGACACCGCGACATTTTACTTGACAGCAATAAACAGAAATGGCTAAATGAGGCACTCTGCATGAATTGCAAGACAAAAATAACTTGGAGGAATGAGTTTGTTGTAATGCTAATTGACGTGGTGTTTTGATGAACTTACATCCCTGCTGGTGCCATCAAAGTTGAAGCGACCGACAACCTCTGTCCCGGGAGACCACTGGGAGCAAAGAAACAAATAAATAAAAACAAATAAAGACAAAAACCCGAACAACATTTGCCAGGTCTTACGCCAAGCAACCCAACCCGATTATAGTGGCAACAACACTAGCCTGCTCTTCGGCAGCCCACACCTATCGCCTGCGTGACCTACCTTCTCCTTTCGGGAAGGTTCACCGCCTTCAGACATTATTCCTGTCCTGACGGCCACGGATCTGGAATAAGCGGAATACGAGCATACGACACGTTCACGTCGTGCTTCAAGTCGTCCAAATACCGCTACTAGAGAGCTCTGGTTTCGTCAACTGAAAGTCTAAAGCCTACACAGGCCAGATTCCTCAAGACGATCCTATCCGCCAACTGCTCGTATAGCTAAACTCCCTTACCAACGCCTCCCAACCTCCGTAGAGGCAACAGCTCATCCAACTGCTTCAGATCAGCAGAAAAAGGTGAAGGAAATCACCAAGCTCAGCTAGGCGGGCTACAGCAACAGCCCTGGAATGAACTTATGTGGGCAACTGCCCCACAGAGGAGGACTGAACAGTTTACTTGGTGGCGACCAGGATGACTACAAGGATGGCCACCAATGAAGGCAGCATCCATTACCAACACCAAGAGTACATTCTTCTCACGTCCACTACGATGATGCCAGCATCGACAACAGTCACCAGCAACTTTTCCCCCTCCACGCATGCGCAAATTTACAAAAAATGGGGCAGAAGTGGTGTTTCGTGTGAAGTTACTTGATCCGCACAGGTATATGAAATAGTTTTAGGTGTAAACACGGATTTAGACAGGATGGAACGTAGGTTACAGAACTATTTTGCATGGGAAACCTGCTGAGACCAAAATCGATACTTATTCATTTCTTCTGTTCGGAAGCGGTGCATTTGGTGGCGCGTTTGGCGACCCTGGACCTGTCTTGCATTGTTGCAACCAGGGAGTAGTATTGTACTACTCCCTGGTTCAAGTGGTTGCAACAAAGCTGATTCAGAGTTGGAATACGGTAGAACTTTTTTGTCTTTGAGGACAGAAAGGTCTCTTTCTTTTCAGTTTGCCAAGGAAAGCTAAATCCCTTCGAGAAGGAATCCTTAGACGAAGAGATAGATCAGAAGCAAAGATCCAGGTCGTGAGCTCTGTGATGTGAGTCAACTAACTTTATTGGAAAGTCAACTTGTACGATATGTCAAGACAATAGTACTTCTTTCTAGAGTACCGGCAATCGACTGTAGTACTTCGCTTCAGCTGCATGAGTTCAGGTAAACCGTGTTCCCGTAGCTGGGCAATTCTCTATGTCCGATAGCACTCATGATCATGATTATATCGATTACTCGTTGCTTCTTTTCGGCAGTTTAGGAGATCTTCAAGCAATCGTTCTTTGATGTATCTGGTCACTTGCGTTGGCTTTGGCTTGTTCCAATCCGTCATGACTCATGAGTACAATAGTATATCCAGTAACGAAGCGTAACCCTGTTGGTGTTACCAAGAGTATTATAACCCCCGTTACTGAAGGAGTTTTGTGTGAGAATAAGTGGCAAACAAAATCATGCGACTAGTTCACCAGCAAGTGCCGTGCCAGTACAATGACACTAGTACAAGCAGGGGCGGGCCACAAGCCAAGCCAATTCTAAAATTTGTTTTGTGCTGAAATCTGGGTGCGGTCCCTCAAGAACTACAGTACTACTAGCATACTATGCCTGTACTGTAGTGTACTACTATTACTTAGTAACTGAGTTGTAGCAAGAGTACATAACCCCCCATGTACTCTTGGTTGTAGGCGATGTAGTAGGAACATTATTACATGGAGCTACTGTAGAGATTGCCTACACCATTGCGATTTGTCAGTTACTAAGTAATAGTACATGGCTGTGTTTCAATCATGTAGCTGTATCAATAATGATTACATGTACCGCGTACGAGGTTGTATTGGCCCCTGCATTGATCTGCTGGATGCTATGGTACTATGTGGCCAACGCACTGTGTGTGCCAGTAACTGGTGTTATCAAGAGTACATATCTCCCCAGCGTGTGCAACATGTTAACATCTGATCCAACTCTGCATAGGGTCTTGGTCGAGCATAATCGGATCTTCTGATGTCATGCGTACACTCCACACCAGTGCAAGGCCGGTCTCGAGGCAGTGCACCGTTGTTTTTGATCCAAGAGTACCCGCGACTCCCCGGGTTCCCCTCAGATATGTGCGGTATTATGACGCAAAGATCCGATTACGCTCGACCAAGACCCTATGCAGAGCTGGATCAGGCATTGCACACTCTGGGGGGTTATGTACTCTTGGTGTTATTCGTCGCCCCTAGTCTGAGGGGTTTGAGTGTAAAGCGTGATTCACAGATGCTTTTTTTTCTTTCTTTCCGATGGGCGATGCTACGCCAAAGTGCAATGCAGACTCGGGACATTCACAGAATAAGTCAGCGATACGACCTCACCTTGCTGATGTGCCGCAAAGCGCAATGCGGGTGAACAACGCCATGACATTAGTGTAGCTAGGTACAATTTGTTATGGAGCTGCTAAACCTAGCTTGAAACTGTCGCTGCATAGAAGGTACAAGTTGCATATCCCATTGCAAAAGTTAAGTCGTGCTCAACTTCTGCGATCAGCCATTTGTGTGAGTTGCGCGATAGGTGCGATTTGAGGATTTCCCGTTTTCGCAGCCGTGGCATTGCCCTGATTATGTGAATCTAGTGTTCGAATGTGTAAAGATAGCACACACGATTACGACTCAGTTTATGAACTCCTCAGCGTTGCTTGCACGCACTGTAATCTGGGTCATGATTTGTTCCCGGAGTCAGGTCACCTACTGCACGGACGCAGCAGTGCTTGGGTGGAAACAGCACTTGCATTGTGGCCTGCGCACAGCTGCAGCCTGCACTGCTGCTACCTGTACTGTAGTGACTGGCTGGCTGCAGTTGCACTGTATGGCACGGCGCTATGTGCTGTGGCTGCCGCCTGGAAAATCTTGCAAGCATGCCTGCTAGAACAAGTGTCCAACAGCTACTACTGTAGTATGCGCCTTTCCAGGCAGATTCGGGCCGCGATGCCGCAAGGAAATGCATTGCTGCGTTTGTGCAGATCTGGACACGGCTGTCTAGCGGGCACCTTTCTGACCCATCCAGAGTCGCACAAACATTAGCTTTCCAGCAAAAACGACCACCAAAATTGGCATAAAAAATATTCACTTGTACTTGCATGCAGTACGTGTGTACATGTGCATCTAGGTTCAGGAATCACGGTCAGGGAGTTGTCAAATACCATAATATGTATGTATTTGACAACTCCCTGGTCGCCTGCAATTCCTAGTTACGGGCAGTCCCAACGTGACCGGATTTAATAGGGGGGGGGGGGGGGGGGGGTTACTGTAGTGCAAGCACCGCAGCACTGTTGCTCACATGACGACCGTGTTTTGCCCTCGTACAGCTCGTGCCGTGTCTGTATGCCGTCTCCTGCACAAACCCCCATCAGTGTGCAACTGTCTGTCCACCACACCAGGGTTCTAGCCAAAGAGGGGTAGGGGGAACAGCGCCCCCCCCCCCCCCCTACTCGGTTTGCGCGCCCCCTGTTAAAAATTGCCGTCCCCTACTCATTTTCTGATTTTCGTGTTTTTCATGCATAGATGGTTCATAAAGGCACATTTGTCTGGGGTGAAGTCAGGGATTTGCCCCATACGTTGCATTTGGCGTGGCAAGACAATATTGGAAAGTGGAAAAATGGGATATAGGGTAACTGTTTCCCATGCCCCCCCCCCCCCCCCCCCCTCTACTATTTTGACCTGGCTAGAACCCTGCATACTGCATGTGTACTGGCTATGGACAGCAGAAGTGTGGCTGTACATGTGGTCTGCAGGTGAAAGTATTGCTTTCCTACGCCCATGGGTGAAAACTCTGTGGCCTTTGTTGCTGTACTAACATGTAACGTGTCTCAGTTGCATGGCAAGTACGCACCATGCACGCTACTCGAGCTGCCTTGTGCGGTATCCATGAAGTGACATGGTATAGTATTAGAGAATACATGTACTTGTACATGGGGATGTACCGGTACATGCAACTGACAAACTGAGCAATCTTCACTAGACTTCAGTTCCGTGGTTCAAGGAGGAGGGGGGCTTACGTTTGCCAAGTACTGTAGTAATCAGTAATCTTGGTAGTAAAATGTTCCGAGCATGAAAATATTTGTGAAATATAGTCAAGCAAAGCATGTACATGTACATACACCGTAATTAAAACCATACATGTCGGGAGCAAAAAAACAACAACAAACAAAGAAGCACAGATTGTCAATACGCATCAACATTGTGTACAGACTGAAGGCGCATGACAACATTGGCACGCGCAACTGAACACATCCTCCAAAGCTGTAAAAAAGAATGTATAAGTTACGTATAATTAAAAAAAATCTCCGCTACCCCTAAGCAGGATGAGCTGTACACAGGAGAAGGTGGCAACACAAGCACAGCAAGACAAAGCGACAAAGAGAGTATTTGCAAGGATATAGGCACATAAAACACAAAGCCGAGCACCGGAGAAGCTAGCCGCAGCATTTAAAAAAAGAAGGAGCACCGATTAAAAAATCCTCATAAAACCGCGCCTAAATTAGAAAAGAATGTGTGCAGCAAAGATGAGAAGTGTTGCGGCACACCAGCAAACATAGCCTAAATAAAATTGCTCACATTTTCACACAAGTATGGCCATACTCTCGGGCCATGAGCAAAGGAAATTTCACCAGCGACGCAGCACGGAAGCGACTTGAAAAAGACGCGGAGCCCCACACAATAAACACATGCACACGTGCACACCCACACCACACCCACACGCACACCTACTTACACGCCTAAACACAGGAAATAGAACTGGGTCTGTGTGAGCTGCAAGGAGTGCTAGCCTGCAAATCCGATGTTCACAACAGATGGATAAAAATATGTTTTCTTTGAGAGGTGCCAGTGTAAAGGGCACACAAGAGGGACAGGGAGCCAGTGGGAAATCCGATAGCAGTCACTGCTGTTGTCAAGATCCGTAATAGGCTTCAAGCCGAAGAGGCAATTTGAGCAAGCTCCGTGAAGAGCACGGAGAACTCTGGTCTCCGCTCCGGCACAATGTCCCAGCAGCGCTTCATGATACTGTACACTTCGGGCGGGCAGTTGTCGGGAGCATCCATCCGATAGCCGGACTCGACGTGCTGTGTCACCTCCGCTAGTGGCTGCATACAACAAGCAAGGACGAAAAGACATTCATGGTTTGCGAGAGAGTCAGTCAGTCAGTTAGGTGAACTTCTGCGCATGCGTAGCACTTCTACCCTCAAGGGCGGGGATGTAGATGCAGCTCCCAAAGCAGTAGGGAGGTGAGCGCATGTGTACATCAGACCCGTTGTCAACACGGTCAAAGACTGCGAACCACCCATTCGCTGCATCCATGTTACTCTCATGTGCACGGACACGACGGTAGATTGTTTTTGTTTCGTTTTTTAACACTAGAAGCAACAAAACAGCCGGCTCTTGAAGAGGATCTGTCCCGTACTATGGTGCCCCAATCCACACAATCATGTTAGTTCGAATCTAGGAGTAGTAAAATGAGTATTTTATAAGTATTTTACTACTACTTCGAAGTAGATTTGAATTTTACAACATTCACTTTCCAACAAGGAGTGAAATAGAGACCTCTCCAAATTTCAATATCCTCTAGCATCCGCATTAACACCACACTGATTTGGCGCCACGTTTAGCACCAAGCAGACTGTATAACAACAATGACAGCGGCCGCGGGAGCAAGAAATCACCAGGGCAGCTCTGAAACACCCACAATTCATACGAGAGGCTGGGGGACTCATAGCCAACGGGACTTTGAACATGGCCAACGGCTGGAAAGCGTACACGGCAGAGACCATAATGGCCAGAGCATGCCTGCACCATGGCAACTGTACATACACAGTCAATGACTAGCGCATGCCTCCACACTCCACACTGCACCATGGCAACTGTACACTATACACTGTACACTATACAGTGTACACACAATCAAGCAGCACTCACCACTCTCGGATAAGGAACACGGCCGAACGAGTACAGCTCCCAGAGCATAATGCCGTAACTCCAAACGTCGGATTTAGTAGAGAATTTCTGCACCGTGCAAGTTACAGTGCAAACAATGGGCAAGCAGAAGGTTAGCAAATGATGCACCTCCTACCGGTGCTAGCAATTACTACCATCAAGAGTACATAAATAATAACTCCCAAGATGGTGCAACTGCCTGTACAACCTCTATGCAGTGCAGCAACGACGGCAGAGTTTCAGGTCATGTGACATGGTTCAAACGGTTACGCTGGCAAACAGTGCAAAGTGATCACAAGAGCTGTACTCACAACCCATGTACCGTTAGCTCACTCATCCGCCAGACATTATTATTCACAATGGCATTATGCCCATATTGGGTTCGGTGACACACGGAGCTTCGGAGGTGCTGGATTCAGGGCTTGCGGCTGCCGTTCCACAACATAGATGGAGATTCACTCACCCGTCAGCATTTTCCCACAATCGCAGACCTCTCGTGAGCCCCACCCAAGTTCCAGGAATAAGAGTTGACGGCGTTTTCTTTATGCCAAATACCCGGAGACAGGGTGCGAGAAAAGGGGTACACATTCCCAACCATAAGCTAGTCAACTCTTTTGCAGGATCAAGGGTATTCAGCCTTCTAGGTCAGTAGGGTGTCGTAACAACTTACACTATGCCGTAGAGCCTCCGGTGCAGTCCACTTGATAGGGAATTTCCCTCCTTCGAGATTGTGCGTCGCATCTCTTGCCAAGCCAAAGTCAGACACCTACACACACACAAACAAAACATGCACACACGCACAGCAGCAGCAGGACACAGATAACAAGCAGCAACACATTGATGGAACACCATTTTCTACGAGTTGCAAGATCCCACCGGAACCTCCCTTCCCAGAACCGTTACTGCTGAACACTACACCCCTGCCTGCCAGACACCAGGGTCGCCTCTCAACAAAGCACACACACAATCGATACTGCTCTGGCGATCCTAAAGCGCAGAGCTTTACGGCAGGCGGCATAAAATTACGGGCAAACCTGACAAACTATACCGGTTTGCAGCCTATTAGAGTTGAGCACACTTCTTAGGAAGGAGAGAAGATTAGTCATCTCACCTTTGCCTTGCCCTCGATTGACACCAGAACATTTCTGGCTGCTAAATCTCTACAAGGGGAAAACAGAGAGAGAAAGAGAGAGAGAGATCGAGAGAGAGAGAGAGAGAGAGAGAGAGAGAGAGAGAGAGAGAGAGAGAGCAAAAGAGCCCAGAGGAAGAAAGAGAAGAAGAAAAAGAACAAGGAACAGACGTGAGACACAGTGGGTACATTTCTGGCTGCTAAATCTCTACAAGGGGAAAACAGATGAATATGCATGCCACAGCAGCAGCATCAGAGCGCCAACACCACACTAAAGTGACCTTCGTCCTAAGGACGGATGCTATAACTCAGTATTCCGATAGATAGCCCACGCAAATCCACAAGCAGCCATTGAGGACATGTGTACGCACACCCACACCACACACACACCCACACACCCAAACCACACCACACACACACAAACAGGATAGCAAACCAGCAACTAGTGGCGGAGGCAGCAGCAGCATGTTTGCAGTACCAAACAGTTGAGCAAAGGAAGAGGATGCCAGGTGAGCCTGTACGAAACCAAAAGGAAACTCTGCCCACGGTAGAAAAGAACTCTACTCCCCCCCCCCCCCCCCCCCCCCCTACCAGCCAGTACTCAGAGACGGAGAAAAGCAATTCGAGTTCTTCGTCTTTCTGTGAGAACCGGACCTTTGGGATGATGAGAAGGCAACAATGCCTGTGTAATCGGCGAAGCAAAATATAAGCCAACAACAAGTTACCTACCTGTGTACGAGGTTTTTGGACTCCAGATATGCCATCCCCGACGCCACATCACTGGATAGGATAGAGGCAAAGCAACAGCAGCATCAGCATCACAGAACACAGATAGGCTGAATTTACACATGTCTGGTTTCACTACGAAAGCAGAACGATACAAAAAAAAGGGTAGCACGCCACAGTGACATGGCTGTCGTTGTGATTGTAGCCGCACCCCTACACACACCCACATTCCACAGACCCGGACACCCCTAATCTGGGCATAGCCTTCTACCAGGCACCTTTCTGACCCATATGAGCCGGCGCACGCGCGAACAAAGGGACGTTATCCGGCTGCATGTGATTTTTGAGAAAAACACATTTAAAGCGAATCAGCTGATTTCAAGCTGCCACGCTTGGAACGAACTTGAAACTGTGCGTCTTTCGGCGATACGTGACTTTTTTTAGGCGCTAATCCACTCTGTCTATTGGAGAGCCAGTATCCTACAGCTCCTGTAGAAGAAAACCCTGTCTAAATCGACCCACGTCACGCATCGGCGATCAAAGTTCGATCCACCGTGACACCTCCTCTGCATAAAATTGCACGCGCAAGCGGAAAGACAAAACTTGCTTTCACAGTTTCAGCGCAGTTGTCCTGCCGTCTCCGCTTTCTGCTAAGTCCTTTGGGTTGGCGCGTGTTACGTCACTACATATTAGTCACAAGAGTACACATATTATGACTTAGTCTACTGGTGACAGTAGTAGGATATCTGGAGAATGCGTACAGCTGGTCATGGTTCTTTTCACATTCCCTGTAATAATGAACGTCTTGTAAATCTACTGCTTGTCCATTGTGTTCGGACTGAGACTTTATCGATATGAATACATAACAAATGGCGACGAAGATGAAATGGATTATTTATTTTAGTGCCTGTTAGTGTAATGCTAGCAAGTTAGTTGTTCAAGACAACATGCCCAAGTCAAGCTTGGAACCGTTCGATGGCGGCGACTTTGAAGAGTATCTGGAACGTTGAGATTTTTTCTTACTGGCCAATCAAGATTGGCAACGTGGCTTCCATCCAACGCGACTAAAGATGAGAAGTTAGCTGCAGCGAAACGCCGTGCAGTTAGTATCTATGCTCTCGAAGGATGTGTACGCCACCTTCAAGTCTCTATGTCTGCTGAAATTACCATCGAACCTGACTTTCAAGGAAATGTCAGATTTGCTTACGAAATATTACAAAGTCAAAAAAAACAACTGCATCGTACCAGTTCCGGCAGTGTGTCCAATCTGCTGGGGAACGTGTCGTAGACTACTCCCACCATCTCAAACAAGCAGCAGTGCAGTGTGAGTTTAGCGAACGTCGCGATCGGGCTCTACAAGACCAGTTCATCGCTGGATTACGAGATTTAGAAATAAAGAAAAATTCTGACGTCTGCCCCTGATGTGATATGGCTGTTCACCATGAGTTACCGTAAGTGTTTTCACCGTCAACGAAGCGCTGAACTGTCTCCTGGCAGAAGATGGGGCTGACATTTTTGGTGAGGAAGAGGACCGCCAATGACATTTCGAATCAACCTGACGACGCGAACGACGGTGGCGATGACGAAGGCTAACACTTTCTTGAACAGCGAGTGAATGCCGACGCAGCAGGCTAGCTCCGCAGCAGCTTGAGCAACTACCGCTGCGCCGGCAGAGGATGATACTCTTTGTCAAAAACAAAACTGCGGATGTTCAAGAAATTGCTTATGGCAATTCGGCCCATCTGACATCGAGACGTCGATCCTGAACATGACAGAGATGGAGCCGTACGAGAATGAGCTGGTGGTCCTGGGCCTTCTGGAAGCTTTCTCTCATCCAGAAACAACTTTGGAGAGCGCAGAGAAGTGCAGGAGGGAGCGTTTTACTTACAAATTCAAAGGACTGACTGATTGTGTGGGCGCGTTCCGTCACGTATGCGTGCAGTCTGACAAGAGGCTGAGACGGTGCAAAAGCCACCTGGAGGAGAATGGGCTTGTGCTACTAGTGCAGTGCAATACAGCCAAACGGCCATACAATGACCTGGAGTTTGCTGTTGTGAAGAACTGCATGGAGTACATCACTGGACATACGGATGTGTTTGGGATTCCACATTCAGCACCACTCCGCGGCAGAGACGGTACACCACCAATCTTCCTTCCATCGTACAAGTGTGTACATGAAGACTACAGCGACTACTGGCACAAGGAGGATAAGAAGTCTGTATTCTGCTCCATCTGGCAACAGACAATGCCGCATATCAAGTTCATGTCCGCTCGCATGGAGCAGAAGATGACCGCCATACACTCAGTTGACTGACCATGTTCACTGGGCGCAGAGGGGGGGGGGGGGGAGAGAGAGAGAGAGAGAGAGAGAGAGAGAGAGAGAGAGAGAGAGAGAGAGAGTGAGAGAGAGAGAGAGAGAGAGAAAAAGAAAGAGACAGAGAGAGAGAGAGTGAGAGAGAGAGAGAGAGAGAGAAAGAGAGAGAGAAAGAGAGAGAGAGAGAGAGAGACAGACAGAGAGAGAGAGTGAGAGAGAGAGAGAGAGAGAGAGAGAGAGACAAACAGAGAAAGAGAGAGAGGGAGAGAGAGCTATCGGCAGAGAATCACAGATGCCGCTGCTGAGCTTCAGCAAGTGTCATCTATGTCTCCTGCTGATCGTCTGCCCCTAACAAAGTCTCACTACACCTTTGACTTTGATCAGAGCATCAGCTTGCCACACACGTACCCACCCCCCACACGCCGCCCCCCCCCCCCCCCACACACACGCACACACATACACACAACACATGGTAAAGCAGCGTACCGTGAGAACTCGGCTTGATCCTTCTGCCGGATGACCGAGCGACCTCTTGACCGCAGATAGTCTACAAGACAACCCTGCAAGCGGGGGAAACAAGCACAACCAAGGCACAGTCAAGGCACAGACATACTGCTGCTGAGCATGGCTTCAAGTGAGCTCTGACCACTTTACCTACATCAGCCTGTCTCCATACAACTTACAAGTTGACAATGGCGTGAAGCAGAACTCAGGTCTTACTCAGAATTTCAAGTCACCTGGCCAATCCTCAGAAAAATTTCACGGTACCCCCATGCACGGTTTTTCCTTTCATTCTGACAACACCCCATGAGCAGCTACATGTGAAGAGCTGAGATGCAAACCGGCTAAATCCATTTCATCACTTTCCGGATAATGGCTAAAAAAGGACTTATTTTACGTGCGGTTTCTATCTAAATCCATATTTTGGGATCCAGTTTTGAAATGGTTCTAGTCAGATTTCGGATTAGAAATTTTGCCTGCTGGTGCCCCTAGCCCTGTTGAGTACACTGAGCTGAAAATCCGATTTTCTCAAATTCAGCGCTTAGCGGGTTTCGCATTTCAGCTCTTCATGTACAGTAAAACCTGTCAAGGCAACCAACTGTCCTAAAAGACCACTGAAACCAGGACCAAGGGATGTTATTTCCAGTCAAATGGCCCTGCATACGGAGACCACCTGGTAACAGAGACCACGTTTTGAAGGTCCCTTGAGCAGTCGGCTTAGACAGATGTAACTGTATTGTAGTCAGCTATTCACTGTTTTCTGATGATCACTTAGTGCGTGAAAATTCGGAGCAAACACTTTTATCATTCTCTCATTCTTGTTGTTATTCTTCTGACTTCTTGTAGAGTGTACGTAACGTTACCTTCGCCAGGAACTCGGTGACAATGTAGATGGGCTGTCCGACGCCGCCGTCGCAGCACACGCCCAGGAGCTGGACCAGGTGGGGGTGTCGCAAGGCCGTCATCACCGATGCCTCCTTCAGGAACGCCTGCACAGCCTGCTTGTCCTTCAACGTCTTGATGGCCACCTTCATCCCTCTGAAGTCGCCGGCGAAAACCTCTGTGCCACAATGCACAACACAACAAACAAGGAGAGGAGAATGAGCGCCAGCAACGGAATGGGAAAGCAGCAACAGTGAAGCAGCAAATTGATTCATTGAAGTAACAACAGAGCTAGTATACACATTACCAACAGCAGCAGCCATAGGAGCAGCAGCAGGTGTAGCCACACCAACAACAGAAGAAACAGCAAAAGTATTCGCGGGAACAACAGGCAGCAATATAATTATAGCAGCAAGGGAAACAATCCTGCGAGACGTTTGTAATATCTTTCCAATGAAAAGCCAAGAATACACACAGAACAGGTGCCGTAGTGCACAGAGGGAATTTCGGCACACCTAACAAACATGGATTATGGTATCATTTTGTTCATTCGTATTATGCTATGGAATAAGATATTGTATGGTGAAGATAGATGTCCTAGTACACAGGTCTGTACCGAAGCCGTCCGAAAGTGCCACACCTTTCTATGGAAACAGTTTTTGGATACACTGCATGGCGCATGGAATCTTACGAAATCAATTCCAAAACAAAAACCAGCCACAATACAGTAACCGAAATTGAGGCAGAGTACGAATGTACCAACCTCCGAATTCGCCACCACCCAGCTTATCGCCCAGGACGAGATCTGATCGTGCGATGGCCCAGCCAGCTGTAAATAACCACACGCACACACACAGTTACAATGAGCAGCGGGTCTTGTCCTACTCAACATGTTACACAGAGTGAGAGAGAGAGAGAGAGAGAGAGAGAGAGAGAGAGAGAGAGAGAGAGAGAGAGAGAGAGAGAGAGAGAGAGAGAAAGACGCACATGGAAGTGATAATGTCAAACATGGCCCGCACTGAAAACACCACATCACCCTGTAGCTGTGTATTATACACAAGACAGGCCCATCAAGTCACAAATGGCGGCATGTTTTTTCCACGTCAGCAGAGATAATTCCAAACAGCCCCTATCTAAAAAAAACTGCTCGAAACTTGAGCGGATTCAGAACCAGCGCGAGGTATTCAGTGAAGCAAGGCACCAGGCACACACGACTCACTTTTCTTGAATTCTGATAGGTTGCTCTCGTATTCATACTGCCCTTGCTTATCAAGTGGCTTGCGAAGCCGCGTGCACAGACCGTCTGCATCGGCTTGATAATGCTACAGCCGCATAAAATCAAAACATGTGCAACAGCATGCATGAACATGCACTAGATAAGCCCTGCTTGGTTGAAAACATGTTGTTTGGTTGACAGCATGTCACCTAGTATAATGAGGGTCAGAACCAGGGACAACCCCCGTACAGTTCAAATGGGCTGGTGCAAGACCGGGGCTCTGCCAACCGTGGATGGTTGTAGTCAGGAGCACTGTTTTCAACACAGTGCGTCCACCACCTTGTAACATGCTGTCAACCAAACACCATGTACATGTATGTGTAATACTGGCCTTGACAATGCTGAGCACACACTATACCGGTACTCTGGATAGGGCAGTGTATGTGTGGAATGTACCCGGGACAGTCGGCAGTATAGTGTGCATTTGGTGTGTGTGTGTGTATTTGGTGTGTGTGTGTGTATTTGGTGTGTGTGTGTGTGTGTGTGTGTGTGTGTGTGTGTGTGTGTGTGTGTGTGTGTGTGTATCCCGGCTCGATCAACAGCTGCAGCATGTCAACAACCAGGAGCTGCGAAGACGCTGGGGTGATATGGCACTGCCATCTGATACCGTCAGACACCGCCGTCTGCAGTGGCTTGGGCATGTCGCCAGAATGCCAGATAACCGGCTTCCGAAGCTGATACTGTTTAGCTTCTTCTCAGATCCACGCCCAGCCTGTGGGCCACGACTGCGATGGAAAGACCTCGTCGCACGTGATCTTCGTTTCGGTGGCATAGTGAATTGGCTCACTTTGGCTCAGGATCGCCCAGCATGGCGCGAGGCAATTGCAAAGACTCCGGATGATCTCGTGGAGTGCAACAACAACAAAGTCACCTGCAAGGTTTGCAACCGATCATTCACTGCTCGTGGGATTCACCGTCACAAGTGCTCAGCTGTGCGGTCCTTACCTGTTGCCCAGCAGCCTGGGGCCCGTCACTGTGGAGTTTGTGACCGCTGGTTTCAAAGCGCTGGCGGTTTTGCAGTTCATCGTTGTGTGGAGCGTCAGACATCGGACGAAATACCAGCTGTTTCAACGAGATGCAGCCTGAACTTGGACTGCTGCCAGCACCATTGCTCGACCTGTGATCGCTGCATGAAGAGTCAGGCTGGTTTTAACCGCCATAATTGTACTCGAGGCAAACGACTGCGAAAGGACCAGAGGACTAATCTGCCCATTCAATGCAGCCTATGTAACGAACGATTCTCCCGCCCGCAGGACCTCACCCGCCACCGAAGACAGAAACACTAGCTATGTGTAGAACGGTCCCCTTTCATCTCAATTACTCTCCTTGTTTCTTTTCCTTTCTCGCTGTTGTCTCCCGCTTCTGGGAGCGACGTGGCCATTTTGTGGCAGTTGTACATAGTAGTACATAGTACATAGTTGTACATAGTAGTACATAGTAGTAGTGTGTGTGTGTGTGTGTGTGTGTGTGTGTGTGTGTGTGTGTGTGTGTGTGTGTGTGTGTGTGTGTGTGTGTGTGTGTGTGTGTGTGTGTGTGTGTGTGTGTGTGTGTGTGTGTGTGTGTGTGTGTGTGTGTGTGTGTGTGTGTGTGTGTGTGTGTGTGTGTGTGTGTGTGTGTGTGTGTGTGTGTGTGTGTGTGTGTGTGTGTGTGTGTGTGTGTGTGTGTGTGTGTGTGTGTGTGTGTGTGTGTGTGTGTGAATAGTGACGGTCAATTCTTCAGCCTTGCAAGCTGTTGAATGGTGCAATCCCAGCACAAGTTGCTATGGCTTCTGCCGTAGCATTGCTATCATCGCCTCCGGCGATGGGCGTCAAAGGTCAAGGTCAAGGTCAAAGGTGTGTGTGTGTGTGTGTGTGTGTGTGTGTGTGTGTGTGTGTGTGTGTGTGTGTGTGTGTGTGTGTGTGTGTGTGTGTGTGTGTGTGTGTGTGTGTGTGTGTGTGTGTGTGTGTGTGTGTGTGTGTGTGTGTGTGTGTGTGCAGGCGGAGAAGAGAGAGACAGAGAGAGGGGAGTGAGAGAGAGACGGAGAGAGTCAAGTTAAAAAAAAGAGAGTAAATTATCGTGTCCATTGCCGAGAGAACTCATAGAGAGATGGAGACGGAGAGAAAGAGAGAGAGATGAAGAAAGAAAGAGAGAGAGAGAGAGAGAGAGAGAGAGAGAGAGATGGATAGAAAGACGGGGAGATCCGTGCCATAGGTAGCTAAACCAGGACGACAATGGTCCATTATGGAGCTCCTCACCCACCGATCTCCTTCTGTCTAGCATCCCCTGACAAAGCATGACATACAGCAAACAATATGTTGTATACGTCACCAAGTATAGTGTACATACCTCTACGAGCTTGGTTAGGGTTTCAAAGTACTCCTCGTGATCAACAGTGAGCTGGTTGTTGCGACGCGTCACACGATAGTGTTCGACGTTACCCTCGAAACTAGGCAAGCACAGAGAGGAACAGGAAAACAGTCTAGCTGGTAAGACATGCACACAGAGACACCTTACGTTCAGCCCTTATTGAGATTAACAACCCATATGATACGAGTAGCAGTTTCATTTTTTCCGACCTGACGGGACCGCACGGCGCTTGCAGACACCAGCACGAATAGTCCACCAGCTACAGGTCGGGTCGGAAAAATGAACCTACTACAACTATTGGACGAAACAAAACAAAAAAGATGGCATTAACGAATTGACCAGCAGAGTCTGATAAATGCCCACGGCACCGTAGTGGGAAGAGAAACTTGTTTAGGAAATGTACTTTTCAACAGCTTGCACGGCTGAGGGATTCGCTATCCATCCAGCCCAGCCTACATCACTCTGTTCGAGAAGTCAAGTGCCATACATCAACTTCCATCTCGCCGCAACTCACCATACGCAGAGAGTGAAATCTCCCGGGTAGTTGACACTCTCCCGGATCAGGTAGAGACCATCCTTGCGCGGATGAAGCAACCGCTCTGCTTCCTCGCGGGAAATCTTTCCATGATACCACCTGACGCAGCACGTGAAAAAAACACACAACAAAAAAACAGACACGCCATACATGAACTTAGACCACAGTGCTAGCAAAACCGTTGTGGAAGACGTCCAATAGTTGGGTACCACGTTCTCTATCGAAGCATAACCTTGCGGAATCAATGAGCTTTGATCAGTACTGTAGTTGTTAGCCCACTGTACCAAGTCAACCATCGGGGCAGACCAGCTACAGATTCACACACAGCACACCCACGTATAGCAACAACGTGCGATGCATGTGTGTGTGTGTGTGTGTGTGTGTGTGTGTGTGTGTGTGTGAGTGTTTCTATTCGAAGTATACATACCTGTTAACCATGGACTGCTTCTGGCTAGATTAACTCGTGTGTAATCAATGGTGCTAGTGAAGCTTATATCAGATCCACTCTGATTTAGACACCCACACTAGTAGCAAGTATTACCTTCACTGGGGGCAGGGGTAACTGCAGTTGGATCCCAGGACGGATACCCTGATGCCGTCAATCCTTTTTCTGCACCTTGTCCTCACCCACTTACCGAGGTGTGGTGAGCCCATAAGTGGGATCATTTTCAAGTCCACCCAGAGTTTTGGGGATTTCAGGGGGCACGGTGTCGGCCGTTGGGCGGTTCAATAGCCAATTGAGTCATCTTTCCAAGATTCCTTTTGAGTCTCTCTCCCCTCTCCCAGGGAGACCCACGTGACCAGTTTTGGCAGTGAGCAACAAGTACAAGTGTGTGTGTGTGTGCGTGTGTGTGTGTTTATGTGTGTGCGTGTGTGTGTGTTTATGTGTGTTTATGTGTGTGTGTGTGTGTGTGTGTGTGTGTGTGTGTGTTTATGTGTGTGTGCTGCATGGTACACCGTGCACACGGGTAAGCCATGTATCTTGCGCACACGTACAGTGAACACACACACACAGTTCAAACAGATACAGCCATGCATGGAGGGAGTAACTCACGGCATTGCGTGTAGCTTGACCGCCGAGCGCTGCATGACATACGTCGTAGGGATCATGCCTTCCCTACTTAGGTTGTCTTGCCGCTTTGCTTTGTACCAGTTGGGATCCTTGCAGCAAAACACACATGTACAAACACACGTACAAACACACGTAAGAAGAGAACACATACAAACACAAACACGCACGCACACACACATGCACACACGTACACACACACATGCACACACACACACACACACGCACACCTCAGACCTCAGACATGCCCATCGCGGAAGCGATGATAGCGAACAGCTATGTTAGACATAGCAACTTGTGCTGGGATTACACCATTCAACAGCTTGCAAGGCTGATGAATTGACCGCCACTATTTTTAGCCTGGTATCCACCACACAGCTGTTTGAAGTGACTTTTTCTGGCCAGTGAATCCCTATTTTTCATTTTTTTTTCATTTTTTTTCTTTTTTCTTTTCACGCACACACACACACGCACACACACACACAAACAGTAGTCCACCACAAATTTACGAGACCGGTCATATTTGCCACAACCACTTTGGCGGTAGGGTCAGTAGACAGCATCAGGGAGAGACAAAACTACTGTATTTTCCTATTTTAAAATAAGAGTTCTATACTTACTCCAGTGTCTCATTCAGTAGCGATGTGTGTGTGTGTGTGTGTGTGTGTGTGTGTGTGTGTGTGTGTGTGTGTGTGTGTGTGTGTGTGTGTGTGTGTGTGTGTGTGTGTGCGTGTGAGAGTAAGAGAGAGAGAGAGAGAGAGAGAGAGAGAGAGAGAGAGAGAGAGAGAGAGAGAGAGAGAGAGAGAGAGAGAGAGAGAGAGAGAGAGAGAGAGAGAGAGAGAGAGAGAGAGGGAGGGAGGGAGGGAGGGAGGGAGAGAGAGAGAGAGAGAGAGAGAGAGAGAGAGAGAGAGAGAGAGAGAGAGAGAGAGAGAGAGAGAGAGTAAGTTACATTTATAAAGACAGGTAAGTCTAACAAATGAGGACTGAGACCTCTACAACAGGGTTTTTACGCCTGAAAGCAGGTGCATGATTTAACAAGCAGGTTGTCAGTCTAGATTTTATGCGCAGATGGAGAAAAAGCGCAGAATTTTTGTAATGAGATGAAAAGCAGAAATAATAAGAAATAATAAGAAAAGATGAAATGAAAGCCTGCTCACAACCCCGCCCAGCCTTGCGAACTGGGTATGGTGGATTAAGAACCCGGTTCAACGCTCGAGCAAGCGCTCTCCACTCAAGGTGTTCACAGCAACTGATAGGAACTCATATGGGGAAATTATAGAAAAGAAATAATAAGATAAAGAGAATAAATTTCAACGCACCTCGAGAGAGAGAGAAGAGAGAGAGAGAGAGAGAGAGAGAGAGAGAGAGAGAGAGAGAGAGAGAGAGAGAGAGAATTATACGATTGATGAATCTAGTTTCCAAGGTGAGTGAACCAGTTGTGGCGACGGCAATCGCGGGTTCGCGATCCAGGGATCATTCTACCGGTATCTCTTGAACCTACTTATTTGCGCGGCGATAAACGGTGTCTGATGTTTGACCCGCTTGGGCAAAATTTAATACCTGAGCTCAAACCCTCGTATTCGATCCAATTATACATGACTGTACAGTGATATGGATCCGATCTGCAGATCTGAGACCAATACAAAAATATAAAACGACAAAATATGAAGAAAAAAAACAGCAAAAAAATAGTCCTAGAAACTACACAAAATCTGTACTTCACACTGCCATTGGCTGATACAGTGGACATGTACCGCTTCAAACCAGTACAGATCGTTCACAAACAAAACTACTTCACGTGGATTGCTCACCTTGGACGCGGCTACAATGATGAGTATGTCTCCTTTCTGGAAGGGCAGATCCTGCCAGCACCGGTCAAGACACAACAGAGAAAACGGGGTGTGACAATGAGAGAGCGATATCGGTCAGCAAGTGAATTTAATTTATTATCGCCGCCCATGTCCAACTCACAAGAAGTTTTGCGAACTACAAAATTAGGAACCAAGCTACTAGTACTCAGTTCAAGTACTAGTACTTGGCTGCTGGATGGAGGATGTAATTTCGGGCGTTGTCCAATCAGTTGTTTCAAAGGGACAATAGTGAGTAGGAGATTCACAGCAGAGTCACAGTACAACTATTGAGCTTACATCGGTCGTGTCCCCGGCGAAGTTGAAGCGACCAACCACTTCTGTCCCGGGTGTCCACTGCCATCAAACACAACAGCAGAACAATTCCAAAATGTCAAGAGGCCGAAACTCAGGTTAGGCATGCACGAGCCATACAGCTGTTAGGCCGTTAGGGACCCTCTCCTGAAAATTCAACACAGCCATAAGGAAAGCGATCAACATGAACAAGGGAAGATTTTCGAACGCAGCAATGAGTGAGGTGAAAAGCAGAATACAGTGCACACTCATTCACACTTACTTTCTCCCTTCTGGATGCATCGGCAGCTGCCATCCTCGCCTTTGCGACAAGAATCGGTCTGGAATAAGCGGAATACGAGATATGGAAAGCATTCTCAGTACCAAACTATCTGCGCCGCCGGGGGCTGGGTGTAAGAAGCTACTGCCACACATGCTAACACGCCTCTACTTTCTAGCTCAAGAATTTTGACCAGAGCCACCAACAACACAGGACTCAAATTTTCAGGGCAATTCTGCTGTATCTTTCCAAGACCAGCGACGGCACAACACCATCCAAAAAATGCATGCTACCGTACAAACAACGCTACGGTGTGTTGCTTACCAACGCCAGGAATGAACGCGATGATCGAAATCACGCCACGACTCAACCAAGAAAGTGAGCAGCCCGATGCATCCAACTCGCTTCGGGTTGCAGATGGCGACCCAGGCCGAGTAGGAAACTGCAGCACTCGACTCCCAGCATGTACAGCACTCCTCACCAGTCCAACAGCCAGTGGCCGCGCCGCTTTTCGGCTGTTCTTGTCCTTGGACTTTTCGTGTGACGAAGGAATCCCAACTCAAGACCAAGGACCAAGCCACGCGATCCTCTCCTCTCAGCGAGGTTCTTTGCGTTCGAATATTGCCTTTTTCGATCAGAATCATATATTTCCCACGGTAAACCCGATGGTAAGTGGAAATGTGAATCTCCTGCTGACCTGAACAGCGTGCAGCGAGTTTCAGAAGAAGCAGTTTCAGAAGGTTCGGATCGTTTTAGAATGATTTTGTTTGGATTGGTCAAGCTTCACTCGGCCAGCTCAGCTGTTTCCAGACTCGACCTCGCGACTTGCGAGGTACTGACGCCCGCTTGGCGTCCTACCATCAATGAATATGATCATGACCAATGCGCTACCGCCGTACCGGTATACCACGCGTGCATATCGCGCATGTGGAGAGCTTGCCTAGACTACTCGTAGAGTGTACGACTCGTAGAGAGGAGAGTTTCCAAAAAATATAATTTCAAACTCGAAGAGCAAAGAGCGAGAACTAACTATTACTTGTACGGTAAGAAGTTACTTGTAAAGTTGTAGTAACGTGTTTTCAACCAAGCAAGGCTTATTTTGTAATACCTTGTAGTAAGTTGTATCAGTACCTTTTGAGTTACCGGTACTCTTCATCACGAATCAAAGCCTTTGGATTGAGCATTGTGGCAATGGAGTTGCCTATCGTTCAGCCTTTTTTATTCTTTTTGAGTAAAATGGGTGACGAGTTTGGCAGGATGGCAATAGCATGGCGCTGTTCTCTCGTCGCTTAGCAGTTAGCAGAATCTGGGGCCTCCATGCAATGCCGAAAAGCTCCCTGAAAGTGAGTAAAATAGCGTTTGGAGTTGTCAATCGAACAACACTACTCACTAGTGACTAGTGTCTGTACAATGTCATGTGATGTGAGTCCTAGCAAATGCCTTTTTATTATCTTGCTGTGATCGAGCAACCCTATTGTCCATGCAATGATTGTGTGAGTCGTACTAGCAAGCGTCTGTAACCAGGAGTACATATCTTGCTGTAACTATTTTAGTCTTTAGATCTTCCGGCCAGGTCTGGACTTTTTCATGTCCTGTTGAGAAGTGACCATATTAGGCAGTTTGGGCAATAGTGAACAGCTTCCAGTCAGGCTTGGTGTCAAACAAAGTCAACAGCAGCCAGGACCTTCTGTGTTGGTGTATGCGGCATTTTGTGCAAGTCTGGCACTTCACTGCACATGTGATTCACAAGCTGGCAGCCTTCGACAGCTCACAAGTCCATAGCCTAACGCTGCCTGTATCAGCCTATCTGTCCAGACCAGTCCAAGGTCCGTGCTTCACTCTCAGTAGCTGGAACTCATTTGGAAGGGGTCACGATGAAAGGGTCGCCGATCTCCCAAGCCTCGCCTCCACCGCTGCGGCTGCAATCATCAACTCGCGACACGATCAATCAAACTGATAATGCTATTATCAGAAATGCTGGCCGTAATGGTTTCATTGGGCTGTGAGGCGTGCATGCAGGGAGAGAGAAATGAATATGTGTAGCGACCCGTATACACATGTACATGCTGGCAATGTGCATACTTCACCTGTCACTGGATCGTAATACAGTGTAGTGGTGTTTGAGTGAAGGCTGATGTCAGCACTGATAGCCCAGGGAGGAGATATGGGACTGCCATGTCGCTATAAGGGCGCAGGTGTGTCTGTTTGGTCAATCCAGACCGATAGAAGTGCGAAAGTGTACAAGGGCACATTACAGCAGTAAATCAGATTTGTTAGTCCAGCACCCTCCCGCTTATCCTATTCTGCTCAACTTATTGTTACCGTTTCGGTTCCATATCCTTTTTCGGAACCCTCTTCAGAACCTGAGTCTGAACCTGGATAGGGGTGTTGAACCAAAACGTTTAAAACTATTAGTTGAGCAGAATGTAATGAATTTAACTTATGCAGAGTTATACCTCTGAGTGTACGTTATAGTGTACATAACAGTTTTCGTTATCTGCAAATAATCCAGCCTAGGCACCGTTCTTAAAAATTGGTGAACGTCTTCTAACCTGGCCGTTCTTTGGCGCCCGATAGTACTGCTTGTCATGGCTATGCTGTTGTACATGAGAAATGCGACCTCTTCTTTCACCGTTTTTTGTTGTCAACGTGTACAGGTCCCGAAAGGCACCGCAGCGGCGGCGATGGCATCAGCAACAGCTCCACCTACTTCAAAAACTAGTCCTGTTGGGCTGAACAAGAATGGTTGTATAGCTATCCAGATCCATGCTAAGCCAGGCGCAAAGATCAGCTCACTTGCAGGTACTTGGGGACTACGTTTCCTTCCGGGCTATGACGCGGGTATTTTCTTTAAAACAAAAAAAATGTGTGTGTGTGTGTGTGTGTGTGTGTGTGTGTGTGTATGGGGGGGGGGTGGATGTGCGCGTCTGCGTTTGTTTGCATGTACTAGTATGCGTGTGTGCGTGTGTGTGTGTGTGCGTGTGTGTGTGCATGCACGCATGCGTTGACTTGTTTCTGTGTATGGGTGCCTATATGCGTGCTTTTTGGCAGGGCTCAGCGACGACGGAGTAGCTGTTCACATTGGAGCGCCAGCACGAGATGGTGAAGCAAATGCAGAGCTGCTTCGTTTCCTTGGAGATGTCCTGGGCATTCGAAAGTCAATGCTGTCCTTAGATAAGGCAAGTCAAGTGTCGCTAAAAATTTAACGAGCTGGCATTTCCGAAAGTAGTCTTTCTATATATTTACTACGCGTGTAAAGCCTGACCCGTATAGGAATATGACCTGAATAGAAGCCGATTTTTTCCAAGCGCACCATGACACAGAATTACGGTTTGAATGGAAGCCGCGCTTCTTTTCGAGCCAAGATGTACACTGCAAAGTTCACATGAGCTTGTCTTAGTTGCATGCACCTTCCCTGCCTGTGTTATTACTATAACTTAGAACCTTTCAAGTTGGATAGTTGTTGGAGTGGACAGGATCGTACTATCAATAATGCCGGATGGCCCCTAAAAACAGGTGGTCTCTCATTGCAGTGGTCACTAAATGCAGGCATTGCTCTTGCTGTGTGTTTTGCATACGTGTGTTCTTCCTCGAAGGGATCAAAATCACGCTCGAAGGTTGCTGTGCTCGACAGCTGTGTGTCGTTGAGTGCCGACTCTGTGATGGAACGCCTTCGTGATGCAGCCGTGGAGTGAGTTGGTAACACTTCTGCAGGTGTGTTGACTCGTCTTATGAAGAAGAGATGTTGCGGCGGTGCCAGTCCATCTGCTGGAGTACGATGTCGGTGATTGTGAGAGGACACGTGTCCGCTTGACTCTCTCCATTTCTCCCCATCTCTCATGTACATGACATCATGCAGTGTTCAGTGCTGCCACTGCTGCGCCTATGAAAGACAAGGGCAATGTATAGCCCATGTGGCGCAGTGTTTGTGCCTTTACTCCGCAAGCAGTACTTGTTTTCATAAAGTCACGGTTTTAAAATGTTGCACTAACGTGTGTAATAAAGATGCATATGAATAACGATTGTCATGCATACTGATAAGGCTCTTCCTTTCTCTACGAGAATATTTGTGTGTATGAATGTCGGCGGACACTTGAAGTAAGGCATGTTCTGGAAAACGGAAAACTCTGCATACAGTGTGTGTGATAATAATTATGATAATTATGAGACCCCTTGCGACATTGTGCATATATGGATGTGTTGTCACGCAGTATGTAGCAAGCTGTGTGCATGACATCATCCCGTGTATGGAATCATACCGCCGTACATTGTGCAGCACAATGGGCATGAGATCGAGCACCATGTCCATGACGTGATTGACATCCGTAGCACTATGCACATGACATCATACATGTACATTGTCCATCACCATGTACATGTACATGCACATAATCATTGTTCATGACTTGTATATCTAATCTTCTGTCCCCGGGGAAAATTGCGATTCCGCGGCCGCGTTTCTTCCGCGTTTTTTGCGATTTTTTAACAGACCGCGTTTTCCGCGATTTTCCCGCGTTTTTTGAACTTTTTTGTTGCACTACACGTACACACAGTGCACTGTTCGGTCAGCAACGTCTCATCGTGGCGGCTTTTTACTCAAATAATGACGAGTGCTTACACCAGAGACTTGTAATCATTGTTCATGACTTGTATATCTAATCTTCTGTCCCCGGGGAAAATTGCGATTCCGCGGCCGCGTTTCTTCCGCGTTTTTTGCGATTTTTTAAGACCGCGTTTTCCGCGATTTTCCCGCGTTTTTTGAACTTTTTTGTTGCACTACACGTACACACAGTGCACTGTTCGGTCAGCAACGTCTCATCGTGGCGGCTTTTTACTCAAATAATGACGAGTGCTTACACCAGAGACTTGTTAAGCGGGATTCACAGAAGCTTTTTTGCGATGCGACACGCGATGCGACAGCCGCGAAACCGGGAAATCCCCAAATCGCAACCATCGCGGACCCCACGCAACTGCCGCAACAGGGCCATCGCAGGCCATCGCAGAAGTTGAGCTTGGCTCAACTTTTGCGATGCGATGCGATGCGACAAGCGATTTGGTGTACGATTTTGACCTTTTCTACAGCAAAGTTGTACAAAGGTGCAAGAGTTGCCTTGAAATTTTTACAAGTTGTGTCAAACGGCGCGAATATCATGGTGACGTACTCAAATCAGCAAAACTTTGTCGCATCGCTGACTTCTTCTGTGAATGGTATTTCGCGAGTTCGCATCGCACGCATCCATCGCAGATCAAAAAAAAATTGCGATTCCGCGGCCGCGTTTCTTCCGCGTTTTTTGCGATTTTTTAAGACCGCGTTTTCCGCGATTTTCCCGCGTTTTTTGAACTTTTTTGTTGCACTACACGTACACACAGTGCACTGTTCGGTCAGCAACGTCTCATCGTGGCGGCTTTTTACTCAAATAATGACGAGTGCTTACAGTCCATCCTCAAGCGTGCAAAAAACATATCTCTGCCACTAATCGAGACTTACACTGATTTTTGCGCTTTTGGGCCGAAATAAGTCTTGATGACGGCAAAAAATAATTGTCAACTGAATACGGAAGTGAACGAATTTGGTCGAAAGTGTCGAACCACCTTCATGACGAGCAACCGTTTGTGGCCACTGTTTGTGAACTTGGAGCTTGTTATGGTGTGTATCGGCAGGAATTTTTTTATGGCGATCAGGAAACGTTTTTCACATCGAAATCAGTGGTTACCCTTTGAAATTGAGATGTTCAAACAGCGAATTTTCTACGTCGAAATGAAGTTGGAGCACCATCGAGTTTGATTATTCCGATTTCCTTGGTGGGCTAAGGTAAGGGTAATTAACAGCTAGACATAAAAATCTCACCTGTTCACGCCCTGTATAATCCAACTTCGACCTTCAAAGTGGGCGTACTCAAGCAACATAAATCATACATGCCGTATACATAAACCTTTGAAGGGAGCATGAAAACAAGCAAACACATAGCTGTGTATACATGTACATTGTAGACCCTAGTTTGTGTTCCTCTGTGTGTCTCGGTGTGTCGTCAATGCTGTATTCGACAACCGTAAGCATAAGGAGAAAGTTGCCGCTGTACGCGCTCTTGTGTGTAGTATGTGTGCCGCGTTCAGTTGCTGTCTAGTATGAGATATCGGTACATGTAGCTGGGCTGGTGGTGCGTATTGCCTTGATGTGGATCACCTAACTCGTGGCCTTCTAAAGCCTGTCGAAACGCATGCCGTTTCAGATGTATGGTCTCGTGGTGTGTGTGTGTGTGTGTGTGTGTGTGTGTGTTGTGTGTGTGACTGTGTGTGTGACTGTGTGTGTGTGTGTGTGTGTGTGCGTGTGTGCATGTGTGCGTGTGTGTGTCAAAATGCATGCCGTTTCAGATTTATGGTCTCGTGGTGTGTGTCTGTGGTAGGAACCGGTGGATTCTGCTCGAAAAGGTGGCAGATTCTGCTCGAAAAGCAGTGAAATTAGCAGAACCATACAAACCTTATGGCGGGCAATTCCTCGAATTCTGCTCCATTTCTTTATCCACATACCAAACATGCATGAAACTTACCAGAAAAAGTACCGAATTCTGCCAATTTTCTGCCGGCAGAATCCGCCGGACCCTAGTCTGTGGGGGGGGGGGGGGGGTGCGCGTGTGTGCGCGCGCGTGTGTGTGTGTGTGTGTGTGTGTGTGTGTGTGTGTGTGTGTGTGTGTGTGTGAGAGAGTCTGTCGCGCTCACAATATCTCGTTTTCTGCTTATGAAGCTACATGTATAATTATGTATGTGTTATATGTAGGAGATTACAATGTAGAGGTGATTGTCTGCTTTGCGTTCCTCTCTGCTTGGCCTGCATTATCAATTTATCAGTACTGGTTTTTGCTCTTCACACGTACACGTACCCCCCCCCCCCCCCACCCCCGCACACAAACAAACACACACACACACACACACACACACACACACACACACACACACACGCGCGCACCCATGCTTATGTATACGGTTTCAGTTTGAAAAATGCAAAGTGTCCTGTACATGTGTGCGTCTGATGCATTCACACGAACTTCAACGGTCTATGATGCACGCGTCACTTCTCCTTTGACTCTGAGTTTGAGGAAAGAAAACCAAAGCATATCAATACCATTACATACATGTATACAAACTTTTAAAAGTGTGTGAATGTACAACGTACGTTTGTCTTGTTTATGCTGTGTGTCACTTTGCTCTGGGCATGGAAATTCTGTCGTATTTGTGAATTGTCGTTATATACGCAGTGGTTATTAGAGAAGTTGACTGTGTGTGAATGTACAAAGTACGTTTGTCTTGTTTATGCTGTATGTCACTTGCTCGGCCACCCGTGTTGCGTTCTATCTGTTTCGGCTATTGCTACTGCACTGTTCTAGCCAGAAATTATTGTTGATAGGGAAACCGAGTGCGAACCTGGCTAGGCTTTGTTGGTGAGGTACTCTCATATGTGCGTATCCGTGCTCGTTTGTATTCCTCCGACGGTGTGGCACGTGCGCGCACACACATGTGATGTATGCGAAGTGTATCCGGCATGTACGAACAATGTGTGTGCATCCGCGGCACGCATGTTTGACATGTTTGTGCTCCACGTGTGCATGTAGGATCTAAACGTGTGTAACGCAAGCGTGTGGGGCACGCCCATTACGTCTGCGGCACCGTGACATGGCCAGTATGTGATGTCCGACACGGGTGTGCAGGAGTGGCGCGTGGGCGTGTTCGCAGTGTGCACGTCTATACTCCAGCGTATTGTCCACTTTCCTGGTCCCAGGAGGGTTTTGGATCTGTGGAAAACACGTGAACTGAATACAGTGGAGTTAGTTTGAACTCTTGTGTGCTTTCTGTGCACAGGTTTATCTACGGAATTGAGTATGGTCAAGAAATGCGTCTGAAAAACCTGGAGCACCATCGATTTTGCCATAACCATTACTCGAATGTCCGAGAGCAGGGTCGAGGGCAACCACATTGTCGAAAATTACACCTGTTCACGCCCTCCTTTCAGGTTACTGGCTCGTTTTCGCCGACTGCTCTGAATCGTACGAAAAATTCAAATGTTCTCCGCCGAATGGCACCATCACAAAGTCTTTCGGATCATTTTCGATATGCACCTCGCGAACATACCACCTTCCTGCACTCATACACCACAAACAATGCATGCTCCATTCGACGAGGTGGGTGTCATGAGTGTTCTTTCACGTCAGTCGCCGAAAGTCATTTCAGGGTGAGAATCGTTCTCAAGAAAAAGATCGCAAAAATCAGTGTAAGTCTCGATCGAACGCTTGAGGATGGACTGTTACACCAGAGACTTGTAATCATTGTTCATGACTTGTATATCTAATCTTCTGTCCCCGGGGAAAATTGCGATTCCGCGGCCGCGTTTCTTCCGCGTTTTTTGCGATTTTTTAACAGACCGCGTTTTCCGCGATTTTCCCGCGTTTTTTTGAACTTTTTTGTTGCACTACACGTACACACAGTGCACTGTTCGGTCAGCAACGTCTCATCGTGGCGGCTTTTTACTCAAATAATGACGAGTGCTTACACCAGAGTCTAGCAGAGACTTGTAATCATTGTTCATGACTTGTATATCTAATCTTCTGTCCCCGGGGAAAATTGCGATTCCGCGGCCGCGTTTTTTCCGCGTTTTTTGCGATTTTTTAACAGACTGCGTTTTCCGCGATTTTCCCGCGTTTTTTTGAACTTTTTTGTTGCACTACACGTACACACAGTCAGTGCACTGTTCGGTCAGCAACGTCTCATCGTGGCGGCTTTTTACTCAAATAATGACGAGTGCTTACACCAGAGACTTGTAACTGATTGATTTCAGTATTATTTTCACTACATACTCACTGAAAATTGCCGCACATCAATATTATTCACCGCATATTTACCGCAAATTCACCGCAAATTATGCCATATTATGCCGCGTTTTTCCCCGCATTTTTTGCGATTTTTTCCGCAATTTTCCCCGGGGACAGAATCTTGCAGTTTCAAAATTTTATGTTGGACACAGTAGGCAGTTGGGTTCCTATGGGCAGTCTGGGGGCCAGCAACTGTACAATCATGTACAAAGTAGACACACTGTAGTTGGATGTAGTGCAAACCCATTAGAACAGGCAGTCTTGATGCCAGTTACTAAGTATAGTCTATAAACTCCAGTAAACAGTCTGATGACATGTATTTGTAGAGTGTAGTGCCTATTCAGCCTTTACAGAAACTTCAAAGTCTGAGTTCCAGCATGCAGTCTACCATGATCTACGGTCTACAAAGTCAAACACCATGAGCACTTCACTGAATGAAAAGAGTTTTCATGAGCTGAGAGCTCGTACTCTTGCAAATGATTACGGACGAAGCAGAAGAAGGTACTCAACGACCGCTTTCTGACACTCTTGCCTTGCCCCCGGGTTTCTGCTGCTCGCGCGCTAATTCATTCACCGTGGAAACGCAGAAAAATGGCGCCAGTCTTGAAGCTCAAGTAAAAAATCTGGAATAAATCCACGATATTCAAAACAGCAAAATGACCGTACCGCTGAGCTGAGCATGAGAGCTTTTACTGATGTTTGAAATGATTGTTCCTTTCCAGTCTGCCAATTATTTCTAGTTCATGAGGAGACTTCGTATGTAGCGGAGCATGCCCTGGTGAAGCGAGAAGTTGGTTACTGGAACGCCAAGATGTTTACTCCTCAAAGTGCGCCACGCCACCGCTCGGTGGCTCGCGCTGGATTCGCTTCGTCTCCCCTCGCCCGCTCACCAATGGTGTCCAGCTGGCGAGGTGGTGGTCCAGCTGCTGCCTCTGTTGCAGCTGCCTCACCAGCGAAGTAAGGACTTTCTCAGCTTTTAGCAGTGGCTCATCTAGTGTAGCTGGGATACCCTGTGCAGCATTCCACGCACACCCTTGGCACAAGGTTTGACGCAGGCTGGAGTGCTTCCATTTCTTTTTTGGAAATTTGAATTTTGTACCTAGCTGCGTATATCACGAAGCACATTTACATGTATACACACAGACTATTCGTGGAGCAAAATCCACAACCAACATGGAATGAGAGTTCCGACGGGGGATGTCATGATTCCAGAAATACCAGCAGATTCATGAACAAGGCAAGACTTGGTTGTACACCCAGATGTTGTGCCCAGCCCGAAATTTGGTGTCAGAAGAGACGTAGTTTGCAGTGTCAAGGCCATTCAGAGAGACAGAGGGACAGAGTGTGTGCGTGTGTGTGTGTGTGTGTGTACGTCCTCGTCCACCTACTGAGGTGTGGTGAGCCCATAAGTGGGATCATTTCCAAGTCCACCCAGAGTTTGGGGATTTCAGGAGGTGTCGGCCATTGGGTTGGGTCGGTCAATAGCCAATCGAGTCATCTTTCCAAGATTCCTTTTTGATCTCTCTCCCCTCTTCGGGGGAGACACGCGTGACGAGTCATGGCAGTGAGCAAGTACAAGTGTGTGTGTGTGTGTGTGTGTGTGTGTGTGTGTGTGTGTGTGTGTTGGGTGTATGGGTGCGCGTGCGTGTTCAGACTGAGTAACATGTACAGTGCTGCTCAATGACATCCAGTCCACGGAGAGAGTCGAGTTGGCGCCGTGCACGTTTTCACAGCCCAGTGTTCGCAGGTCTAGGGTTGCGCAACGCCCGGCGTGTACTTGAGAAACTCGACTGGATTTCATTGAGCAGTAGTGTATACAGGTGCGGTGGAGTGTGCGGGTGTTTAGAACAGGCAAGAGTGTGCACAAATTAAAA
>NC_088648.1:4399926-4402426 GCF_964019385.1 Sycon ciliatum | reverse complement strand
GGGATCCGGATAAAAGAGGACCGGATAAGCGAGGTCTGACTGTAGACCGAAGTGCCTGTAACTCCGGTGTCCGGATAACTGAGGCATGAGTGTACAATTAAACCTGTCAAGACTCCGATAGGACTAGCCACGCCTGTCCCAGGGTACAACAAATTGAACAGTCGTTCTAATATTTTTTTAACGTTTTCATGACTGCACGATTTGTTTGGTTCATTGCCATTTCACGGTTATTGTTGCCTTGACGATTATTCAAAGGGTATCACTTCCGCTAACATTACCCTGGATATGGGCACCACCTGTACATAGGGACCGGATTTTAACCCATTCCGGTTTTATGACGAGTATACTCGTCACGCAGACCCCATTGCGTCTGGGCAATGGCGAGTATACTCGCGCTATACTTTTTGTACAGTCCACGTACCGTAGGCACTGATAGATCACTGTACAAACAGCCATAACTCTGGAACGGATTATCGCATCGCCATGATCAATAGCGCATTGGAACGGTCTTGGAAAGGGCTTTCCAGAGGTGTTTTCGGTGTGGCGATAGCTCAACAAATAATCAAGCGGCGATAAATTGAATGCGCGATTTCGATCTGAACATTTTTCTTACTTCCTGTCTGGGTTTTTTTTGCGAATTTCAAGTCATTCAAGGGGATTCCCAATGACGTGTCAAAGGCAACATGACGTATGAGTACATCGTTTGAATCGCTTGAATCTCACGAGTTCGATGCAGTTTGAATCGTAGTTCTACGTTGAGTATGAGCCCCACACCGAAGGAAATAGTTGTGCGTGGTCATGATGCCAAACTGGAGCACGATAGGGACACTGTTGGCGAGGCTAGGGGCGTTCTTGATGTGCTGTATGCTCTGAAAACACGTGGAAGATGGCGAGCATGAAAGGAGCTTTCCAGTAAGCCATCAATTGTGAAAATACGTTGAGAAACAAAAATGTTGTGACAATTTGTTTGTTGCTATCTCCACAATTAAATTGATCCATTGAATTTCAGTGCCCAGACGTAGTAAATGCACTGTGACCCTGAAAGGGTTTAGGGCCCCCCTGAGCGATTGGTTTAGTCAGGTTTCGACGATTATTACGTCCTCTTCAGAATAATGGTGATGAGGAGAGATGAGGGAGAGCTCTGTAATCGTAGGTGATGAAATCATACAGTTGGTGCGATGGTTGTGGAAGGAGCGAAACTAGAGCATGAGAAAAAGCGCAAGTAGGAGTTCTAACATATGTAGCACCAATAGTTGCGTGAAGTAGACACAAGAACATTGAGAAGCAATTACACCAAGCTGAATGCATGTATTGAGAAGGCCGGATACAGCTTCTTTTAAGAAGTAACAGCAAGAATTGACAAAACTCACGCATACATCACCTACATTAACCGTCCTCTACCTTATCCCGTCATCATTGTCATTCTGCATTTTGCACTGCTGGGTGTTTGCCGATGGCAAATTTTAATGTGTTTAGTGCTTGCCCCCTTGTTGTCTGTGCTCTCTTTGCCACCATTGCGTGTTGTCTGCCACAGGGCTCTCGTCCTCTCCGGCCCATCGGTCTCCCGTCGAGCACTGCCCCGTACGGTCCTGCTCAAGTCTGCATTTTCTCCACCAGTTCACCGTCGTCTGGGGATGGTACGTGTTTTAAGTATCTGCTGCATGCACACACACATGCGCGCGCACACACACACACGCACACACACACACACACACACACACACACACACACACACACACACGCGCACACCATGTACCATGTATACGCCCGTCGCAAGGGAAGCACGCAAATCTGCAAATGCACTGGATGTGCACCCACAGATTTTCTCTTTATAGCAACGATAGTGGATCTGATTCTGATTGAAACAGATCGAGACAAGCGCCAGATAACTGTCTAATCCACACAACTGGCGAAGTCATGTGAATCGACCCCCCCCCCCCCCCCGATGCACACCTGGTCTACACGACACAGAGTACATCGGAATAGGACACACACACACACACACCATTGATCATTTGACGCCCATCGCCGGAGGCGATGATAGCGAATGCTACAGCAGAAGCCATAGCAGCTTGTGCTGGGATTGCACCATTCAACAGCTTGCAAGGCTGAAGAATTGACCGCCACTATTCAGCCTGGTCTACACCGCACAGCTATGAAGTGGCTTTTTCTGGCCAGTGAATCCCTACTTTTTGGTCTTTTTCATTTTTTTCACGCACGCACATCACAAAGCGGAAGTCTGCCAAGGAGCAGTTATATACACTAATAATAGGTGTCAGGACGTCGAATGTCTCAGTACTCTTGTCAGTTGTGTGCCTAGTTATTGCACTTTCTGATTGTATATAGTATCCAGTTACAGTGATGGAGAGTTACTCTTAACTCGTATCCTTATGTCCTTTTCCTTTCTACATTTGTTTATGGCTCAACATCCGAGTTTCACATTGTCACCTAGATAGCCAGTGTGGTGTGATTGTTTTAGAGTAATGACCATCCAGCACTG
>NC_088648.1:4347426-4394926 GCF_964019385.1 Sycon ciliatum | reverse complement strand
AACTCTTCAGCTTCAAAACATGTGCAAACACTAAGCGATTTACTTTCCTTTGACACGGACAGCGCTGTTGTGATTTTTGGGATGTTGCTTTTGTTGAAGTTGCCAACAAGTGTTCCAGTTAGTCATGTGCCTGGCAGGCTTGGGGGATTGAATCGAACAAACATGACAAGCACGGTGGGAAATAAAGTTCGATCACGGCTCCAAAAAGAAAGAAAAAACTCCTGTGTTGCTCAGCCGTGAGCCTTGTCAACAGTGCGGAAATCAGAGCATTTCTTCATGTGTAGCCACTATTCACCACACGTGTAAGAAAGTCATCACTGGCGTGTCAAGGTGTGATTTGTAAATCAACAACTGTTGTGCCTGTGTGTGTTGCTGTGTTTAGTCGGCTTCTCCATGCAAGAGGGCAGCCAGGAGAAAGTTCTTCTTGCACGCCAAATCACGCTCTCAAGCCTCGACGTAAGTTTGTTGTGGCTGGGTGCTGGCGCCGGATAGTGGTGTCGGATAGTGGTGTCTGGTGTGGGATGGGGTGGTGTGGGGTGCTAGCATCGGGCGGTTATGCCGGTTGATGGCAGTAGCGGTGGTGGTTGGTCTTGTTGTAATCACGGCCGTTGATTATGGCACTTCTGCTAGCTACTGTGCGGCCTTTGCTGTTGTCACTGCTGCTGCTGCTGTTTCTGTTGTGGCTTCTGCTGCGATTGTTGGTGTTATTGTAGCTGCCGGTAGTGGTGTTCGTCGGATTCTTATGAGCTGACCGATCCGGCTCGGTAGTGATGACATTGAACATGCCTTGTGGTTATAGTTTCACCTAACAAAACTACTACTGGGCCCACGGCCACCCTTCTTTGGTGAAAGTGTGTGTGTACTGTGGAAGCACGCTAAAACTGGGTTCAAGTAGAGAGATACGAAAGTCCGGTTGTCTTAGCTCTGGCCTGCCTGTGACATCACATTTCCAAGCCCTACGGTATGATCCTGGTGATGCTGGTGTGAAGTGGTACAATGTGGTATTTACCAGCTGGTGTGTCTTTTTGTTCTTGTTGTTGCTGCTGCTGCTGCTGCTGATGATGATGATGATGATGCTGCTGATGCTGCTGCTGTTGCTGCTACTGATATTGCTCACATTGCTGATGGTGATGCTCCTGCTGTTTCTGCTGCTGCTCCTCCTGTTGCTGCTGCTGCTGGTGGTGTTGCTGTTGCTCACAGGCACTGCGTTGTCTATCATCATGGAGGCCACGGCTGGTGCGGCTGGCCACGGCGGGAGCGTTTGATGTCACCCTCCTGTCAGCATTCGCAGGTACGTTGCCGACATTCGTCTCGTCCACCCATTGATTCCTATAGGTCATAGAAGTACATGCAAATTTGCCCACATACGGGTTGTTTGCCTTCTATAGCCCTTCCGCATGCATATCTTGCCTTCCTGCTGTCTTCGGTAGACAAGAATTTGGACTGCGTTCGCCCTCCCAATACCAGCAACCTGATGAAAATGATGTCACTGAAATGTAAACGTCCATCTACATGTACATGTACTTCTATCCGTGGCCTCCATGATGATAGACAACGCAGTGCCTGTGAGCAACAGCAACACCACCAGCAGCAGCAGCAACAGGAGGAGCAGCAGCAGAATCAGGTTGCTGGTATTGGGAGGGCGAACGCAGTCCAAATTCTTGTCTACCGAAGACAGCAGGAAGGCAAGATATGCATGCGGAAGGGCTATAGAAGGCAAACAACCCGTATGTGGGCAAATTTGTATCCGTGATGTCCGTTGAAACTTGAAACCATCTATTGTAAGACGTTCGGATCTGTGTCTTTATGTCATTCCGTTCCCGTGTGCAATAATGTTTTCCGTTGAGCGGGAATTTTTAATTACCACACTGCACTGAACTAAGATGTTGAGACATTGGGGGTCTGGCTGAGGAGTCCGAAATTCCCAATGTGCACTCGTAGCGTACTCGTTTGCCACTCACTCTATGAATGGATAAGCATGTCGTGTGGTCCGTTATTGTGTGTTTTTTTGTGCCATTTTCCTGGTGCAGATCGCCATGTGGATGTCAACAGCACAAACGGAAAGGCTGTTAATGCCGTCCAGCCTCTCTTCGACCTAGATTTGGCAGCAGGTCAGTGTTCATCTCGGGTATGTGTCTGTGTGTGTGCGTCTGTGTGCATGTGTGTGTGTGAGCGTGTGTGTGTGAGCATGTGTGTGTGTGTGAGCGTGTGTGTGAGCGTGTGTGAGCATGTGTGTGAGCGTGTGTGTGTGTGAGTGTGTGTGTGTGAGCGTGAGCGTGTGTGTGAGCGTGTGTGTGAGCGTGTGTGTGAACGTGTGTGTGAGCGTGTGTATGAGCATGTGTATGAGCATGTGTGTGAGCGTCTGTGTGAGCGCCTGTGTGAGCGTGTGAGTGACCGTGTGTGTGTGTGTGTGTGTGTGTGTGTGTCAAGTGTGTGTGTGTGTGTGTGCGTGTGCGTGCATGCGCGCGCTTGTGCGTGCTTGAGTGTGGGTCTTTTCTGTTTATAGTGTTTAACCTAGTTCTTTTTTTGTTTGTTTGTTTGATGATGTTTCTGTCCAGTGGATGGTGGTGATTCTCGGCTGCTTGTTGTTCTTGTCGATCGCAGTTGTCTGCCCAGTCCAGAGGCCACAGCCAGGTGAGGTGATAGACGTTTTGTGTGTTTGTGTGTTTTGTATGCTTGGTTGTGTGTGTGTGTGTGTGCATGCGTGTTTGTGTGTGTGTGTGTGTGTGTGTGTTGGGGGGGGGGGGAGGGGGGGGGGGGGCTGTTCTTTTTTTCTGCTGAGGATTGCACCAAGCGGTAGACTCTGAGTGCGTGTGTCTTTTTGTGTGTGTGTTTTTTCCTGTGTTGCTGTTGACAGTGCTCGGACGGTTGCCGAAAGCTCCTCATCGGTAAGGTTTCATTGCCTGCCACTTGTTCATTTTCTGTTGCTGCTGCTGTTGCCACTGCTGCTGCCACTGTTCCTGTTCTTACTGTTATTTGCTGTTGTTGTTGCTGCTGCCACTGCTGCTTCTGCTGCTGCTATAGCGGCGTTCATGTGACAACTGTGCAGTGTGTTATCCGACTCCTGTAGTGTTCTACGCAGAGCGATGTGTTGACACTGCCCTGGAATTTGTTGTTAACACTGGCACATGTGTCATGGCCAGGGTTATTCTGAGTGACGTTACTTCAAGACAGTACAGGGAATTCTGTCTCTGGACTGTCTTATATTAGCCATCTTTGTATCTTCTCCTTTATCCGTGGTGATGTCCTCCTGGGTGAACATTTGGAAACAATCACTGTACGTGGTGTACCCAAGGACTGTTCGTGTGTTGCGGATTGGAGGTGAAGTGAAAAAAGTAACTTCAGTTTGGAAATGTGTGTTTTATGTTCCTGCTTTCTGCTTGTCGCTGCGGCCATTGTTGTGGTCATGCAGGCATCGTCAGGCACTGTGGTGTCCGTACCGCCGAGCAGTGAGCTGTCTCGTAACGCCGTCGCCAGCAGCAGCTTTGCCACTGGCGGCGGCAGTGCTGGCGTTAGCGGTGGCGGCGGCGGTGGAGATCGCTACATGCAGCTGCGTAGCGCCTTCCTGACCTTCTGCCAGTCTGAGAGCCAGGTAAGCATCAACACGTTACTGTAAACTGCCAAATGTTTGCGATGTATTATCATGTCAAGGTTCTAGCCAGGTCAATATAGTAGGGGGGGGGGGGGGGGGGGGCGGGCATGGGAAAAAGTTACCCCATGACCCATTTTTTCCATTGTCCAAAATTGTCTTGCCATGCGAAATGTAACATACAGAGTGAACCCCGGCTTCACTCCTCACAAATGTGCCTTTATGAACCCTTAGTAGTGACTATCGACTGTATTTTCGTTGAATGGCGTGAAAAAACACAAAAATCGGAAAATAAGTAGGGGGCGGCACTTTTTCACAGGGGGGCGCACAAACGGAGTAGGGGGCGCTGCGCCCCCCTACCCCCCTTTGGCTAGAACCCTGCATGTTTGTGCAGGAGAGATGCGAAGTTGCACACTCTTGTTCATCTACTCTTGATAACATTAATCAACATATTCTCACTGTCTTGTTCAGACGTGCCACCTGATCATAGCTAGGAATCTGGATCGTTTTGATTCCATGTCTTTCACATTCTCTTAGTTTCATGTACGTTTTGAGTGGTGAAAGCCACTACCTGGAGCTGGACAGTCGACCATGAGAAAAGTATTGTATTGTAAAGTGGTTGCATGGTGTTGAAGATGGTGTCGTTATTCACGAGTTGTTGTTACACCCGAGGTTATTATTCTGCGCCTTTAGCTGTACGTAGAAATTTGTGGGTATGTGTAATGTATGTCAGCTGTATGTTGTGCCGTTCGTGTTTATAGCACCATGATCCGCAAAGTACTTGTGTGTTTTACTGACCCACTGTGTCTTTCATCTGTTCCTTCTCTCTCTCTCTCTCTCTCTCTCTCTCTCTCTCTCTCTCTCTCTCTCTCTCTCTCTCTCTCTCTCTCTCCACACTCACACACTCACAACAGAATCAATGCAAGGCGGCATGCCAGTGTCTGTTCCCGACCGTCACGGCAGAGCTGGATCGTGCTCTGATACAGCTCAGCTGTGAGCTCATCAATGATCGTGGTGTTAACGATCCAAGATGGGCCGAGCGCACCGCGATGACAGCAAGTATGTCCGGTGCTGCTTTTCTGCCGTTGCTGGCACCACTGAAACCCAGTGACGTGTTTACCAGTTCACACACGTTTGTGTATTTACTCACATGTGAATGCAGTATGCCCTGATGTCCCTTATCTCCAGTGTCTAGTCTATTTTGGGTTGCTATGTTGGGTGTTTCATTGTGTGCGTATGTGTGTGCGTGCGCACGTGTGTGTGTGTCTGTCTGCCTGTTTGCCCGTCTGTATACTGACTGACGGCTGTGGTGCTGTGTATTTGTTGCTAGATCCGCTGTCCACGGCATCATTGCTCTCGGCTCAGCAGGACTTGAACAACACACAGAATGTCCACGACATGTTCTTGCAGTTTGTCATTGCCATGGAGTGGTGGGACAAGGTTTGTAACTCTGTATGTGTGTGTGTGAACGTGTGTGTGTGTGTGTACGTGTGTGTGTGTGTACGTATGTGTGTGTGTGTGTGTGTGTGTGTCCCATACGGTGCGATGGTGTGTACAGTTGATTTCGTAAAGTTTCTGCTGAACAACTCACTGGAATATTGTGGAAATTGCCCATTCGACGACGCACAATAGCCTTGCACGTAGTGGCAGTCACCCTTTTTTTGCCACTCTTCAAACCAATGTCAGCAAGCACTGCTCAACTGTAGAAATCTGGATTTTGCTGAGCCTATGCTTCACCGTCGCTACTCTGAGTTTCATGCTTACGCAATCATCAGGCAACATGAGGATGCTACTGGCCATGCGGGTATCAATAGCATCGTTATGTTGCCTGATGATTGCGTCAGCATAGAGTGGCGACAAACTTGCCCTGTCCATTGTTGATCCGTGTAGTTATTGCAATACGCTCTACCTCCGCCGTGTTGAGCACTGTCAGTACACTGGGTGCATCCTCTGGTGACTCTGAGTGTGTATGTGTGTGTGTGTGTGTGTGTGTGTGTGTGTGTGTGTGTGTGTGTGTGCATATGTTGTGTGTCTCTGTAGCTGGGCGTTGTTGCCAACGGTGACCAGCTGGTTGCCACGGAGCTAGTACTCGGCGAGCACAGTGAGAAAGTAGCAGCGGCCGCAGCTCTCGTGTCTCACCACTGCAAGTGAGTGTTGTCTGCTGCTGGGTTGTATTTCTGTGTAGTCAGTTATAGGCGATTCAGACTACGGCCAAAATCACATCTGAACTTGAGTTTCCATGGTGATGCAGTCGTGTTTCAAATGATTCTTCACAATCGCTGATCGAACATGTCTGAATCGTAGAAACGTGGGCACAGTTGGCCGTAGTCTGAATAGCCTATTAGTCCATAACTCTCTCTCTCCCCCCCCCCCCCCCCCCCAGAATGTGCAACTGCCGAAGAACGAACAGGCTAGAATTTCACCAAGCGCAGCATGTCGTTATATACATAGTGACACCACTGTGTATAGACTGTACATGAAAATAAAAGGGCCTAGATTGCGAGGCTGCCCCCCCCCCCCCCCCCCCTCCAGTTCTTCAGCACCCGATGGTACTTTACTCGCTATAGGCGAGTAGTGCAACTGATCTCTCACTGGCTGCTGCCTGGTTGTGCTCTGCTCTGCGACTGGTAGTGGATCTGGTCTTCTAACGGGTTGCTGTTGATTACTGGTGGTGTTGCTGCTGCTGTGTGTGTGTGTGTGTGTGTGTGTGTGTGTGTGTTCGTGTGTGTGTGTGTGTGTGTGTGTTCGTGTGTTCGTGTGTCTGCGTGCTGTTGATCGTTTGCAGGCACCCGGGAGTCTTAGACCAGGCCGTGGAGCATGCACTGTCTCAACGCGAGAGTGCCGGCTCGGCTACCACGTCACCACATCACAAGTTTTACCACCAGGTACTGCTACTGTCCAGGGGCTGATAGGTGTGCAGTTGTTGATATGGTGGTGGTGGGGGAGGGTAGTAGGGTCGGGTGTCAGGCTAGTGTAGAGAGACGCACGGTCGGGCACGGGCTTGTCACTGACCACCAATTTACCTGTCTAGAAAAGTAGAAACACGCACGCGCGCGTTGTTGTCTAAGCACCACTTAACCCTTTGCATGCTGGGCCCCTTTCTCCGATTTCTCCTGGTGGAGTTTGACCGCACAGCTCCAAATGAAATTTATTCTCATTTCAGTTCACCTTGATGGATTTTCATCATCCTGGGCTTGTTGGAAAGGTCAGGACTAAGAGAAAACCCCTGATCACCATGTTAGTGGTCAGCTCTTTTACCGACAGTAGTACCTACCACCGACGTCCCTGACTGAATTTCTATTTCTGCTGTTGTCGCCGCCACCTTGCAGGTGGAGCACATCTCTGACATCATCGCCTCGCTGGTAGAGTGTCTACGTCAGCAGCTGGCTGCCTCCGTTTCGTCGGCGGGCGGCAGCAACTCTGCGGAGCAAGACACGGAGCTCTTCCTGACGACAAACACCATCGTAGAGGTTAGTGTGTTATGGTCATTCACGAGTGTCTACCGTATGTTCGTAAGTGTGTTCTAGTCGTGCGCGAGTGCCTGTGTTTGATGTTTGATGTCGGAGCACCTGCGGTGAAGTTCGGATGCAGTAAAACCTCACTAAGAAGCAACCCTTCGAAACCAGTTGCTCTCTTTGTAGTTATTCTCGGGCACTGCTCTAACCTCCTGGGCTGAACATTCCTTTGAGCACGATTTGACGGTATTCTCGAAGTAGTGCGGGTACTGTAGTGCTCAGCGCACACATCATGATACCAAGTAGCTCCTGTAGTGCATATCTGATATCACATCATGATACCAAGTAGCTCCTGTAGTGCATATCTGATATGTGCTACAGTAGCGTATGAAAACTTGGGGTGAAACGGTCGTGATACTGTTTTTTTGGTGGCTCACTTTCCCCTCTCTACTCCTGTCCATCTATTTTTCTCTCTCTCTCTCTCTCTCTCTCTCTCTCTCTCTCTCTCTCTCTCTCTCTCTCTCTCTCTCATCTCTCTCTCTCTCTCTCTCTCTCTCTCTCTCTCTCTCTCTCTCTACTGTACTTACTACCCATGCAGGCGTTCCTATCCTCAGCCCACCAGCAGAGGGTGAAGACATACGTAGTGTTTTCCCCCAGTGTGTTACAGCGTGGTAACCAGTCTGAATACTTACCATGGACAGGTAGGTACCATGCAACTAGCCAACACCAATACCAATACCAACCACTGAACTAGTCCACACCAACATTAACACCAACAACTAGCCTGTGCCAATACCAACAATAACTATCCCACACCAACACCAACAACTACCAATAATTTACTGTAAAGCAAGACTCTTTCCTACACTTGTTTGCAATTCCGTTGATCACCGAGCAGCTGCAGAGAGTGCTCAATGTCAAAGACAGAGCTTAGTACATAGCAGACTCAGCGGAGGACGTTCAGGTTTGTTGTAGCTCAGAGTTTCATGCCGCGAGGCAATAATCACACAGCTGATGTGGAACTTGGTGAATCTTGGTGTTTCAATGAACCTGAACATCCTTTGCTGAGTCTGCTATGTTCTGACGCTTCTTTATATTCATGCATTTCACGATGTTGTTGCACACTAGAATCACGGTCAACACATTGGCGACGTGTTGCGCGTGCACTTGACTTTTCTGTCTTTTTTTCAAGTAAACTTTCCGTTGTGGTTTGGAAGGAAATATTTAGCATTCACAGACATGTCTGAACTCATCAGCCCTAGATGTTGTCTTTTCAATGCAAGTGTCTTGTCCAAGACCAGTGTGCGTGCATGGTTACATACACATACATATACCCGGAAATATGTATAATACATACAAAGGAGTCCACAAAGGACGAAACAGTTCTGTCCGCAGCTTCAGTACATGCAATCATACATGTGTGTGTTTTATTTCCGCATGGTTTGCAGCATCGTCTGGTAATGCAGGTGCCCGTGCCTCTCTTCTTCGACTGGTAGGTGATAGAGTTTGTCTGTTTGTGCATGTTTGCGCGCGACTTTGTAAGTGTACAAGCCTGTTAGGATGGATGCACATGCATGCATATGCCGTATTGTGTCTTTTCTCGCAATTTGCTTTCCCTTTGTTTACTGTTCGTATCAATATGCCGTATTCCCTGCCCCTCGGTAGCGCCCAGTACAGTACCTGACTAGGTTGTATTGGGAATCTGCGATTTTGTCTGTGTGTACACCACTGTCTGTGTGTCTGTGCGTCTGAACCTGCATGTATCCGTGTCCATGTTGTGTCCTTATGTGCGTGCATGCGCATATGTTTGCCTCTGTGTGTGCGTGCGTGTGTATCCATGTCTGTTCGTGCATGTTGTATGTTTGCGTGCGTGTGTGTGTGTGTGTGTGTGTGTATGTGTGTGTGTGTGTATGTATGTACAAATGTGTGTGTGTGTGTATGTATGTATGTATGTGTGTGTGTGTGTGTATTCTATACATGTATGCATGTAGTTTACACTGGTTGTGGAGAGGGCTATTCCGGCTGCAAGTCGCTCAGCTGTAAGTCCAGTCATGTAGTGTCTCGCTGTCACTCTATATCCGTACGGCTAGTAGCTGTGCCAATCTTGTTACTTAGTTGTTAGGTCTCATCAGCAGACCTCGGAGTGATTCGTGCCGGACTGATCGCATTGAAATCTAGTGCAAAACAAAGAATTTAGAATTGGCTCAAGTCAACGTGTCAAAGTCATTCTAATTCGGTGAATGCAGCAAACTTTGTGCCAAGGCTGAAACCATCTTGGCTTCATCTTTTCACGCTGTTAGGAAACTGTTCTGGAACTCGCCTGCCTCTCTCTCTCTCTCTTCTCTCTCTCTCTCTCTCTCTCTCTCTCTCTCTCTCTCTCTCTCTCTCTCTCTCTCTCTCTCTCTCTCTCTCTCTCTCTTTCTCTCTCGTTTTCTCTCTCTCTCTCACTCACTCACTCTCACACTCTCTCACTCTCTCTCACTCACTCTTTCTCTCTCACTCTCTCTCTCTCTCTCTCTCTCTCTCTCTCTCTCTCTCTCTCTCTCTCTCTCTCTCTCTCTCTCTCTCTCTAACTCTCTCTCTCTTTCTATGCTGCTGCAACAGTTACTGCTATTTCCACCAATATGGGCGTCCGTGTGGGTGTTTTCATTGTCGTTGAGGCTTTGCTTATACTCTGTATGTGTACATATGGCTGTATGTCGGTCCAGGTGCAACAGGATCTCTTCGCCCAGCTGAGTCGACTGGCCGACAACATCCTGGACGGATTCCGCATTCAGTTGCTCTCAGCTAAGTAAGACCAGCATGCCAATGTCACTGCTGTTGTTGTCAACTTGGGGGGGGGGGGGGGGTCCGTAGGTGTACCGTATTTCCTGGAACGTTAGCCGCACTTCGAAACGCTTTAAGAAAAAAAACTCGAAACTCGCCTCTGCGGCTTAGACTCTGAATGCTGGATGTGGTTCGACCAGCGCTGCAGCGTTCCATGGATATGGTGCATGTATGGTGTGCAGAGGGGTGCGGCTAACACACTCCGGAAAATACAGTAATGAGTGATTTTGTAAGTTTTTGTTACACAAACCAACCTCAGCCAAAGGGCTATGTGTACAAGTGTGTGCACGTGTATGTGTGAACATGTTTGTTCTTGTGTTTGTCTTTTGTAGGTCAGTGAATGTCAGCGCAGCACGTTTAGAGGAGCTGCAAGGTGATATGGAAAGTGCAAGGCGACAGATAATACAGCCATTCCGTGAGTTTTGTTCAATGTGTTGCTCTTGTACATCTGTACGTTTATGTGTGTGTGTGTGTGTGTGTGTGTGTGTGTGTGTGTGTGTGTGTGTGTGTGTGTGTGTGTGTGTGTGTGTGTGTGTGTGTGTGTGTGTGTGTGTGTGTGTGTGTGTGTGTGTGTGTGTGTGTGTGTGTGTGTGTGTGTGTGTGTGTGTGTGTGTGTGTGTGTGTGTGTGTGTGTGTGTGTGTGTGTGTGTGTGTGTGTGTGTGTGTGTTACAAATACTCATCAGAGTTTGCTGTTCAAGATTCACATGCTGTTCATTCCAATTACCCACATTCTCGTTCGAAGCATGCTTCGCCTCCTTACACCCCAGGCCCCGATAGCATGGAGGAGTTTGAATGTGGCTTGTTTGTGCTTATCTATAGTGGACCATGGCCAGCGTGAAACAGCTCGTCAGCTAGCAGAGCGCTACGGTGATTTTGCAGCACTCATCTCCCTGGATGAGTCATCGTCGGGCAGCGGTGGTGGAGGTGACGACCATCTGATGTCCTATATGTGCAAGTTTGCTGAGCAGGTGAGTGACGTGTGAGCAGCTTACTGTATGCAGTACCAGGGCTTGTGAGCAGGCTAGGGGATTGCACAGGTATTGTCGTCTTGGCCTGCTAGTAAGCGTGGGGAGTCTGGGGACCTCACGCGCCTATGCCGTGTGTGCGTGTCTGTGTGTGCGTGTGTGTGCATGTGTGTGTGTGTGTGCTTGTATCTTTTGTTTCTGTGCAGGGATTTGCTGAATACGTGTTCAAGTACTATCTAGATCAAGGTGAGTGTGTGTGTGTGTGTGTGCGTTTCTTACTCACTGTACAGTAGAACCACGATTACCGTACGCGCTCGAATACAAGCCCCCCCCCCCCCCCCCCTCGAATAGAGCCCGTCTGTCAGAGGGAATCAAAATAATAAAGCTCCGTCTCGTATAAAAGCCCGGGGCTATAGTCGAGCGCGCAAAGTCCGTACGATGCAGTGCAGTACATGAACCGTGTACGGTATGCAAGTGCAACATGGTGCACTTATTGCACCCAAACTGCAGTCATGGATACCTACTGCACATTGAGGAGCTCTCAGTGAGCGAAACAGCTGTCTGTAGGATATGCAACATCTATCCAAGAATGAACTTCCTCGCTATGGTGTGGTGAATGTGGGCCAAGAGCACAGTGTGGAGACGTGGACACTTTCTAAAAAGATATCACTGTACAATATTTTTGGAAGCGTGTTTTTATTGACCGCATAAAATAATGATTCAAAGAAAGAAACGCACTCAAGCATTGCACCCGGGAGGCAAAAATGAACTCAATCCCTAGCCTAGGCTCAACACTGTACAATAGGCTTATCTGTTTCACAAGGACATTTCGGTGGGCTTATACGTGGGCATGGGCTTATACGCCGACACCATGTTGTGCTATTGTAAAGTATCAAGGAAGTGAGAAGTACACTGCTGAAAACCACTGTGCAAACAAAAACAACCGATGATTGTGCTGAAATGTACGAAAAAAAACTATAATGTGCTGTACTACATACATGGTATGGCCAAGAGTCCATAATTTATGGACTCTTGGTATGACCTAGGCCCATGGGCTTGTACGATGAAGCTTTGTGATGTTCGAACAAACCCTGGGCTTATACGCGGGATTCTACGGTATGTGTGCTGTACACGTATGCATTACTGTCCAGTGTACATGTCACATTGTTTGGAAAACTGACAGTAGTACCAAGCAACCAGGTGTTATACTGGTGTGAAACTGGTGTAAAACTGGTGTGAAAATCGTGTGAAAGTCGTGTGAAAGTCGTGTGAAACTGATGGGAAACTGATGGGAAACTCGTGTGAAGCTGGTGTGAAAGTCGTGTGAAGCTGGTGTGAAACTGTATGAAACTAGTGTGACCGCGGTGTACCACCCAGCCAGTTGTCACCCACCCCCTGCATCGACAAAGCGCAAGCTGGTGGCAGCGTGAGATTGAGAATGATGATGCTGTGGCGGGCTGTGACTGTGAACAGTAATCACCTGTGGTGGGAGTGTGTGTGTGTACGCTGAACAGGCATTGACTGGACAGTTATCACCTGTGCTGGGTGTGTGTGTGTGTGTGTGTGTGTACGCTGAGCGTGCTTTAGCGCAGTTTTCCCGCCGCTTCTATCAGTATAAAAAAGCTGCAGTGGAATTCTTGACTTCATTCAGCAAGTTCACTGTTGTAACTGAGGATGTCCAAGATTGCCTGATGCGTCCAGCCCAGATGAATGCCCTCCGCTATGTAGCAAAGATGCTGCTGTGTTGTTCTCCAGGATTCACCTGGTTGGACTAAGTGGAGATGAAGGTAGGATCCGGTTTCACTAATAACTGAACTTTGGCGTGTGTCTGTGTGTGTCTGTGTGTGTCTGTGTGTGTGTGTGTGTGTGTGTGTGTGTTCTTTGTTTGTTTTCAGGCAAACTCGCCAAGTTGCTCAGCCAACCCGCAGCTCTGCATCAGAAACTAACGGCGTTCCTGGAGCCACACACGAAGCTGAAATGGCTTCACTGCTTGGGACAAGGAGACTTCAATACCGTACGTATGATGTGTCTTGGGTTTTAGGTCCGTTGGCCTTACAATCCCTGTCCTTTCCTCCTCCCCTACCTGGTAGCATGAGAATTTTAAATTTTATCTGCGGATCGGGTTCCCTTATTTTCTCGTTACGACCTGTCCTCTTAGCATGCAACTGGCGCTGACAGACGTTCTCTTCCTTTATGGGTCTACACCTAGACCTAGAATGATGCGAGGGTGTCCTTTCATTTCACATCTCGTCTGGCTTTGGCTGTATTACTAAACTGGGATCATATTTGACATATATCTGGCAGATGGAAATGTTTAGGGCAACAGGATTTTCATGAAAGTAGTCAGTGCTTTGCATATCTTATCTGGCTTTGACGGTCTTCTAAAGTGCTGTTTGTACACACAAAAATTCTATGAAAGAAATCCTCACTGGAAAGCTTCCTGATTCGCAAAACTAAAATGCATATGATAGGTGGGGTTGATTGAAATACAAAATATAAATTCTGCAAAAAGTGTAGTGTCCCAGTTCATTCTCTCTTTTTTTGACTTTTTGTTCCATGTTCTTGTTTTCTCCCCAGGCTTACTCAACACTCCGTGATTTGGCCGATGACGAGACGGTATACCTGTCCAAGAAGAAGGTACGGAAACATTTCTGCAGGGCACCCGTCCAAGGGGTCTGTGAAAATCTGTGCTGTATAGCTGGGGTGCTCTACTATGTCCAAGGTCCTGGTCAAAATGACTGGTGTAGGATTTGCATTGTTACTTTGCGGACTATTTGAAAAGTTTGTAAAGAAGGGTCGTGAAACTAATAGGTCTGCATACTTTGCATGTCCACAGTATGCAGTGGAGAGGGAGAGGAAGCTGTGTTGCAACATCGAGTTTCTCGTTATAATCGGGAGCGCTCTTAGTGCAGTGGAGTGTCGGCTTACGTTGAGTCCATAGTATGTGCTATCTCTGGAGTATTTCGTACTGAAAGGTATAGCTGTATTTCTCTCTGTTCTTTGTGATTGTGACCAGTTAATGTTGGTTATTGATATTGTAGACTGTATGTAGACAGGAGAGGTTCCACCGCTGGAAACTGCTGCTTGCTTCAGGGTCTGAGTATGCAGCTTGGCTCTGTCATGGTATGCGTGTGTGTGCGTGTGTGTACGTGTGTGTGTGTATCTGTGTGTGTGCACGCTTGGTTGTCTTGTTACAGACGCTGCTATCTCTGTCCAAGCTATCCTACCTGGCCAGTGACCATGGCGATGATGGAGACGCCGAGACTATCACTGTTGACCCGAACGATCACATTTTCATGGGTAAGGAAGGCAACAACAAACCTATCGATGTTCACCCCTTAGGGCGCATTCAGACTACCGATAAAAAGTGACTAATTGGGAAGTTTCCAAGTTGATCACGTGACGTTACTGGCACGTTACCGGCGGAAAAGTTATATTGCCGCGGCTGCTGCGGTAGTAAAACGTTTCCGGCAATAAAATGCTCAGGCTGGGAAAAGGGGTGCCGCGGTGAGAGCTGCAAAACTTATGTACCGGTGACGTTAGTCATCGGTAGTGCCAATGTCCTTCACGGTTTGACGGGATTCACGGTAGTCTGAACGCGCCCTTATCGGACATTGGTCGTGAGACCTACCACTTCACCCTCACCGTTTATGGTGCTGCATCTGCCACCCTGGTATAATCAGGCATGGCAATGGCCTGGCACGAGTGAAACTTTTCTCTAAACACCTGGTTGTGTTTCTCAGCATCGTAAGCCGGTGAAACGCGGATGTGCAAACTTTAACATAAGTAGAACAAATGATGCCAACATAATACCATATTATAGACAGTGTTTATATTCCCATAAACACCGGAGGATGCACCCAGTGTGCTGACAGTGCTCAACACCATGGCGGAGGCAGAGCGTAATACAGAACAGAACAACAAGGACAATCAAGGCTTGTTTGCTGCGACTTCAAATTCATGCTCTCGCAATCATCAGGCAACATCTGTATTCCCATAAACACTACGACATCGGTGTTTATTCTATACTTATATGTGCTCAAAGCTACAAAGTCCTGATTGGAGGTTACGAATAACTACTTCGAAGTACAATAGCAACAGGGGTGCAACTGCAATGGTGAAAAAGTGATTGCTTTGTCGCAATGGTGTGAAAGCAGTAACTTCTACGTCCTCTTGAAACTACCTCACGATGCCTCGGAAAGGCACAGGAATCTCACTTTTTTCGGTTTCTTTCTTTAGTTCTGCAAATTTTCACGATTCAAACTGCACTGCAAAGCTGAGATCCACATGCTTCCGCTGGTGTCCATTGTGCATGTGCTGTGCCGAAGGGAAATCCACTGGCACGCAACAGAATACTAGTGCATGAACAAAAGCATTCATGATCGCTCAGTGCCGTGAATTCCGTGTTCACTCCATCGCCGCTCCGTCAATCTTTCTCCTATCGCGAAGAACTTTATATCGCTGGAAAGCTGAGCTCAATGCCTTTCCAACGGTGTATCGATTGTCCCAATAGAAGTTGCGAGTTTGTACACTGATCTATGCACTGCGATGTACTGCGCCAATCTCATGACGTCTATGGATGTCATTAGTCGTTTGGCGTACAGCACGCATGACGTCTATAGACGTCATTAGCACCGAAAGGGTTAAAACTCCTTTCTTCGAAACGCCTCTTTGTGCGAACTGTACTTTCTTTTGTAAGGAAATATAGCTCTTCACTTCTGCAACTCTGAAACGATCGTCTCTTCACTGCGAATAGCTTTGCATTCCACCCAGTGTTCTGGCCTGGCCCATCATCGCCAGAGTGAAAATATGAATAACAAAGGAAGACCCAGTGCATACGTACGTATGGACCTACACTGTTGTGAATTCCAGCAGAAATCCAAGAGAGCTCGATACCGGGAAGGTAGAGCCGTGACACACTAGTCAGAACAACAGATGACTTGATCCTACATGTATGGTGACAACATACAAATACTGTGAAGACTTGCTGTGACTTGCTGTGAATTGCATTGCTGTGAAGAGTAGGAAGTACTTTACATACCGGTAACTCCAAGAATGCGGAACCAAGAGCATACCCTTGATAAATTCAGCCCCTGGAAGGACAGCATGGCCTTTGAATTGTTGCTTAGCTACGTACGTATGCTGGTTCTCCTGCAGCTTGCTAGCAGCATCCAGCGGCTGAGCTTGCAGCATTGTACTTTGTAGATTGATTCACTGTGATGTGTAAGTAGTCTCACCAGCATCCGTGGCACTCTGACGTGAACTGCTATCTGACGTTTTTCGCTCTAAACCCTCCGCCTCACTGAGGGACGGACCATCACTATGCTTACTACTGATGTAAGGCCTGCCCTAAGTCTCAGTCCAAACTACCTGCCGTCACTTGCACCTTGCCAGGATTCTCTTATTGACGGTGGCTAACTTAGAGCTAATCACCGTAACAATGTGTGTAAGTGTAGAAGAGCACAGAGGAAATAGCGTGACAAAGCTTCATCTTACTGTTTGCCTCCAGTGCTGGGGACCAAGACACAGTCAGGGTTGTTTGCCGACGCTCAATGATGGCAAAGTCCTGTGGTTCTGTTGGAACTGGAAGCTACAGCTCCAGTGGGTGGGCTCAGGCAAGTACGCTGCGTGCTCGTCCCAGGAAAGGATCTTTTTTCCCTTGTCGCGCCATTCGGCGGGCTGAGCCGTCGTTGCTGTCCCAGCGGGTGCTGCTGTCGTTCCGACTGCTGGTCCAGGTACATGAGAGAGAGATGAGTCAAAGTCAAAAACTACGAAGTCTAAGTATAATCGAGACATCCCAAAATGACTGTGATCACATATTCAGTAAAACAACGACTAGGAGCGGGTGTGCGTGGAAACGGCGAAGAAGAGTATTCTAGATCAAATGACAAATCAACATGTACATTATGTGGCATCCAGTCTGATAACGGGGAGCCGCAAAACCAAGCAGCGTATCGGATTAGTGAATGATGATATAGACAAGAAGCAATGGATTAGACAGTTCCAAGCTATAGCTATAGATGCAGTGGCGACAGCTGGCTGAGAGTGAAACAAGAATGATGAAGGAGGAAGCGACATGGAAGATGAGAGTACAGTAGATCATTGCGTATAGTGGAAGCAGTAGAGCGATACATACTGCTCCTAGGTCTTTCAGCAACATTTCGAGTAACGTCCTTTGGCACACGCTGCACAGGATATTTTTTACTGTGGCAATTTCGAATTGCAATTTGTCAGTCTCACCTTTCAAGTTGTTGATCTGAGCCTGCGATTCAGCCTTCTGAGCTTGCGATTCAGCCTTCAAGTTGTCGATCTCAGCCTTCTGAGCTCGCAATTCACCCCACACAGCCTCGAAGTCCCCAGTCTTCTTCCGTTTCGATGGCGGCTCGATACTGCTGTCGCTATCGTCGCTATCGTATGCATCCAATAGATCCATGTGTGATTATCGGTAAAGACTACAGCAAACAAAATCCTGCGGCAGTGGAGAGCATCTTTTATCCCTTCTTCTCGTGGCCGCCATTTTGACACTCGGCCGCGGTGCCACGCATGCCTCGCACGTACGTAGGTACATCCAGCATCTACAGCTAGCGCTAACGGACAGCTTTTATCGAAGCGCGCAGCATAGCATGTCGGACCAGCACACCAGTGCAGCCATGCATAAGTGTTTCTCATCGATCACATCCCACGCAAAAGCTCGATTGTACAGCTACAATGTAGCTAACTGCTAAGTGCTGGCCAACAGAAGCCTTGGTAGACACCAGGAGACGCGTATACGGTATGGTGCCCTCTCTTGGGGAGCAAAATCGTCTATTTTGCGCTGTACATTCTTTTTATTTAGCCATTTGTTCGCGAGGGCCATTTGGCTTGAGCAGATTTTTCTGCTGGGTGCTTTTCCTTCTCTTTATGTGGGACCCCCACGGACGGCGAGGGGGATTGGCCGCCCTCTGGGGCTCCTTTTTGCTTGTTGTTCCACCGCTTTGTGTACGTGAGGTCGAGTTTGCGTACCTGAAATTTTGCCAATTCTTTATTTACGCAAGGACCATTTGGCTTGAGATTTCTGCTCGAAGAGCTGAACAAGGACTGGCGGCAGGGCTCGGGGCGGCTCCCAATAAATTAGTGCATTCACCCCCCCCCCCCCCCCCCCTGCTGCTTCACTTGTAAAAAAAATGTACGACTCCCCGGCCTGGTACATGTACATGGTACGCAGTTCTTGAAGTGCATGGACACGTACATGGCGCATGGCCTGCATGCTGGTCACCCTGGCCTGTTGGAACTGGAAGCTGGTATTCTTCTTCATAGTCGTCTCGTACCTGGTTTTTGCCTCAAACCAAAGCTCCAGAAGTCGCCGCTCCAGTGCTACTAGAGAGGTTTCGCACGGCGGGCAACATGAGAAGGCCGGCCGGCCGCGGGGTTGTTCACGTGCGTGACGCGTGTGAAAATATAGCTTTTGAAGCAACCTGGTACCTGCGCACTCAACGCACTGATCGAGCTATTGAAAATTCCATCTAGACGCAAGAATTCGTAATGAGTCCGTTCCACGCGCGGCGGGTTGCCATGATTACTTGCTCACTGCAGCTACAGGGACTGACTGAGAAATAGTTCGTTCAAGAAACACGTCTCAGCCGATTGTAGAATCTGAAAATCTATTTGACCGCTTCCACTTCGTCGACCTCTTACTAAAACCTTTCGGGGCACATGTCGGATTGAGTTTCCAATGTACACAATATTGTGTTGCTCTTGCTGTTGGTGGTATGGTCGCCGTCATTGTGGTCATCTTTGTATTGTGTGTATCTCGCTGTATGCACTGTGCAGGCATGTGTAACAACCAAGAACTGATTGCTCTGCAGGAGTCCATGCCAGAACACATCAGAGAGGTGAACAACACTCTACTGTATAACGTGATGTAATAGTGAAATTTCAGTGTCAGGGACCTGCCAGGCTTCAGGTGTAATGTAGAATTAGGTGACCAACATTCCCTGCACGTGCAGTGCATACTCTAGTGCCATTTAGGTGTTATCTAGATTTAGGTGCCTGGTTTCTCTACTGAAATTACCGAAATTGAAGTTACACCGAAAATAACGTGTTGCGCAGTATCCTGACTAAGAGCTTATGTCACATACCGTTAGTCCAGGGGTGGATCCAGAGATCTCTACAGGGGGATTCCAGTATAGCCACAACTGAATAGCTGATACATGTACATGGACATGCATATGGTTGCCAGTAGTACATTTACGAAATTTAGGGGATTCCCCGGAACCCCGGACCCCCACACACCCTTGGACCCGTCCCTGCATACTAGTAGGATAACCAACATTAGAACACAGATCCAGATCTTCAGCAATGGGAATGATAATGATTTGAAGACTCCGCATATATCCAGGGGAATACTTTTATCTCGGATGGTGAGCCAATATAGTTATGATGAAGAAAGGAAAACCCGCCGAATGTCTCAGTACTCCTTGTCAGTTTTGTGCCATTTTGTCGCACTCGCTGACTGTATAAGATCTGGTTACGTTGGTGGACAGTTTGTCATAACTCGTAACATTTTGTCCTTTTCCTTTCTTCATCAATACTTTTATAATTCTCTTTGTTGACTTGCTTCTTCTTGGCTTGCTGATGGCTTTCTCCACCCTCCCGTGAAAACAATAAGCAGCACGTACACAGCACAAGTAATGCATTGTTTCCTAGTTCTCTCTGTCGCTGGACTTGGACAAACGTTTGGGCTGGCATAAGTTATAGCGTTACATTCACTGGATGCGACCACTTGCTGGTGAGCTGATCTACTCACCTCGCACCGCTTTAGGAGCTGCATCTGCACCTTGATCCTCAAAGGGCAGTGGTGTCCTACGGATGCGGAAAACTCGGCGTCTAGACGCGAACCGTGACATTGTTTTGTTTTATCCCTGTGGCGGTGTGTAGGATGCTGAGCCAACTATTAACCCCTGTGCTGATAGCGTAGAACGACTGCTTCAATGTACATGTTGGGATGAGGCTGCAGTCCACATGCACCTCGTGTTCTCATGTGTGTTAGGGTTTGTGTGTGTCTCCCCTGTCCTAGAATCTGCAACTGGACTTCGGTACGATGCGGCCGTTGCTGCCCAGCGAACTGATCGATGTAAGTACATTGCTAATTTCTATGTACAGGTACTGAATCTCCGGATAGCTAGCTGTTTCCACCTTGGTTTGGTCTCATCAGCGAAGCTCAGAGTTATGTATGTATACAGACCACTACTGATATAACCAACACTATTGTGCAGGAGAAGAGTTCTTTATAGCCAAAGTTTGTTATAACAGAAATGTACTTACACTGTAGGTTCAAACTGGGATTTGAACAATGGGTCACTATAATTATCACGAAATTCGGTATATGCGAGTTCGTTGTAGGTTGAGTTGACCGATACTGAGCCAATAAATATTATCAAAATAGAAGAAATTACATGGAAACGAGTGTTATCGCACTTTCTGACTGCTTATTATCTTGTTACAGTCGTGGATACTCGTGTCCATGCGATTTCTTCTATTTTTTATTTTAATTATGTATTTGCCACTTCTTCACTCTGAAAACCTATCAGTCTCGTAGCCTATGCCGTTCTCATATTCATGTACTACAGTCTATGCACACATGTATACTATACATGTATTGATATGCTGTGATTTGTGAAATTCTAGCTTGTTCCTTCCTTGGCGCTATGCTCCACGGCGCCCGGCACTGCTGTATCCTCGTATCCAAGTCTGTACCCTGGAGGAGCTAATAAAACAGTGGAACAATGAGCAAGGTTGTGGTGTTCTTGCTCGGCATTACATGCACATTGTGTAGTTACTACCATGAAACCTGTATAAGGCGACCGCTCAAGGGACCTTCGAATATGATCGCTGTGTACAGGTGGTCTCCTGATGCAGGATCCTTTGACTGGAAATAACACCCCTTGGTCCTATTCGGTGTGGTCCTCCGAGGCAGGTGGTCGCCTTGACAGGTTGTACTGTAGTATTCGTACACATGCTGCAATCATCAGATATATGGGTCATGTTGTGCGATGCTGCCGTGTTCTCATGCCAGGCATTGATCGGTGATGGCAACGCGGAAGCCGAGCCTGAAGACTTCTTGCGTGCGTTGGATGTTCTACGCTTGCTGAACCCGGTAAGGAAAACTCATTGTTCCACTGTTGGCAATAGACATATGTACATGTATGTTGGTGTCGCAGTGCTGCTGTTGCTGCTGCTGCTGCTGTTGTTTCTGCTGCTGCTGTTGTTGCTGCTGTTGCCGCTGCTGCTGTTGCTGCTTTTGCCGGTGTGGCTGGAGAGCGTATGTGGTGGGGGAGTTTGGACTGAATAATGCTGAACAGGCAGACAGCTGCTGAGTTCGTTGGTGATGTTCTCGATCTAGTCAGCCACAGGGTAGCTTTTTTGTCGTGTGCCCTGTAACACCAGTACCTGTCCCCGGCTTGTAGCCAAAGCGACATAGAGTTGCGCTGCTGAACCCTCCTTCAAGGTTTGCCCCCCCCCCCCCCCTCCTCTAGATGTATTGAGCCGCGGTGCGAGCAATGCATGACTTGACTTCCGGCCAGCATATGATCATCCCTGTTTCCCCTATGCATGCTGCCCTGTTTCCCCTATGCATGCTGCCCTGTTTCCCCTATGCATGCTGCATTACGTGATTGTAAAGACTAGGCTACTATGCTAGTCCGTTGCTGCAGTTCAGTAGAAATGACAGTAGAACCATGGTGTACTCTATGTGTGCAGTAGTGCACATTTACACACACTAACCCAGCCACAACTTCTTCAACTTCAAGCGGGCTACAAGCCTGAATCGTCCGCACCCTTCTAACTGTATTTTTTGCTACCGCTGTGGTGGACGTGCGCGCGCGTGTACATGTTCGCGTGTATGTATACTGTTTTGTGTTATTTAGAGCGATGAGGAGCGTCTGACGACATGCTGTGTCATCTGGGGCCAAGCATTGCTCAAGGAGCAGGCATTGTGAGTACTGACTACTCTACAATAGCGGATATAGGAGCCTGTTGTGAATACAAGTCTGGTTTTCTAGATGGTCGCTCGGCACATGAGCCTGCTTTTAGTGTTGACACACAAGTCACGAACTTTAAAGCCGTGCACTGGTGATAAGTCGTGCACTGACACTGATTTCTACAGGGAAAGGCTGGCTCTAACACATGTTGGCATTGCGGGTATGTGTGTTGTTGCTGCTCCTACTTTGCATACCTGGTTTGCATACCTGGTTTGCATCCCTGGTTTGCATAGCTGGTTTGCATACCTGGTTTGCACACCTGCAGCAGCTGCTATAACTGCTGGTAGTGTGACTAGTACAGTTGTAACTGTTATGAGAGCGGCTGCAGTAACTTACCATTCTCTACTGCATTTGTGACATTGTACAGTGCACAGTAAAACCTGTGTTTGCCTGACCCTGTAGCAAGAGGAATCATGTATTGACCGGACAAATGTGTATGAACCAAACTGGCCCCAGTGCTGTGGATCGAACATGCATCCCTGGGTCAAGCGGAATTCTGTCATATCCACTGCACCAAGGGCGTCCGGGTAGGGCAGGTTTTACTGTACTGTTTTCGTCAGCTGTGTTGGTGTGTATGCGTGATGACTTATCCCGTATCCTGTGTCGTCCTTTCTCTGTCACCACTTTCAGCTGGCAGAGTGTGGATGAATCTGAACAGCAGGACAGCGTGGCAAAGACCGTCTTCTGCCGTACTGTCCGCGCTATGGTGGAGAGGGGTATGTATGTGTGTGTGTGGGTGTGTAGAATTGTACATTATGCTTATGTATAGGGATACTGAGAAGAAGGACACACTTCAGGCTCTTGAACTGTTCTTGTGTATAGTAACTGTAGTTTAGCGTTGGCTGCATAGTAAGTCCTTTCTCCTTGGTGGCAGTGTGTGCTTTGAGATGAGTATTGCCGGCTGGCCGAAAGTAGATCAGCCATTTTTTGGTGGCGCTTTCGGGTGGCTTATAATTTTGTGTGTGTGTGTGTGTGTGTGTGTGTGTGTGTGTGTGTGTGTGTTCGCAGGTGATATAGCCGCGGCAGCGTTCCTACCCGAGCCGGCATTGCTACTGGAGTCTGAGCTACTAGCTCCGTTACAACTGCACAGCCGACCAGCCGTGTGCTTCTGGCTACAGGCAGCGTATGATCATGTCATTAACGGCGACCAGGTACAGCAATGATCCTACGATAGAGGGCGCCTGCACGCCTTGAGGAGCTGCTGGCTGAATTTCTGCCTCTAGCTCTCTGCTGTGCGTGAGTTGTTGCGGCACTTTCCTACCGCCGTACGTGCATCGCGTGTGGTGTTAACCACTGTGACTGAGACTTGAAAGGACCGTGTACGTGACATTTCCGCTATCCCAATTGACCTGGCACCACCACCATCATCACCACCCTGATGGCGCGTGCATACAGAAGGTGGCCATCGGCTGACAGTAGTGCGTCGTCGTGGTTGCCGTCGTCACGGTTCCTGCACACTAGTGTCATGGCCGCCCTTCCACCATGCCATGAAGCCTACCCAAAATGATTTCAGCGCCGCCCTGAGTACCCAGCTTAGTTTCTACTGCTTAGTCATTTTTCTGTTCATTTTCTGCCAACGAAGACTTGATGCTCTGCCATTTGTATGCAGAGTCACCGACTGCCCTTCCCAGTATGAATCTCGAGACGTTGTTAGAAGTGAGGCGTGTTTTTCGTCATCAGATGTGGATTGGTTGTCGTGCATGCTGTTCAAGCTGCATTTTGTTCAAATAATATTTTTTAACACACAGTAGCATGCTCAACCTCCCCATGTCCCCTTTTTTCTTACTAATCACTGACCCTCTTTTCTTCCATTCTGGCACACTCCTAGTTTATTGCATGGGGCAAGGATTGTGTGCTGATCATGAAAAATGTTCTCCTTCTTTTGTTCTGTTCATTGGCGTGTGTGCATTTTGAATTTTTGACGATCGTGTTCTTGAATGCATTACGAGAAGCAATGGAATGAAAAGACGTACTGATAATGTGCAAAATGTGTTGCACAAGATAATACAGTAAAACCGGGCGTCACCACTCTGATAAGGCGACCAGTGCCGTCTACCTCTAGGGGACGACTACAAAAATTAATCTGACCAGGCCACCAAGGGATAATTTCCAGTCAAATGACCCTTGGATAAGAAGACCACCTGCGCACAGCGACCACACTTTGAAGGTCCAAGGTCTGCTTATTCGTGCAGGTGTCGTTGTTCATTCAAACATTCTCTGTGCTTCATACCATGCATCAATCCTACATTAGCTTCATACAATCAACGCTCCCAGTACTTGCTGCATTCAATTGCAACTAGCCATGCATGCGTGTGTGTGTGGACATGGGGACCAGTGCTATCTCCTCTACCATGCACCACGCGTACCATGCAGCAGGCTTTCTTCTATACCGCGTCACTGCGTGGGGTCCTTCAGACGTACCCTAGAGACAGTTTGCGGCCAGCCTGCAAGCCAGCTTGCATGGCAATCACTCCGCAACGAGCTGGTGGCGGAGACGCCCACACAGTTTACTCACCCATCTATACGTGCACTGACTCTGTACTCAGTGTCCAGCACCCAGGATATAGTTGGTCGGTGTATCACGTGTATAGTCTATTGACCCGCAAGCTTGGTTTAGGAACCATTGAGCTGTGCTTGCGTGCCCTGCCGGCCAATCCCAGCGCACAATGTCACGTCGCACATTGACCGCTCGAGGTCACAGGGCTAGGCGCCCGCGCAAGGGTACTGCTGGCAAGTCATTGTGCCGAATTGAGGCTGAGACAGGGCATCGCTGGCATTGCACGGCACATGGCCCCGCTCGAGTAGACCTCGCAGGCGCATCACACGGGCGTTTTCCTGGTCTATTTTCGCATGGTGGCATATCCCACGGTGACACACTGGCACAAGCACAGACAGTGGCTACATACACACAATACTCGTAGTGTGAGTATGGGCGCGTACATACACGATGAAGAGATCAGTCGTCAGGCATCACACGGAGCACACATAGCATACTGAAAACCCATGCGAGGTCACATCCAGGCTGCTTGTTAGAACGCACCATCATCATCGCTGACCACGTCGAGTATGTTCCTGGACCAGGCAATGAGCTCTGCTGCCTCTAGGTCAATTGCCACATCCGTGTCGATATGGGCGGGTTTCACACTCCCGGATGCGTTGTCAGATTTTTCATCAACGCCTCCATCACGGGAGCGAGCATGATAAGCTGTGGTAGCATCGGAAGCAGTGGCGGCCATCATTGCATGCGATCCCGGCATGGCGTAACCAGGGCCGGCTGTAGCGTCGCCATCTGCAGCCGTCACGCTAGCGTCACGGCGAGGATCCACAGTGTTGCTGCTGTCGGTGGCGGTGGTGGTGGTTGTCTGGCGGGACGCCGGCGGTGCAGGTGGTGGTATGCTGATGCAGCGGGGAACGGTGGGTGAGGGAGGAAGCTGCCGGCCATATTGGTCCACACGCACAACTGCGGATATGTGTAGAGGGAGAAGAGTAGAGGGAGAAACAGCACAAAAACAAAGATGTTTTATAGTGCTCAATAAGAAAATTTAATAGGAGCAATGGCTTCATTGTCACCGTTTGACTATTACAAGCACGGTATTTTCCGAAGTATACATGTAAGGCACTTTGAACACTCAAACATTTATCCCGAAAAAGGGGGTTGCGGCTTATACTCTGATGATCAAATCAATGGTGATAAATAGGATAGATGTCTATTTCGTGGCAAAAAAATGGGGGGAAGGGGGGGGGGCGTATACTCCAGTGCGGCTTATACTCCGGAAAATACGGTACTTGCCAACACACAAGCAGGCGCGTAGCACCGTCGTTGGAGGTGGTCGGGGGGTCCCCGTGAAAACTTTGAAATTAGAGTGCAAAATCCTTCCTGCATTCTGGGCACTTTAGGACGAAAATGTGGTCCGGCCAAAGCAGGACCGGCTGGTCCGGCCGCTACGCCCCTGATAAGTCAGAGAGCAACACGCACCTTCGTTGTAACTAACAGTTTCATGCCCTTATACTAGGGCTCAAACGATCACGGTTTTACCCCTAACGGTTAACTGCTAAGCTAACGGTCGGTTTAATGGTTATAACCTATAAGCCACGGCAATCCTGCGGACTCTTTTTTAACCGTATATTTGACTATACCGCTACTCATTCAAAAATGTACCCTATTCAATACAACGCACACATGTACATTCTCTTGCATGCTCATTCATACATACTCTCACACCAAGAGACCAGATATGACCGAGTTGACAGCCCAGAAATTGCGTACGTGTGCGACAGCCTGCGAAAGTGCATACTTTGCAACGACCTGATACTTGAAAAATTGACTGAAAAGTTACTGCGTAACCATTATCTTTATCGGTTAACCGTTAATTCTTCGTAGCCGGTCTGCAACCAGTTAATCGGACTAACCGTTTGAGCCCTACCTTATACGCAATCATCAGAGAGTGTACGTGCCAACAAGCACACAGCACACACTATAACAACACGTGCAGGCCAGTCCGGGCAGCTCGCAATAGTGTGCCTTGCACCACATCGCACAGCCGTACACATAAGCACAGGGAACGGCAGGCTGTTTTGCAGTGACTTCAGTATAACACGCAGCACAGCAACACGTTGCCAGATCGGACTGCACTGCTAAGATGACACTCTGAGTAACAACTGGGAGCAATAGTCTTAGCTCTTGTCCACCGACTGTAGCATGCTGAGCCGTGCATTTTCAGTACATGTACCATTCACAAACCAGCACACTGATAAACATGTACATGACATGTACAGGAAAACCTGTCAATGCGATCACTCGGATAAGGCGACCACCTGTCCCAGCGGACCACTACGAATAGGACCCAGGGATATCATTTCCAGTCAATGACCCATTGCCCGGATAAGGAGATCACCTGTGGACAGTAAGCACCATGATCTTGAAGGTCCCTCAAGCGGTTGCATTACCCAGGTTTCATTGTACAGACAAACTTGTGAAAAACGAATGACCTCCTGTATAGCAACAGCTCGCGAATAACGACACAAACTTCGAACTTAGTGACCATTTGACAGCATAGGCTTTCAACCTCACGAATAACGACACCTTTGTCATGCATGAGCGTGGGTCGTTATTCACAAGGTTGCCTGTAGTCATGTCGTATGCACACAGATGGTGTATTCACATGCACAGATGATGCTCAGAACACGCTCAAGACTCACCGATGGTGCGCAGCGTCTTCCTGGGCTTCTCCGGGGGAGCGGGAGGTGGCTGCCGGACTTCCTCTACAAACTGCAGTCTATCCAGACGGTGCTTGTTGGGGTCGAGCTTGGGGTTGTCCACCTTGTCAGCTAGACCGGGTATCTTGCCATACTTGAGGCTGTTGTAACTGTGGACAGTGTGAGTGGTAGCAACAAAGGAGAGAGAGAACACACTGGAGAGATTACAGTCAATTCCAAAGAATAAAGATTTTTTGGGGGGGGGGGGGTTGAAACCTGATTGAGGCCGGATTAGGCTCAATAATCCGATTCCAATTTGGCATGCCCGGAAAACTGACGTACAGTCTGCAACTGATAGACCTTGCCTCCCCCCCCCCCCATACACACACACACACACACACACGCTGTCTTGAAACAATAAGGCTGGGCCTTCTCTCTTGTGGACTCATCAGCGCAGCACAGAGAAATGAGGGCGAACCTGGTAGGAATGGAAAATAAATTTTCAAATCCAGACAATGCTTTTTTTTAAAGAGTTCATTTCTTCTCATGTAGGTACAGTGTACGTACTATTTCATTCTCTCCTTGGTGGACTGTTCCAGATCTGAGCGCGTCTCAAACACATGTTCAGCTCTCAGCACATTGTCTTTATGGAGCAGATTAGCATCTGTAGACAGTAGGGAAAGAAGGAGACAGAGGGAGCGAGAGAGAGGGGGAGAGAGAGAGCGAGAGCGAGAGAGAGAGAGAGAGAGAGAGAGAGAGAGAGAGAGAGAGAGAGAGAGAGAGAGAGAGAGAGAGAGAGAGAGAGGCACAGGCAGACAGGCAACCACACAGGCAGACATATACATATACAGATAAAGACCGTGAGAAGGTGCATGTGTGTGCATTCTACGGCACCGAGATGAGCTGGTACAAACACCGCACAGGAAAATCTCATTCCTGAACTCCGCTTGCAGATGTATGCCGTACACTGGACGAATGAAGTGAGCTATGACTCATCCATGCACCACATGTCCAGACAGACTCATTTTAAAGAATCTGTCTAGGCATGTGAACACACACAATCACAAACAAATTACATATACATCACTAGGCTCCTTAATTAAAACACCGTATATATATAAGTAAATTCGTCGTTCGGTAGACTTCTTCTATTGCGCCAGTGTACTTGTAAGAATCTCCGGTTAGCTTTGATACAATGTGTATACAGAGCTGTTACATGTTTATCACATGACCATACGGGACGCCATGTTGGTTCCAACCCCACTAAACCCCGGCATCTACGGGTCCCATGATGTCGGCATGTTTGTTCCACTGTCCACATTCCGCAGTGATCACTTTCTGCAAAAAAAATAGTCTCATCACATGACAAACTGATGTGAACATCATACATGTACTTGCACTCTATGCTTACGTGGTAACTTGCTCTGCCTGTCTGGTCGTGTGGTGGCCTGGCCTCTCCACAAGTCTAGATAATCCAAATAGGACACGGTTTTAGGCTTAGCCTGGCTGGTAGCGGTGGCTGGCTGGGTGCTGTCCGGACTAACATTGGTGATGAGCATGTCACCTGCAGCAGTGGGATCATCACCAGACAGCTGTGCATCGCTTGACTGGTACCCAGTGACATTGCTACGTGATCCCAATGTCTGCGAGTCATTCGTGACTGTTGCTGCATCATTGGAAGACTTGTGAATGAACTGGTCTACACACAGAAACATCGGCAGAGGTGTGGAGGAAAGCTAGATATATTATTTTTAAATACACCGGGATTGTAAGGAAACGTTTAAAGACAGATGGATGGACAAAACAAAAACTAAAAAGGCACTCACACGCGCACGCATGCACATGCACACACGCACACACACACACACGCAAACACACACACACACACACACACACACACACCATGTACCATGTACCATGTATACGCCCGTCGCAAGAGAAGCACGCAAATCTGCAAATGCACTGGATGTGCACCCACAGATTTTCTCTTAAAGCAACGATAGCGAACAAGATCTGAATGAGACAGATCAAGACTTGCGCCAGATAACTGTCTAATCCACACAAATGGCGAAGCCATGTGAATCGACCACCAATGCACACCTGGTCTATACCACACGGAGTACATCGGCATAAAACGGCCAAGACAGTTACCTATGCACACCCTACACTTGCTGGGGTAACCAGTATAGACAGCACGCTGCTTTGATAGAAGCAGACACTAGATGCACTGGTACCTTTAGGTGAAATTGGAGTTACGTTACCAACCAGCCTCGGCTGCTGAATACTGGGAACCCAGAGCCAACAGATATACCAACAACCTCAGCCACACACACACACATACACACACACACACACACACACACACACACACACACACACACACACACACACACACACATGCGCGGGCACACCCTACTCGAAAGCTGGAGTTACGCGCGATGGCGTGCACTGTAGATAAGGCTAAAAGTCACGTTGACTCAAACACGCCATAAACATGCACATGCTCTGCTCGTACGGAAGAGATGGATAACACGTACAAATCCAGCAGTGCAGCATCCTCGTTACGCATCCATCTTATTTAGTACCTAGTTGTTAAAACCCTCTCCACAGTTGACACACATGTAACTACCTACTTAAGTACATTACCTAGAAACGTTTGACTGTTGAGGATGCACTTGTCCACCAGTAGTGCGTAGTCCGATGGTGATTGCATGAGTGTAAGCGCTGCGTCTTCATGCACTGCGTCCTCTAACAGCGGCTCACAGAGCATTTGCTACAACAGCATTATACACGGCAATGACAAGGAGACAGCCAGAGAAGGAGAGGGTGAGAGGGTGAGAGAGGGAGAGGGTGAGCGAGGGAGAGGGAGAGCTAGATGGATACGGTATAGACAGACAGGCATACAGACAGAGAAAGAGTGGATATGGGCGAGACAACACGAGAAGGCAATCATTGCTGACACCGCTCGTCCAAAGCAAACGGTGGAAGCCGCCATTGGAACATAATAGCAGGTGCATCACACATTGACAGCACACCTGTGTCATTTTGGGTTGGTTTTAACTATGTCAGTTCGTTGCCTCAACAGTACAAAGTGCAAAGTACAAAGTACAAAGTACAAGAGGGACGAACGAAAGAAGGATATCAATTTGCTACTTCAGGTTTTGCAGGGATACAACAAAGTCCAGCTGAGTTGCTCTGCGCTCCTAAGGAGTGAGTTCAAGAAAGAGGGCCTACACCGTAGAAACATGCCATATGATCACCATGACAACGCATACAGGAGGCAACTAACCTGTAGAGAGAGTAGTATGATTTCGACTCCACCGTCCGCACAATCGTTCCATGCTCCGGCATCGTCGAGTAGTGCCAGGCAAGGCCGACCTGTGTTCGGGTGAACTACATAGCCAGACAGGGGAGAGAAGTACCAGGACATCAGATGGATCCAATTTCAGAAATTCCGGTTGCATAAAAGTCATTTAAAACCACAAACAGTGTTGCCTTTTGTAATGTTGTGGGCAATTGATCAATCTGGCTATTCTACATGCTCCTGTCAATTACTTCAGAGAGGCGCGAGCATTAACTGGACAGCCAGACAGGCAGATTGGGAGCTGGTCAGACAGACAGAGAGGAAAGTTAACAGACTGACAGAAGAAGAAAAATAGAGCCGTGCCATACTCACTATTAGGGTGATATGGTACGCTGTAGAAGAAGACATCCGGCGGTAGTGCATTGTACGTGTGTCCAAACTGCAGACGCACGTACAGAGTACCCTCTACCAATAGCAATAACACACAGACAAAAACACACATACATATACACGCACACGCACACATGGATAAACACACACATGCACATACATGTACATGCACAAACACATGTACATGCACAAACAAACACACACACACACACACACACACATACACACACACACACACACACACACACACATACACACACACACACACACACACACACAAACACACACACACACACACAAACACACACACACACACACACACAAATGCATTATGCACACCATATTATGTACATCAGCGATCTGAAGAGACATGCAAGAACTAGCAGGACCAAGACTGCAGTGTATGAACATGAGACATTCACAGATATCCCCATTACTCAACAGTCATAATCACAGGTGCAGGCCAAGGGAGGGATGGAGGGAAAGTAAGCCAAGGACGGGATGGAGGGAGAGTAGGCCAAGGGAGGGATGGACTTGGAGGTCACAGGAGGGGTAGGAGAATGAGGAAAGAACCGAAGGAAGAAAGACAATAGTGAAGGCGGGGGAGGCCAGAAGGAGAGCCAGAACATATCCTTGTTGACTTCAGAGTCACATCGCTTGGAATGCAGGTCATTGTTCAGGACAGAGAATGGGTACGGGATAGAGGTGCTAGAAAACCATCTTGAGATAGTGTGCACATCGGCATTCAGCGATGCGTGGGCACTTAGTGCGATGCGCAATAACGTCCTGACGCATGTGCGAGAGGAATACGGCTTAGCATTCCGGCAGTAATGGTGCACTGGTCTGTGCTAGAAGCCAATGATGTGTGATTTCTCACCCACGGTGCTGCTGCTGCTGCTGCTGGTGCACACACGTGTGCTATGTTGGTGCCATGCTACGCTACTACTAGTGCTGTATGAACTGTGGGTGTGATGCAAGTTGTGTCAGTGAGTGCGATGCAAGTGCTATTCAAGTGCTACGTCTATCACCAAGTGTACAGAACCCCCAAGAGTGTGAAACTCCAGCTATGGGGTCTGCGACGGCAGACTTCACATCATGTGACGAACCCGTACACATTATTAACCCTTTGTGTACAGACGGTACAACTTTCAACTTTTCAAAATTTCAATCGATCGTAACTCAGTCATTCCTGGGTTATATCCGAAAACTAAAATTCGTAGGTCAAAGAGAAAACTCCCAGCTGTCCATTGAAACAATCGCTGAAGCGCTCTGATGTGTGGTTACAGAGTTACGAAGCTCAAAAGTCGAATCGGGGCAAATGTCGCTCAATAGCCGCTCGCGCAAATTTGAATGAGGGATTTCCCCATCATTCTGGGCATGCAGTGACGTAGAAACACGTTCAAAATGGTAAACGGACTCATGGCAGTTTGCGACATTTTTTAGAAGTAACAGTTAGTCGTTACGAGCAAGGAGAGCGAAATGGCTGATGCAACACGACTTCTGTCGGAATATTGGCGTTGCAGCTAAGACGCTGGGCTGTAGCGCTTGCGTTTTGACCTTCGTGGTGGCAAGCGTGGGCTCAATGTGTTCCTCTTGCGACGAGCTTTCCAGGAAGCCCAAGATTGAAAAAATTGTCAAAAGGAGACAAAAGTTATGACCCGGATAATTATAGAATTTGAGGTGAGTCGAGATAAAATTCAGTCTGTGTACAATTTTTCAGTACATAAAGGGTTAATTTTGTACCCTGTGCATGATAGATGCAGGATTGTACGCATGCGCGCAACCCTGCTTTGGGTTCAACTCTCTTGTGGTCACGTTGCACTGTTTGCCAGCATAACCTTTTGAACAACGTCACGTGATATGAAGTTCTGCCGTCGCAGCACTATAGACTATAGAGGTTGTGCACACAGTTGCATACTCTTGGAGGTTATGCACTCTTGGTTCTGCGTGAGTGGTTGGTTGGTTGGTTGGTTGGTTGGTATATTTTATTTTACTTCGCCAGAATGAACAGGCATTTCTGCCTTCTTGCCTGGACAAGTGGATTGTCCAAGCTCTCACAAAGAGACGAAGAAAGGAAAGAAATATTACGTGAGAGTGTGAAGCATGCAGTGTGCTATGCAAGCGTGATGCGAGTGGTACGTGCCACCATAAATACATCTATTCACCACTACGTGCTATACACGACGCTACCTTGCCACGGCGTGTCCTTTAACCCTGTGATCTGCGCATCCCACGTGAAGATATCCTCCGCCAGTGGAGTCGCTGAAATGCCCTGCAGCAATTACACACACACACACACACGCATAATACAACACACCGACCATGAACACGCAGATCAGCTAAAGGCATGAAGTCAGATTTCATTTGCCATTGCCCTTCCCCTGGTGGAGTCATGACCAGTGAACGCGACCTTCAATACTGCCATTAACCCAACCATCGGCCGGCCGATGATCTCTCCAAGTTCCCACACTCGCGACTGTGACAGCCCCCCCCCCCCCACAATACACTCTATCTATTCTGCTCCCATTAAAGGGGAAGTTAAGGCAAAAAATAAAATTTCACCAGTTGTAGTCTTCGGGGTGCTGAGTCGAATGGTCTTGGTCCGAGAAAGCTGAGACGCTCCCTTCCTACTTGAATCCCAATCGAACTCGCGCACATCCACCGAAACTGGGGGACTGCGCCCTACTAGATGGGGATTTGTATGCAAAATGTCACTAAAAGCGCCATTTCCTTCTTACAAAAGCACGGATGACCGCGATTGGCCCATATGTTGTACTCTTTTGAACGCTGAGTCGACTGGTTTTGGTCCGAAAAGGCTGCGATGCAGCGTTCCTCCTTTATTCCCAATCGAACATGGTTGAACAAGCGGTCACGTGCTCCTGGGTGCCCAAATCACCTGGTCACCACACCAGCAGGCGACAACTTTCACACCAAGGTTCAACTCGAGTGACAGGACTGCACCCAAAAAAGGTCAAACAGGCTAGTAAGTTGTACCCTGCAGGCACGGTGACCAGGTGACTGGCGTACGCAGGAGCACGTGACCGCTTGTTCAACCATGTTCGATTGGGAATAAAGGAGGAACGCTGCATCGCAGCCTTTTCGGACCAAAACCAGTCTACTCAGCGTCCAAAAGACTACAACATATTGGCCAATCGCGGTCATCCATGCTTTTATATGAACGAAATGGCGCTTTTAGTGACATTTTGCATACAAATCCCCATCTAGTAGGGCGCAGTCACCCAGTTTCGGTGGAAGTGCGCGAGTTCGATTGGGATTCAAGTAGGAAGGGAGCGTCTCAGCTTCCTCGGACCACGACCATTCGACTCAGCACCCCGAAGACTACAACTGGTGAAATTTTAATTTTTGCCTTAACTTCCCCTTTAATTGTTCTGCCGGCATTACATGCCACTCTTACCTCCAGCGGTGTCTTCAGCAAAGAGCGGTATTGCCGTCGTAACAGTCGGGCTGCTTCCAGTTCCATGCTGCTCTACTATCTCCCTCACCACTCTGGCTCGTAGCACTAGCACTGCGTGTGTGCAGTATACAATAGCCACAGAAATCAATGCTCTATGGTCTCCCCCGCACAGGAACATACATGTGACCGACCATGCACCTGGCAGTGGGTTGATCCACGGGTAGACGGTGAGATCTTTGCCCGATCACATCGCATGGACGCGTGTGTGTGTGTGTACCGGTATTCGTTTCCACAACTCTTTCATAGATCACTTGCTGTCACATCAGACTCCTGTCCTGGTCACTAGCTGCATCGTCAACACGGTTCCAAATCCCAAGATGGCGTTTCTCATGAGGAAAGCATCGATATTCTAGCACTAAAACTGTACTTGCATCCGCTCAGGTGCGCTGGTTGCAGGAGCACTAGCGGTAAGTGCTGATTTCAGTGATTCCAAAAAGAATATTTATCGGCGGGGCTCTTCTGGTCTTCTTGTCACCACGAAGCACACGCAGACAGCGCCAATGTGCACCCTCACACAAGACTATTGTTACTGCATGGAGGGCTGACGAGCTAGACGAGGTTACAGGTGGTATGTATAGACACATCAATATGCAGCCTCGGACTGTATAGTACAAAATTGAATTACAAACTAACAAAGCTCCTGACAACAATTTTTTCAAGGTTGATGGCAGCGACTGGCCCTGCCTGGCCTGATCGATCATCAACAACAAATGCCATTCAAATCGCTTTGTGATGGTTGGCAGTGGTCTTTTCCCGGGCCTGGGCTGCACGCATGCATGTTCCAGCCGAGGAAGGCAGTTCTAACCACTCCATGGCAACAAATCAAGATACACGCGAGGACACCCGCGTTGCCAAGCCGACTTAGCTAAGTGCGGCAACACGTTGTAGTCTCTAGTACTAGTAGTACTCTACTCGGCACAGAACTGCACTGCCACTAGCGAATCATGCTGCATACATCATTACTACATAATACATTAAAGGGGAAGTATACCCTAAAATCAAATTTTCACCAGTTGTAGTCTTCTGGGTGCTGAGTCGAATGGTCTTGGTCCGAGGAAGCTGCGACGCTCCCTTCCTACTTGAATCCCAATCGAACTCGCGCACTTCCACCGAAACTGGGTGACTGCGCCCTACGAGATGGGGATTTGTATGCAAAATGTCACTAAAAGCGCCATTTCGTTCTTATAAAAGCACGGATGACCGCGATTGGCCCATATGTTGTAGTCTTTTGGACGCCGAGTCGACTGGTTTTGGTCCGAAAAGACTGCGATGCAGCGTTCCTCCTTTATTCCCAATCGAACATGGTTGAACAAGCGGTCACGTGCTCCTGGGTGCCCAAATCACCTGGTCACCGCGCCAGCAGGCGACAACTTTCACACCAAGGTTCAACTCGGGTTCAACTCGAGTGACAGGACTGTACCCAAAAAAGGTCAAACAGGCTAGTAAGTTGTACCCTGCAGGCACGGTGACCAGCTGACTGGTGTACGCAGGAGCACGTGACCGCTTGTTCAACCATGTTCGATTGGGAATAAAGGAGGAACGCTGCATCGCAGCCTTTTCGGACCAAAACCAGTCGACTCAGCGTCCAAAAGACTACAACATATGGGCCAATCGCGGTGATCCGTGCTTTTATAAGAACGAAATGGCGCTTTTAGTGACATTTTGCATACAAATCCCCATCTAGTAGGGCGCAGTCACCCAGTTTCGGTGGAAGTGCGCGAGTTCGATTGGGATTCAAGTAGGAAGGGAGCGTCGCAGCTTCCTCGGACCAAGACCATTCGACTCAGCACCCAGAAGACTACAACTGGTGAAAATTTGATTTTAGGGTATACTTCCCCTTTAATAGTACATTACTCATTAGATAACCTTGTTTTGTTCAAACATGTAATTGTTGTTGGTTGACAGCATATGTACCAAGGTGGAGGACACCGTGTTCGGAAACAGTGACCTTTCTACAACCATCCACGGTTGGTAGAGCCCAGGTCGGCTGCGACCATCTGAACCGTATAGACTGACGGCACGAGACGTCTAAAACAACTTTTAAACCTCCCCTAGAATAGAGGGGGTCAGAACCGGGTCTAGCACCCATACGGTTCAGATGGTCGCAGCCGACCTGGGCTCTACCAACCGTGGATGGTGGTAGTAAGGTCACTGTTTCCGAACACGGTGTCCTCCACCTTGGTACATGCTGTCAACCAACAACAATCATACATGTACTTGTACAGTAGTAGCATATTATTATAATTATATAGCGCCATAAGCGGTTCCGCTGATACACCATGTTCACCCCCATGATATTACTTACTACAACCTCTATTCATGTAGTATCTGCTAACAGTGGGTCGTGCACGAATGGTACATTCCGGTGGCCTCTTGATCGATCGGTTACAACTGAACACATACATGCACAATGACCAAAGGTGTGACAGCAAGACAACAGTGACGGAAATCCATACAACAGCGTAGTGATTTTATCCATGTGGTGCTCAGCAAAGTGCAGAGACTGCAAAGAAACAAGCTATGCCACATGCATCTATTAGCGCTGTGCCATTCTGAGAATAAACGCATGAGTGTGATTACACACGTGTTGAGGACATCTTAGAACTCTACAGCAGACCCCTCCCCCCCCCCCCCACACGTACACATACTCGCACGTACACATACACACACACACGCGCCTTCACGTCGCTGATAACGTTTATCAAAATCTGGATCTCTATAAAAAGGTCTACACGCTGCTAAACAAGACTAAAAGTCATCGGTAGAAAAGTGAGATTTGTGACTTGGAATGCAATACATGGTACTGATGGTAGCAAGGCAGGGTAGCATAATACATGTGCAACAATACAGCAGTCAGCAAAACACAACAAAATTAATGCATGCGACATGCACTCAGCAAATCAAAATTAATGGTAGTCACTAACTGACTACACAGACAGACCAAGTGTCTTCAACTTACAAAAATAAGCGATATAGCGATAACGTTTTGTTTTATAGCGATAAAGTATACATGTATACTTCATGGATGGCCTCAAGTTCAAATATTTCATTCACAGGAAAATAGAATAAATACAATAGACAGATGATTGTAGTGGCAGCTGCACACATGGCCATGTGCCGATATGGACACGCACCGACACAAGCAGGCGTTGCACACCATACCTAGCACCGACACAAGCAGTGTGTGAAGACCTCCTGTGTGTGCATTGGTTACGGGGCAATGTTAGAGGGGACGCGCGCACGCATGCACACACACGAGCGTGTGCGCGCGCGCACACACACACACACACACAGCACATACAGACCAGCCAGACCAAGTGCTCAAGTCTCCCGATCAGATAGAGTCCACCTGACTACTTCTTGGGAACAATGCGTATGAAGATGACCATGGCGATGAAGGTAATAGCTACGCATATGATCATTATCCAGGTCCAGTACGAACAGGACTTGCGAGTATGTTGCTGTATACGGCCGGTCTCGGTGCGTAGCTTGTCTCCGCTCTCCTGTGCCTTGTCAGCTGATTTCTGCAGAGTCTGCACACGGCACATGAATAGGTGTGAGCACATACATACACAGACAGACAGACAGACAGACATACAGACAGACAGACATACAGACAGACAGACACACATACCCGAGTGTCAACACACACACACATAGTTACACAACAAAGTTACAAAACACTTTCCTTACATCTACACAAGTCACATTATAATAATTAATAACAGGCTTTTTCCCATTTCAACTCCTCAACTAATACTATCTATAATAGAAGATAGGGAAAAATAGTTTCTAGCAGTGGTAGATATGCTTGTGACCAGACGAGACCACGCGGCGCTTGCAGATACCAGAAACCACCGCTATTAAGTTACCACTACTGTTGATTGATGGACCTAATGAAGATGACCACAAAACAAATTAGGATACTGTACTTGTTTCTGTTTGCCCTGTAACCATGGTAACCTACCCTGGTGTCCTCCTCAATGGTGTCCTTGGCTCTTCGTTGACTGAGCTTGAGAGTACGAGCCAGCTGTACCATGTCCTCGGCGATTTCCTCCTGCTTCTGACGATGCACCTGCATGGTACCTTCCAGGTCGTCACCACGCTGATGAGGCTGCCGTGCTGTCGTAGCTCCTGTGCCTGCTAACGTTGTTGTTGCTGCTTCTGACGTGCCGTCCGCCTTGCCGATTAGCTCAGCACGTGCACTGGATAGGCAGAAAGAAAGACAGACAGACAGATAGACAAACAGGACAGACAGGCAGATGGACATACATACAGACAGACACATATGTGAAGGCATGTCAGAAATGGGCACCCACACAGATATAAGAGAGGTTTAGCATAACGAAAAAAATCGTCTGAATTTTCATTAGAGTTTGAAGCCCGGGAACGAGTAACGGAACTTACAACGAACTTCCGGACACACAATCGCGGAAAACATCAATCCAACGAAGTTTGGTCTGTCGACTTTTCATTCCGCGATCACATGAGAATTTTTCCTTTCCATTCGACATTCTTCTTTCTAAGGTCCTTGTTTTCATGACCAGAATGTCTGAGCCGAACTCAAGTCCTGCAGTTTCTGCTGCTGCTGTTGCCTCTGGTGATCAGGAGGGACGACGACTTACATGGGATACGCAGATGGATCCCATGATGCTCCGCCTTGTGAGGTCGATGCCGAATGATTCTTGCGGAAATCACACACGAATGAAGAAGCAGCTCTGCTGCTTTCCCAGAGCGATGGGAGATTTGCTGGGCTGAAAAAGAAAGGGCTTGTGGATCGGCTTCATCTCCTGCTCAAGAAGCATTCGAGCGGTGAGGCCACCAGTTTGCGAAAGTCGGGGAGTGTCGAGGATTACTCCGGAAATGGACCAGCTGCTCACTGAGCTTGCTTCCCCCAGGGAAGAGAACTTACTGAATCAGCAGCAAGGTGCTGCGAAATGTCAAGAGGCTGCTGAGGACAAGGCCCAAGCCGCCCAACTGCGTGACGATGCCTTGGTGACACTTGGTGTAAAGGCATAGACAACACCAGCATCACACGCCTAGCCTCCCGCAAGGCGTCCCCGGAGGTCTGACCCGTTCACGACCATGGTAAGGTTCATGGAACAGAAGCACAGCGATGTAATGGACATTGAGAAAAGGAAGATGGCACTGGAGGAGAAGAAGACGGAACACGACATCAGCCCAGAAGTAAAGGAGTTGAACAGGAAGGAGCTTCCCCTAAAGGAGAAGGAACTCGACGCCAGACTTGAAGTCCAGAAGAAGGAACTTGCATCAAAGGAAAAGAAAGAAGAAGAAGAAAGGGAGGACAAGAAACTGGACAGAGAGGACGAGACGGATGTTTATGATGATGATGATGATACGTGATCATGTGATGAAGCAGTAATTGATGTGGCCAAATTTGAGTGTGGTGTTCTTGTGTCCAGGATGGGATGAGCATGATTGCCAACAGGGAACATCCGCGCTAAACTTTCTTTGCACTATGCGTAGCTCACTGATTTCCCACAAAGGATGAAGCAGTTTCGTCCACAGAATGAGTATGCATAGAGGTTATGAAAATGACAAGCCAAGAAGAGAGGGAACTGCAATCCATGCCCGGTTTACACTGAGAACGAACAGAGAGTGGAATTAGGAAAATCACTAACACGAGGATGTTGTACTGTACTCGCACAAAGGGTAGAGAAGCATACACACGCATTGTGTGACATCAACCATAAACATATGCACACCTCAAAGGAGGTGTGTACATGTATGTGTGAGAGAGAAATTGGTCACAGGGTGCAGCAGTGTTGTGATAGGTACTCCTCCAATGTTGGCGGCGATATATCAAAATATTTGGATGTTTTGATCCCCTCCGAATGATGACTCTGCAGTCGATCAGTAGTGCTCCCACTCTGTGATAGACGGCAACGGGCTGCAAGAGAAGCTTCTGTTGTTTTTTTTAGTAGTCAACATAAGCCCAGTATGTGAGCAGCTCACCAAAACTCCACTCCACAGACTGCCGTGCACGGTTAACCTGGGTGTTGAACTGTGCTTGTGCAGGAGTCAGGTTTGCGCCCAGATAAGCTTTCTGCAGCCTTGGCGATAAGGGATAGGCTGGGTCGCCATAGAGTGCAAATATGCCTCCATCATCAGGATCCGGTAATTGCTGCAGCTTCGCCAACAGGTTGCTTTCAGCCAGGATACCAGCATCGTGGCGTCTTCCCTTGACAGGCCCGTACAGATGAATCACCAAGCCATCTGGTGACGCAACGGCTTGGTACTTCAAAGCATGTGTTCGCTTATGTCCATTGTAGAAAAGGTCGCTGGAGTACAGACGGTCGACACATGGGCTTCACGGTTCCGTCGATGAATCCCCAAATGTTTAATGCTGCACCGGTTCACCTCCTGATGGCGTCAGCATAGCTTTGTAATCGGTCTTGGGTGACAAAATGGCTTATCGAAGGGATTGGCCAGCAAATCAATCCATCGGCGGTCTATCCAATTTAGAGTCATGTTCAATAGACATGGTTAGGATTTTACCGTTCACGCTAAATCCAACGGTGCTCGTACCCAACACCCAAAATACCGTCGGTTTGGTATCGTTTCGACGATAGAAAGCTCTGTTTAGCGGGAGAAAGAAACGGTAAGATTCCAACTAGGGCTACGTCACAAGTCGATCGTTGTGTCAGAAACCGAAATGCTAACCATGTCTTGAAAACACACAAAAAAACGTACAGGCCGACCGTTGAAGTTAGCGTGAACGGTAAAATGCTAGCCATGTCTACTATTGCACTTAGACTTAGCTTAGATCTTCCAAACTCGGCGACTAAATCTCCAAGTCGGTTTGGAAATACTAAACGTCTCGAAACGATTAGAAGGCCTTCCATCGCTGTCCACTTTAGGCGACATGGAGCAGTCATTTGGTGGGGAAGCTGCAAATGTTGACACAGCACTGGCAAGTCGCTCTTTCCAAAGCGGTATCTCCGTAAGCAGGTCTCCTCGTCCAAATCCTCGAAACGCAGTTGTTCACCAACTACCTGATTCAGATCAGGTTTATCTTTGGCGGCGAATACTGCGCCAAACAGCAAATGGATTTCATCGTCATCGAAGTCGCCATCATCATAGCTCAGAAGGAGCAGAACGGCAAGGAGATGTTTGTCCTCCTGCTCCATTTTAGATGAACAACCTCTTCATGGAAAAGTTGAAGCACATCGCAATCGAAAAGTTCGCCTTGTCAAACAAGGAATTATTTGAAAAAATCGTAAAGCCCTTTTCTATCATTTTGTATTTCGCGCGGGGATTTCCGCGACATCCACGGTATCCAGTAGCGACACCAAAGTTGGTTGCGAACGTTCTGCCAAACAAAAATTCAGCGAATTTTGGTCGGCTTTTTCGTACGGCGGCAAAACGAAAATGAAAAACGAATTCCGTTGTGCTAAACCTCTCTATAGATGTGAATACTTGGTCCGCCCAGATACAATTGGCGCTTATCTTCACACTTGTCTCAGGAATGAAATACGAATATTTGAGGCAAGCCACGATCACAAAGCACTATGCACATGATTATTTACATGTCTGTAAGCAACTCAGTCGAAAATTCAAGCAAGTTACACATCCTCCTCGCCACTATCGTCGCTGGAGGAAGAGCTCAAAAAGTTCGATCCGGACAGCTGCTGCACGTATCATAGCTTGTTCCACTTCTCCTCGTCTCGAATCACGCTCAAAGGCAGTACGTGCCTGTCACCTTGCCGATCGAAGCTGAGTGAGACTGCCCGCATGTTGGCTGTAAGTGTTATCCCCGTTCGTCGCAATAATGCGACTTTGTTTGAGACAAAAAGACAACGCCATATCAGTGTCCTTTTTCAAATCACCTCTTGCGCTTGTCGTACTTGCTGATCAGCACCCACGCGAGCCGCTGGTGCTTGTACTGTAGCGGACATGGAAATCCAGTCGATTGACCGGGGCCGGCGCCCTCAGCGCGTACAGAACGTAAGACCGTAGTCGTTGCATGCAGTGCACAATCATGTTGATCCGATGCGACCAGCAGCAGCGCATAATACGTGTACGGCTGCATGACCAGTGCCCTGGGGCCGCTAGACGTGCGACCGGATTTCCATGTCCATGACAGTACACGCAGCGCAGTGATAGCTTCCGCTTGATGTAGCACCGGTGCGTACTGCTGTACCTAAGTTACGCCGTGCACCAGGCCTGTTCAACGAGTCGTCGGCGGCAGCTCCGTCAAAAAGATTCAAAAGAACCGATCGCAACTTCTGTGATGGCTTGTGCTGGCATGTCTTCGGATGCAATGGTCATTGGTTATGTTCGGATGGTGAATCGGTGGTTCCATGCCGTGTGACACAGGCAGAACACCGAAAAACCAAGTGAGAAGATAAGCGCCAATTTTAACTTGGCGGACCAAGTACATGCATAGGTTCATACCGGCATGCGTTTACAGTATCAGGTACTTACTAGTAGCACAAGACTGCAGAGCATGCATGCCATATGCTCAGAGTGCTCGAATGCAGCTAGGGAAGAGCGGGGCAGAGCAGGGCAAAGAGGGGCAGAGCGGGGCAGAGTGGAGGAGTGCGGAATACACAGCACCACTGTCGAACAAGGCTAGTCCGCTACAACTCTGAGCTTCATGCACATAGTGCAATCATCAGGCAACATTGTGAATGGTATTGGTCATGACAGAACATGCACAAAGAAAGAAAAAATAGATGCCATATGCACATCTGGCGAAGATCGTAACAGACGCACAAGCACAAACATACGCTCAAGCACGCATTCTCAATTTCTCAAGCAGGCGTGTGCACCACGTGCATACATATAAATACGCACCTTCTATGCCGGACACCAGAGTCGGCCGTGGGCGTGCTGCTTTCGCGAGACAAAGAATTCCTCTGCAGGGAGAACGCAAATAGAGAAATTCATTGCTTCGAAGTCTGCAGGCTACGGCCCCTCTTTAGACAGTCTGCGTCAACTTCATTCTTTTGCTTGCAGCATGGCATAGCAATACTCATATTTTTTTCTCGTACGCCAGCACATGACCCGCGTACATGTACACTACTGCTCAATGAAATCCAGTCGAGTTTCTCAAGTACACGCCGGGCGTTGCGCAGCCCTAGACCTGCGAACACTGCGCTGCGGAATGATGCAAGGCGCAAACCTGACTCAAGCGGCTGGATTTCATTGAGCAGGACTGTACTTGTAGAAGCATTACATGAATAGAAGCACGACAATTTGATATGACTGTGTGTTGACATTTAAGTATGCATCTGTGCACCGGATACAGCTACTCGTCAGCTTGCCGCTTCTATAGATTATAGAGGTGTGGTATGAATAAAGAAATGGCCTGAACATCAGCTGCTCTGGCTACAACCAATGTACTTATACACAACTTTACACAACTTTGCGACAGTATTTCAACAAAAAATAAAAATAAAATTACGACAGTAACAGTATGTATAAAACTCTCCTCCTCCATGCGTTCTAAAACCGACCATTGTTACCGTAGTAACAGCATGCAGTATGAAACATGGAAATGGGAAATGGGAAACATTCACGTATCCGCTGCCACTCTGAATTTCAATCACAACAAGGGAACACAAGTCTCGTCACTCCAAAGTTGCACATGGCTGCTTAGGTCGAGACGAATTTAATTAAGGACCAGCGCTACAAGAGACAGAGCAAGACTGATATCCCCAAGAACGACAACACATGTATAGCACAATGCCGATGACTACGACAGCACTGCTCCCACCGACAAGAACAAGAACAATCAACGACAGGAAGATGCCGACAAGAGCAACAAGGGTTAATGGTGCGCATCACCAGTCCTGCACTTACGCCCTCAAGAAGCTCAGATCTCATGCCACCCAAGTGTCGTCCGCACGCCTTCATCTGTGCTTCACGACTCTTTGCCGACAAAGTATTGGCGAAGGGATTGGTCGCTGGGATAGTGGCATCATTGCGTGTACTCTCCAGACTCTGCTCAACAAGAGAGAGAGAGAGAGAGAGAGAGAGAGAGAGAGAGAGAGAGAGAGAGAGAGAGAGAGAGAGAGAGAGAGAGAGAGAGAGAGAGAGAGAGAGAGAGAGAGAGAGAGAGAGAGAGAGAGAGAGAGAGAGAGAGAGAGGGAGGGAGAGAGAGAGTGAGAGAGAGAGACGGGGGGGGGGGGGGGGGATTGGGGAGAAGGAGAGAGAAAGAGAACAGAAGAAAAGAACGAATGAGAGAGAGAGAGAGAGAAAAGAGAGCAGTGTATACATGTGTGTGTGTGCATGCGCGAGCGCAGGCATGTGTGTATGCATGTAGGTGCGGTGTGTGTATGCACCTAATGTATGTGCGGTGTATGCATGTATGTACAGTAAAACCTGTGACTACCGGCCACCCCTTGGTGCCAGCAAAAGTGGTCTTTAGTAGCAGGTGGTCTTTAGTTAGAGGTTTGCACTGCGTGACCATATATGGATCCCATTATATGATATGCATGTCAAAATGCGGCTAGTACAATTCCCCAGGACTTGCGCAATACCATTCTCATTTCAGGTCAAACAACACTTGGAGAGAAAGACGGAGAGATGGAGAGAGACAGAGACAGAGAGAGAAGATTAATTTTTTGCAGACATCAAATTCAGCTGCTACTTCTGAAGCCAGGAGTCAAACGTTCCCTGTGGAAGTTTCGTTTTGCGCTGGGCTTCAAATTTGTTCATGCGATCAATCGTACCGACTGTCCTTGTTGTGACTTCTCGATTGCTTGAACGCGATCCTTCAGCGTCAGGACCTTGCGGCGCTGCTTCGTTCTGGATTCCTTGATGCTATAGTCGATTCGTCCGTATGACTGGGACAGAGCCGCTCTGTCTTCGTTTCTCCTCCGAGTAGCAACATCGATCAGAAAGCGCTTCCAATACGCTCTCCAAGACGTTTCCTATCATGTTTATTCTTGACAGCGCTTGAAATTTTGACAGGTGTAGTGCAGTCCACACCGACTCCACAGTCAAAATGACCTACGTTCATTTGTTCAGCTGTAGTATCCAAAGATTCCTTCCAGGGCCATAGAAAATCAGCAAAATTTCAAGAAGGAACTTCGAGCAACATTTGATTTCCTACATCACAGTCGCTAGTTACGGGTCAAAAATCGTCTTTGGGACAAGAAAAGGCGGTCGCTGGTCGCGTTCAGCAGATAGTCGCTAGTCACAGTGCATATTGAATGTGAGACCGTCTGTGCCTGGCGAAGTGGTCGGTAGTACCAGGCTGGTCGCTAGTCACGGTGGTCTTTAGTTACAGGTTTTACTGTATGTGCGGTGTATGTATGTATGTGCGGTGTGTGTATGTGCGTTTGTCATTACGTTAACACTAACCTCTTGCCTAGCTCTATAAAACTCGTTGAGGACTTGTAGTCTCTTGCTGTACACCAATGTCTCCCCTTTCGGTCGACTGAGCATACCAACACACACACACACACACACACACACACACACACACACACACACACACACACACACACACACACACACACACACACAAAGAGACACACACAGAAACACACATCAATACACAGTATGCCGTACCGAAATGTTTTCGCCCATACCATGTCAACAATATCCCAGGGTAACTGGGTTCTAAAATTCCTAAGTAAACTAAAACTGTGCCTATGCCTTGGGCACTGTAGTGGGCAAGAAGTACCACTGGCTATTTCCAAGCCTTGCAACATGTATTACATGTATAGTAGGTATCGGTTATAGCGTGGGTGTTTGAAAAACGACTTTCTATTCTTATTTCCAATATTTCTTACACACGATAAATCAAGTGTGACCTATCATATGCGTGTGCGCAGAGGCAGGAAGATCATCGTACATGCAATGTAGTGCTACTGTGCATGCGGCTGGTCATAGTCCCATAGGCTTACCATGTGGCAACATGACTCATGAGTTACATGACCACAACAGTTGAACCTGCACAGGCTGCAGCACTACGATGCAATGCGAGTCAGATCAGAACTGCATAGGACAGATGTTAGTACTACAGGCGATACACTTTGTACTAATCTGGCATGTTTCGCTACACAAAGTCCATTCTTAGGGCCGATATATTCTACTATACGATAACATTGCTTGTAAGAATAAATGATCACTTGAAGGTCATGTTGATATGATTATGAAAACATGAGAGTTCATTCTTGTAGGCAGTATATTCTTTTACACGACCACACTATAACCAATACACACTGTATTGTATGATACGTGGGTCGGTGTGAGAAGTACCGGGGATACTACTTGGAGGAACACTTTCCTGCTGCCCATCGAGGTACAGCGTATCGAACACCGGTTTTGTAGGGTGCATCACGTACACTGTACATCTGTAACCAGCTATTTTCTTCTGGATGGCTAGGGATCCGGATAAAAGAGGACCGGATAAGCGAGGTCTAACTGTACATGAAACCCAGAGTGTGCAGCTCTGATGGGTTGCTGTCACGGCGCAATTCCGTGTTTACATCATTTTAGTGATGTAGTGCGTACAAGCAGGATTCAAGCAGGTCTCTTTCTGCGCAACTGCAGCTCAGTTGTACGCACTACGCCATTTCCCGCCTCAGATCAGCACCAAACGTGATGTAATCACGGAATTCCGCCGTGACAGACACCCATAGTAGAACAGGCCCCAAGCTGCACACTCTGCTTTTCATGTACTGTAAGTCTACAAATATCCAGCGCATAATTTTCGGCTATTTTCGGCTTGGCCATGTTTGGCCGAAATTTTGGTTCAGTGTGACAGTGTATACAGGTGGCAGCAGTACAGGCCGAAACTTTGATGCAGCCGAAATGGGTTTTAGCCCTGGGCGGTCGAAGTTTGAATGGACTGAAAACTTGTCGACAATATAAGTCACAATACAGTACTTTTGATCTTATCATAGCTTTACAGTAGTGCAAACGGCGAAGACATTATCTGACATTGACATACTCTACCGGTGCCAGAGCGAGAGAAAAAAATACTACTCAACTTGCGCTGATTGGTTACAGCAAACCTAACGGTTCCTTATCATTTTCCAAGGAAATATTTCGCTGACGAATTTCAGTGCTGGGAAGTGTAATGAACTGAATCACATTCAAAAGTAAACACATGCACTCATGGACATCCTCCCCCCCCCCTCCCCCCCCCCCCCACACACACACACACCAGTACGCATCTCACCATGGCGACTTTTCAAGCTGGGCCAAGTCCTCTGTCAGTCTTGAGATAAACTACAAAGAAAACATGACAAAACGGATAGATAACATGAATGCATGGCAGAACATTATTCTAAGTTATGC
>NC_088648.1:4339926-4342426 GCF_964019385.1 Sycon ciliatum | reverse complement strand
ACAAATTTTGTCGGTTAGTACATAATCCGTTAGTACATAAACCCCGTTAGTACATAACATTTCTCCGTACCCGCATGCCACCTACCTCAATAGTACATAATTTGTTGGTCTTTTGGCCTTCGAGTGGAGGCACATCGTGTTCTAGTTTCTACTTGTGGACGCAAGTAGCTCAGAAATCAGAGCGCAAATCACAAACCGACAAGGCTCTGTGTTTTCCGAGTGACTGTACAGGCGCGGCTGGACATGTATCACGTACAACTGTAGAATCTTCGCTGACTGTGACCGTTATAACATAATTTTTAGAATCTTCGCTGACTGTGACCGTTATAACATAATTTTTATGTTATAGCGAGGGAATCAAGAATATCTCGCTCTCTTGTCATGGTAGCAAGAAACACTCAGAACAGTTGAAAAAAGTGAAAAATTCTGGTACATAAGCAAGTTATGTACACTTTCGTTTAGTACATAAACCCCGTTAATACATAACATTTCTCAAGTCCCAGAGATTATGTATTAACGAGGGACGACCTGTACCTGCAATCGCGATTGATAGTCAGCCGTTGTAAAGACTGGTGCACATTCTACGACGATGACCACGGATAGTTGGCGACTCCTTGCTCTAGTATAGTGTGGCCCTGCTCTACGGATCGTTGCTGATTTTGCCGGTGTTACACGCGGGGCCGGGGCATCCTGGAGCTAGCAATGCCCCAGAAGAGCAAGAACGCAAGGACTTAGACTTAGGTAACCAGTGCACTCTCACAGTCTCACCAATGACTGACAGTCACACTGTGCTCCCACGCGGGCCAGCTGAGAAAGGTACATAGAAAGCACGCCAGGTCGACGGAGCCGGAGACTGCGACTTCGCCACAAACGGGCAAAGTGTGTACCTACGCCCCGCCGAGCGAACCCCTCGCACGTCATTGTTGCTAACACCTCAACCCGCCGTCACGACTACACTAGTTGAGCACCTTAGGTCAGTCCGTTCCTCGGTGCTTCCAATTCCAAAGTCGACAGCCGGAGGAGGCACTGAAAGGGGAAATCGTTGCCATTCAGGTCTCGTGAGAGAAGCTTCGGTAGTTTTGTCACTAACCTCTGGGCATGCCTCGCTCGACCTCACGGTAGTTTGAGCCAGTCCTTAGCTGATCTGGTGGAGCAAGAGACGGACAATCCTGGTATGTATGTGGCATGAGGCGGTCAAGACTCAACGCTCGCTAAACGACGCGGATCAAGCCTGAGAAATGTGAGTATTAGCAGGCACATCACGCGTGCCGATGGCCCAGTTTATGACTTTTGTCTTCGTTCACGATGCATGCACAATGTAGAGGCATGTAGATCTAGTACTGTGTGTTTGGGGTTCTATTTTCTGGGCATCCGCGCCGTTCAGTTGTTACCTATCGGTGCGACGTAAAGCGAAAGTGGAAACCGTGTACCAGTATCAAAGTTGCTAGCTCGAAGTTTTAGGTGTGACTGTGGTCATCGGGTGGTTTGAGGTGCGAGCCGCAGCGCGGTGTACGCCCCTTTGCCTTTGTGCCCTGTCGAGTGGCGTGTGTTGGGGGCTAGGATGTTGTGGTTTGTGCCACTGTCTTCCGCTGGCACGTTGTGGAGAGGGATGGCGCGAATTCTCTCGGCGGACTAAGGTATCAGAATAATTATGCTGTATTGTCTAGGCCTTGTATTGCCCCCAGACGTAAGCATTTCGCAACAAGAAAGATCGAAATGTTGGTGTTGCTTTTGGAGCTTAGGATCGTTCGCGCCAACTGTGGACAGGGAAATGGTCACCTCGATTCGAACGGTGTGTTGTCTTCGAACCAAGACGTTTGCGCCCAGTCCTCCTTTGAGTCGGCCAAGTATTAGTTATCATTACAAAACGCTCAATAGCTAGGACACTAGTATCTCGAGGCTTGCTCGGATCGCTCGCCAGCTGACGAAGTCCACCGGTCCCTGCATGTTGCGTTTTTGATGACCGCCAGCACGCGGATCGCGTTCGTGTCTACAAGGTATCCACTATTGTGGTGCTTGTGTGTACACGATACCACCGTAGTCCTTGTTGTAACGTCAGAATCGTTATGAAACAAGTAAGAACTTGAGCGATCGATCATCCATTGCTATATCAGCTGTGTTGTTTTGTATTGTGTTACGTCGCGGTTTGGGTAGTCTGTATGTGAGCTGGAGAAGTGCGTTCACATCGGATCGTTCAGTGAAAGAAATTGCCTGGGGCATGACGGAACAGCCCCGGAGAAGCACACATGTATGAGCAAGTAATATTGGTGTACGGTTGCCAAAGCAAAGCAGCAAACCATCTTATTGTCCCTTTTCAGTTCCTATATCACCTGTAGTCTAGTTTCTCTCTCGTTCATAGATTCTACGTTTAACACCACCAACATTGCATCAAGGTGTATCGCATAATCCAGGCGCGTACGCATGGTCACCTCTGGGGGGGGGGGGTTTCAAACCGAATCGCAAGCAATCCTTTGTATTTGTATTTCTAAAGAGCCCTAGG